>NC_049176.1:19320071-19629446 GCF_009769625.2 Cygnus olor | reverse complement strand
CAGTTAAACAGCTTTGCTAGCAGGTGTTCCCACTACAGTGGTAAACTCCTAAGTGGTTTAACTCATAACAGACATTACAAAACGTGAAAAAGACCATTTTTTTCAGGAGTTACCTATTAGATTGAGATTTTACAAATACACTAACGTATGTATAATAGCAGTATTTTATTTGTGGAGGATATGTTAAGTTGAGAGATTCAAAATGTGATATCATACAAACACACCATAAACAAAGCCAATCCTGCAAAATCTTGCACACATAGTTAGCCTTGCTGAGAACACACATAATAAAGTCAATCCAAAAGTCTAAAGTTAAGGTGTTTCTGTTCAATTTTTCAGTCCAAATAGAGAGAGAACAAACAAACAAAAAGTTCATAATTGGTGCTACCAAGATATACACAGACTATCTAATTTGCAAGAATCTGTCAACATTGTCTCAGAAATTGTCCCCCTAGCTGTATGGATAAAAGAACTAAAAATGGGCAGAGTCAACACAGGCTTCCCAAGGCCGTCTAATGTTTTGCCCCATCTGAGAAGAAGAGTACATTGTATGATTAATCACTTCTTAGATTTTAGCTCATGTTTTTGAGCTTTTCTATGTAGTCCATAGTCTATTTTCTACCCATTCTATATAAAATACCAGCAGACAGCTACTAGGAACCAGACATGAATGTCCTGGCTGAGAGTAAATTACAGTTCCCAACTGCTATGCCATTTCAGGTTCTTTCTTTGAAATATGTTGTAGGTGACTCTAGATTGATGTGGAATTCAATGTCATTATATAATAAAATAGGGACTCTGAAGATATTATATGTCATTTAGTATGAAATTCTTACTCAATCTTCTAGAGAGCTACTTTTTTTTTTTTTTTTTTTTTTTTTTTCCAGACTCCAGGCCACAGTGTTAGTAGAATTTATAATGTACTGCTCAGTGAAAATCCTAGTTATCTGGTATAATATGAGAAAACCAGAGTAAGAAAAGTACAATACCAGTAACAAATAAGTGACCTAGTGACTCCCTTTACTAAAGGTGGAGCGTGAATTTTGTGAACTCTGTCTCTGCAAGCAAGTTTTAACATGTTTTGAACCTTTGGACCACAAGTATTTTGACACTTCTTTTTTTTTTTTTTTCCAGGAATGACCTTCTTGGCTAGAGGACAGAATTACATAAAAAATTGGGATAATTTATCACAGAGGACATTCTTTTCTTCCAAACATATTCCTCCCTTTCCTCTTTCTCATGTGAACTCTCTTAATGCTTTGTATAAGATCATTAACTAAATACACAAAGCATGGTCTCCTGTTTTCTGTACTATATTTTATTTATTTACTATATATATATATTCATTGTATTTTATTTTACATATGGTGTAAGATGAAGATCAGGTTTGCTTGACATGGTCTTGCAGTCTGTTGAAAGGCAAAGGTTGCTTTGTCGCTTTTGATTTATCAGGGATAAATCATTCCTAATGGGTAAATTTTAGCAGTATGTGTGTTTCTCTAAGTTGTGTCAGAGCCACTTGCTCTGCCTGCAGAGCCAGGGTTGTTCTGACCATTCGCAGCCCACTCCCTATATGTTGCAGTTGTAGGACTGTGTCACTGGGAACCCCAGAGAACAAGCCAATGATCAAGCGGAAAGTGCAGCCCACTTGAAAAGATGTATTTGCATTGCTCCTGGAACTATAATAGACCTTTCTTTTCTGAACATTTGTGTAAATATATCAAGCAAATTTTTCAACACCAAAAATATCTCCAGGCCTATACCCAATGAATGACGTCATTTTATTGCAGTAAAAGAATATAGTAGCAGCTAAACTGATGATAAGCAAACCTACCCAATTATAGACTGAGCTGTATGGTAGTTTCAAAACATTGAGCCACTCTGTACAGCCATGAACTATGATTCACTAATCACCCTCCCTTATACTCTAATCAAAGCAAATATAGCCATCTCAGCTTGTTTTATCCAAACACTTAAAGATTTTCTTCCAGTTATAACCTCCTTACACAATAATTTAACAATTATTTCTCACAAGTATCCCAGTCATCGGTTATTTCAGTGCATTAATAACCCAAATAGAGTTTTCTGTTAGCATAGTAAGAACCATAACCCAGCTTAATAAACCCTTTTGGGGGAGTTACTTAGCTCAGAACATGGTTATTACTTCATCTATTTTTCCACTGAGTAAATCCATATATCTATCTCATTAACAGCACCATTTAGAGTTTGTTCACATCAACATGTGAAAAAAGTCTGTTTCATTAATGTCAGAGGGATGTAATAGACAAGAAATTATACTATTATTATACAAAAAAAAAAAAAAAAAAAAGCATTTGCCTGTGTAGATTGACTTTCATGACCTAACATTTGCTTTACAAAGTCTGATGGATACCATCAATTCTGCAGGGCAACAGAGGCTGAACAATCCTCTGAAGGTCACACAGTGAGGAGATGACAGAACCAATGTTCCTAGATGTTGTAACTCATGTTTCTTGGCTTTACCCATTAGGCACTGTTTCACATTTTAATTTGCTATTCTCTCAATACTATCTGGATTAATCATAAATTAGTGGATAAAACAGAACAATGAAAACCTGGTTATTTCTTATCTAGTAATTATGATTTTACTCCATGAACTAGTATGTTAATCAGTTTCCTTTCCCCCAGCTACTTTTTCTTTCATAATTATGCTTGTGCTGGAAAATGGTTGGGTTCTCAAATTACTTCAGTTTCCCTACCTTGGGAAGATAGAGTTAGTTATTTATAGGCACTGAGTCTGGCACCACGCTTCTGAATGACTACTTCCATAACAAGACTGAGGTCATCATCAGACACAAATGTAGGGACAGAGAATACAGTAAAAATATTCTGTCTCAAACACAGCTCTACCTTAAACTGCTGTGTAATTATGAACTATTTTTTTTTATTTTTTTTTTTAGCATCTATCTACAGGAATTTTTTGATAGCTGCTGTTCATTTGAGATTAAAAATAAGGTTAACTTGTATTTTAATATCATGAAAATTATAATTCAATAATCTGAATTGTGTGAAGTTCCAAAAGGTTCCAGTTCTATATTATGTTGAGACACATATCTGTCCCAACAGTAGATAGCCCTAAACAGGAATTGGCATGTATTGCAGTAGTAACTGTAGCTATTGCAATAATTAATTAACAAAGACTTTCACAAATAATATTTTATTTCAGCGGTGTACCCAGTTTCAGTAATTTAGATTCTTTATTGAGATGGCCATGGGAGCCCTAGGTAAAGTTCTCCTAACATACATAGAAAGTTGGAACACCAGTTGTGACTTTTTGTCATTCTGTAGACTGGTGTTTCTAATTACAACTGTCCTCCAATAATTATATTTTAAGAAAGATAGTGTTGGTTTTTAAATTATGCTGCAAATAAAGCATAAATGTTTGTTTAAACAGTGTCATGGCTAAAGAGCTTCATTCTGTGATACTGTCATTAGGTCAGAAGCTAAGAAGTATTGACAGAGGATCTACAGGGCCAATGAACACTGGTATACATAATCCAACACATACCACTACTTACTAACTGATTCGAAAAACAAAAGCAAATATAGTAACACTGTTAGTGGACAGTAACACCATCTTGGTATCTTCTGGTTTTTCAGTTAAGATATGTAACAAGTATGTAACTACTTAGTTTTACTAAACAAGAAACAGCTCTACTATTTTGGCCCTAATGTCCTGGATATAGTGAAGGTCTTTATAGCTTTATGCAGAAGCCTAAATCAGTGATTCAAAATAAAGACAGTCATTCGCATCTACTGTCCTAACCTATTATGCTGCATACTTCAAAATACTTACTGCAATTTCATTCCCAAAGCAGCTGCAGTTTGCTTAATTTTAAACACAAAGAAACTTTGAGCCTTTGGATAATGACTTCACTAGAGATACTTGAATAGGGAAAACAGCCTATTAATTTGCTGTAGCATCCTCAATTCTCCAAAGACCATAGCTAAAGAACTATTCATTGCAATCTCAATCATTTTAGTAATGTGTGAAGACCAGCAGTTTTATGAAACTGCATATTTTTATGGCAAGGCGTGTTAATGGCTGTGTCCAAACATGGCATTGATTATTCATGGAACTTCTTACTCAAAGATATGTTGAACTCTTTTTTTTTATTATTTTATTTTATTTTTTCTTTCAAGCTAACAGGGAACATCCATCTGATTATCTTTTATTTTAAAACAGTGCCATTAAAAGTTCAGAGTAACCTAAACTGTGGAGTAAGTCTCAAATAGTTAATGTTTTAATTAAGTTTAGCTAATATAAAAGCATATGTTATATATAAGGTTTTTAACAACTATATAGGAACCCATATTTGGCATTCCTGAGAGAAATGATATGATATTATTATAGCATTATTAAAATATTATGATATTTTAATATATAATATTTAAAAATCATGATTTTGTTAGCATGCGTACAGAAAATGCTTTTTACAAAGAATAAGGAGAGGTGGAAAATAAATAAAGAATGTTCCTTTCCAATAAAATAAAATTAATATGTACAATTTATTAAAACAGGATTTAACCAGATGTTTACTTAGATTTTTGAACAAATTAATATAAGTGTAATATATTGAATTATTCCTATATTTTGGTTTCAGAAAGCCTCAAAATTATCATATTTTCTATGTGGCTGAAGTATTTATCAAGATCTAGCTGCAATATTCCATGGCATTTGCAGGCCAAATGAGAAATTAGTTTTACATAAAATTAGAAACTTCAGACTTCCCCATCCCCCCCCAAAAACAAACAAACAAACAAACAACAAAAAAGCACAACTTGTTGAATGTTCTATGAGTACCCAGATGCTCTCCAAACTATCTAGAAATTATGATAATAACTCTTACCACCCTTCATTTCTTCAGACTTCAATCCTACAACATTTGTAACAGGTTTCTTCCAAGGATAATTTATTTACCAGACAGATCTTCTAAGGGCTTTCTAAATGCTTACATTGATGATACAGCCTTTGAGTGGAGGAAGGAGGAAAAGAGTAGTCTATAGTGCCTATATCCATATCTCTGGGCAAAGTTAATGCTCTCCTCTTTCAATTTTGGAATTTTTTGGAAGGAGAGTTACATTTACTGAAAAATTTATTGCCAAACTCCAGGAGACCAAAAATGCTTCCTTGTGAAAAACGCCTTTCAAACAAATTAGAACTTTTGCTGCTTTTAATGCCAGCTATGAAAAGAATGGTACAACTCCTGTTTGCATTTACACAAGAAACAGATTTTCCATTGTTCTGTGAGAAACAAATAAATAAACAAATAAATAAATTTTTAAAAAGGTCCACTAGGTTTCAGATAATTGGAGTTTCATATAACTGAGTTTTATTATGAATGGTATTTATTAAGAAGTCTTTTACCCATATATCACCAAAGTAGAGGATAGGAGCAATGGCAAGTGTGTCAAAACCAGGCATGTTTGCATTAAAAGAAGCAGGAAAGCATTAGGGGTGGTGACATCAGGAAAAAAGAAGGAAGATCTGTGAGGAGTGAAAGAAAAGAGACAGGCATAAAACACAAAGCAAAGCAGCAGGCTGAGGTGAAAAAGTGAAAGGGAGGCCTGAGGTAAAAGGTGACAGAGGATCAGAAATTTTAGAAAAAAAGAAGACCCTCATCCCCTCAAGTGTTTCAAAGGAAAGGGGAAACTAGAAAAAAAGGAGCAATAGACTAGTCTAGGAGAGGGAGCATCATATCACAGGGACATATTTTAATACCTGGTGTTGGATTTTACTGCTTGCAAAATTGCCTTTTCAGATAACACACATGAATGGAATTTATAGTGTTTCATTCTTTAATACAAACCATGCTTTCTGCTTTTATCAGTTCCATCCTGCATCTGTTGCAATATTCAGCTTATTTCCCTCTCAGCACATTCATTGCTAAGGCTTTTTGGACAGGAAGAGTAGAGGGGGAAATATTTTAAATGGCTGCAATACTAGTGTCTGGTACAGCTCTGAAAATTGTAGAACACTGCTCCAAAGAACTTCTCTTTTTGCTGTAGCTTTCTATTACAGAGTTAACTACACTCCACTCACTGGATGGAGCACTCCCATCAGTTTGTTCTCTAAATGAGACAGCACTGACAATATTAATAACCCATTAAAATTGAGACTTTGGTATAACCTTCCACCTTCATATAAAGTAAGCTATAACAAACCTGTGAAATCAAATCTTTCCTCCCAATAGGAGACTTAAATTGTAGCCCAGAGAAGATCAGTATTATCCACCCTTTCAGATTTTCCTTACACTAAAGACTTCATAGGAAATTTCCACTCTTAAAGTTCAACAGAGCACATTGATCTGCTGTAGAATAACATATACACATATATGGGTGACACACTTTCATACACCCCTTTCTATAGCAATCATAATTAGTATCTTTTCTGACCGTTCCCTGTTAACTGCTCCCTAGAGATACAAGAAATTCTCTCTCTTTGGTATAAAGGAAGCCACAGGAGAATTAAATCTTCAGCAGTATTAATCCAGGTACTTTGAAGTTTATATGGAATTCCCCAAGAAGCAAATGCCTGTCTCTAAGTTCAGTGTTTTTCTAAGCACAATGATGATTCTTTCAAAACTTCTCATGAAACAATTTTTTGTTCTATATTATTCTCTGATTTGGAGGCTCGGCTTCAATAGAAAACAAAATTTCAAATTAAAGTTCATTAAAAAAACCTTGGCAAACATTTCAGTTGAAAAGTGTCAAAACAAAATTTTCTGACCTTAACAGAACATCTTTTTCCTCCTGAAATACAATTGTCAATTTTGTCAGGTTTCTGTAAAACATTTTTCTTGGATGCACTGGCATTTTCTAATCTCTGATAAAATGTTCTGTCAAAATATTCCCAACTGGCCCTGTAATAAGGCAGTAGAGATTTCAACCAGTTGAAGGCAGGTTTGTTTGTTTGTTTGTTTGTTCAGATATAGCCATTATAAGGAGAAAAATGTACATGCATAAGCACAGTTTTCTATGTAGACCTTTGTTTTCGTTACTCTTTCCTATAGTTTTCTCCTGGATTAAAAATGAAAGATCAGGATGGGAATGTTCTCTGTTTTGTTTTGTTTTGTTTTGTTTTGTTTCTTCCAAGTAATCAGTTTAAGTTACTCTGTGAAAACACTAGGAATTAAAAAAAAAAAATACTACAAGTTGTTCAGGGCCAACCTTTTTGGAGAAGATCTTTGTGTGTGTGTTTTTTTTTTTTTTTTCCCCACAGAATAGCACGTTATAAAATTGTATGCCATAAACAATAGGAATGTGCTGCAAAATAACTGCTCACAGTACTGGTAGATATTATTGTTATGAACACAGCAATCTACAAATTTAATCATGTTGGTATAGTGAGAAAATAAAATGTTGTTAAAACATGGTTTGTTTTCTAAAACAAAGCAAAACAAAACAAAACAAACAAACAAACAAAAACTTCATTTGGCCTATTAACATCCCACATTTCAGCTGTATTTAAAATTTTGACATACATAGGCCAATGCCATTTACATGGAAGAAACCCTTTAATGACTGCTCCACTGGTGCTATCCATGTCATGCCTTCCTGGGTCCTCTATTGAAACTGGTACGCTGAAGTCCCATCTGGTTCTGATGTCAGAGGACTCCAGTGGAGACTGGCATTTTTCCTCTTTAATCTGTAAAGATTTTATTTTTGCTTCATGGATTTTTAAACTGTGCAGTGAAACTGATGAGCAGACCACAAGTTCATGCTACCATAAGAGAGAAAATTGGCAAAAGATGACAAAAGAGAGTAAGGAAATGAGTAAACAGAACTGGGCTAAGGGATTAAAGTATCTTTCCATAAAGCTTTTTTTTTTTTCCTCTAAAGCTCTCTGTGTAATATTGGCTTTAGTGTCCATTTTAGGCTTCAGCTCAGGATGGATTTATTGAGAGAAGGACAGGAAGGCTGGCATTTCCGAGGCAGCGCAGCAGGATGAGGAGCAGCTGTACAACCCATCATCCTTAGTGCTGCAGCATCTTGCCCTGGCCAAATCCTGGAAGGGCCAAGGCCTTTCTGCTGTTCAGATTTATCCTCAGTGCATCAGAAGCCATTAATGGCCACCATTGATTTTGTTGCATGCAGATTCTGAACAAATAAAAGTAATTAAAAACATCATTTGAAAGAATGTTTATGCAGATCTTATCAACAAGAAATGATGCTAGCAAATTAATATAATAGGAATCTGTTAAATGAACTTGTTTGAAAACTTATATGCAGCCCTACTCATTTATCTGAGACTGGAAAATTTTGTTTGCTATTCTGAATTCAATTCATAATATCCTTTTTTGAGTGTTTAGGTCTGGAAATAGTTTTATGATATGCTGTTCCCTATTTTCAATGTATGCTGTATTACATCACAGCTATTGAACATGATTTGCCTGAAATGCTACTTTCCTGGTTAGTGTCCAACTGATGCTGTTAAACTCCTTTAGATGGTGGACAAGTGAGACAGATGTGGCTGAGAGACCAGGTCAAAAGTACCACACCTGCCTTAAGACATATCTGGAGACGGCAGTGCAACTCAAGCTGGACAGATTGTAAATTCATCTTTTTTTTTTTTTTTTTCTTCCTGCTTTGCCAGTGTGATTCACAGCTTCTTCTCATTTGTTGCAGTAAGTTTACTTTCAGTGAAGTCCAAAGAATTAAAACAAAAACAAAACCAAAAGCACCTACCCAAAAGAGCATGGTGTGGGCGGCCAAGCAACACTTGTAAGGGAGGGAAAAAACCAATGAAAATTATGTCCAGAAGCATCAAGGCCAGAGATTTAGACTGGTAGGAGGCGTAAGTTACATACATATTGTCTGTGCATGCTAAGACATAAAGCCCATGTACAAGGAAGATAACTGCATTCAAGAAAAAAGATATGCCTTCCTCTTACAGTGTAGTAGATTTTCTCATGTGTAGTAGTGCTTTCTATGAATTTAAAAGTCTCAGAAAATACAGAATGAGGTTTCTAGACTTGTAGTAAAATCAAATTAGAAACACTGTTTCTACCAGGAGCAGCCAGCCTGAAGTAGAAGGAAACGTGACAACTCTTCCCACCCAAGCTTTTTATCTTCCTGAAGACAGCTAAATACAGTCATAAGCAGGGATTCTTTTTTTTTTTTTTTTTCTTTTTGTTTCCTTCTTTCACCTCATGCAATTCTTTTAAAAACTCTTTGCTTTCAACATGGTATTGTTCCAAATCTGAAAGAAGTTTTCAAAATGACTATTTTTTTTCTTTAAGAGGAATTGTGATATGCATTTAATTTCATAAACTTAGATGACATGGGAACAATAGAACAGCTTAAAATTACTTCAAGCATTTCTATCACAGAAAGTGTATGCTGAATAAAACATATAATTTTCAAATTTAATCTCTTGAACTCATCTGATTTATAATACTGAGTTTACTCATTGAAAATTAGATACTGTCTGATGGGAAAAAAAAAAAAAAACACACACAGAACTTTATGAAATCATAAATGGGAAATTTCCCCCACTTCTTAGTGAAACTCATTCTTATAAATAATTCATTTAAACGTCTGAGGAATATTGTTGAGGTATACAATGAGTAGAGTGACAAGTGTAATCAACTAAGAAGGAACATGAAGATTGGAATATCTGTTCCACCTTACATTCCTCTGTCCAGATACCCACCCTTGCTTGGCTGTGAGATTGGGGTGATGCGTCAGTGACAGATGAAGTTGGTAAGAGGTTATTTTTCTAAGCTGGTGGATAGCGGCTTATTCCTTTATTACTTTTTGCTCAGTATATTCACCTTCAAATATCATCTCTCTTCCTCTTTTTACAGAGGCTTTGCTCCAACAGAACAAAGCAACTACTACAGATTGCTTTTTTTCTTCCTAAAAGGAAGTTCTTTCTTTCCTTCACTCCATTAACTCAAAAATTCTAGAGTATTAATTGTGTGCATCTTAATGTTATTGCATAGCAAATCTTCCTCATTGATGTCCACAGACCAACTGATGTTTAATAATTTACTACTTCTATGGAATTAAGTATAGACCAGCATCCAATTTTCTATTTATTTGGACCTTATTTGAGAGCTGCTAACTGGAAGTACCAGAATGTACTGCACAGACACTGAATTAGACAAAAACACTTACCTCAAAACAGAAAAGAACAAACCCAAGCGAAGTTAGCATTTGTTTAGAATTGGCTTTTAGCATGTAAACTTTGTGTTTTCACATGATGCAGGCATTCTAAATTTCACTTTATGATAGCTGCAGCTGGAGCACCTAGTAAAAACAAATTACAGCTGGAGATAGTTATTGTCTCATCTGCCTTCTTTATTATCATGTTATCTGCTGGATTTTCCTTCCCACATACCGCAAATAATCCTTAGTACTACACTGTACTTTCCCTATTACTCAGACATCTTAATTCTAAGAACTAGTCCTATCTGTCATGATAGGAAGCAGCATTATAGCATAATGAATACTCTTATTTCCTCTAATTTTTAATAAAAAGTTTACGCAGTTAAACTGTGCAATCCACCGGTGTTCATTAATGACACTGCATATTTTAGTGGTGTATTTATTATGCAGCCATGCAGACAGAGCAGAAAAGATTTTCTGAGGATATTTTTTAGTCTCCAGTTTCAAATGCTGTAGCCAAAATGTAAAAAGACCTTCTTTACATAGAGGTAGTGTTCAGAGAATTTCCAGATTTACTTTTTTGTACAATTGATAATACCTCTTTTGCTACTTGGAAATGTCTTCCAGAAACATGGACAAATAGATATTTGAGCTTTCTGTTGGTAGAACATGACAATGTTGGGAACCAGTCCCTGTTTTAGGTCTTGGCTGCAGTAGCTCTGAGCAGCAGTGGACCGGAACACAATCCCCTTTCCTCTGCCAATGAAGTACTGAAGGGATTGACCTGACCACCATCTTTGATACCCTGGTGATCACCTCCTGTTGAATATATTGGTCAATTATATCAACCCGTATACTTTGTGAACTGCAGATTGGATCTGAGGTGGTCCTTGCACTGTTGGTTATGTCAGCCCTCCCAGCTAATGTGGCTCCACTATATTCATCCTCCACACTTTGCATAACCTTGGTTAGTGTTGCAAAAAGGAATGCAGGATTAGCCCTGAAAAACAATTTAGTTTCCACGGTGATTTAATGCTAGGCGTCTCTGAGGAAACTTTCCAAAGGTGCCCACAAGAGCCGTTAAATTATTCATTTTGAATAATATTTATTTCAAATACTTTTTGCTGGTTGAAAGTGACTCCTGAGCCAGGCCCTATTGTTTTTCAGGATTATCTCACTAAGAGATAAAATCTCAGGCCCTGGTTTAGTGACAAGTAGTCCACTCAAGCATTTGTCCCCTCCTGTTGAGTACCTGTTGTGTGTGATTTTGCGCATGACACCAGTCAGGACAAATAATCAGATAGAAAGCCAGAAAGAAATAGACATTTAAAAACAGACAAAGAGGAAATGGTGAAAGTATGCAATGCACATTCACACTGAAATTTTAGACCATCATTATTTTTGTTGGAAAAGCTTTTATTTATGTTTTAGGCTCTCCAAATTCTGGCAAATTATATGCCACAAACAACAAGTGAACTTGCTGTTTCTGTTCCCGCAAATTGTCACATTTCATCAGCATTTTTATTCATTCAGCAAGAGAGTACACTATGATAGTGATGTTTGCAACAAAGATATTTGCCTGTAAGGAGAGCCTGCTCCTTTTCCACTGACTATGCTGGTTACAACTTACAGAGTGGTAATGACTTTCAGTCACTTCCAATCTTGCTAATAAAACTCAACCCAATAATTTAGATATGAAAAACTATCATGTCATTATTACAAAATTCCTGAGCTCCTGCTCCCTCCTGGGACTACTCAAAAATAGGTGTATTTTTGGTACCACAAAATGATAAATTGCAGAATATTTCTAGAGTTTAAATATTTCTGAGGGAGCAGTTCTTCACTCCCTGCTGTTTACAAGGGAAGTACTGTCTACAAATAATACATTACATTAGCCGTCCTCTTTATCATAAAGCCATGTTGAATACTTGTAACATTTATAAAAAGACACCAACTGATTGCAAGATGAGCGTTACCCTTGAGCAAATTATGAACACATTTATTTCAGTCTTATGCGTTTGAAACTAATTTTCTGGTAATATCAAAAGTGTTCATAGAATTAATTTCCTGTCAGTTCAGCAGTATTCAAGTGAATATTTTATGATTTTGCATTAGCTGTATTTGTCTAGAGTTGTGACATGATCGAGTCATTCTCTGAGGGAAACACATTAATAATTAAACTCTGTCCAATGTGGAGTGCTAAAGATGACAGCATAATTGTACATTTCAGAGACCGTTTCAGAAAGCAGAGAATGAGAATTGCCCTGCCACCATTTAAATGTCAGTTTAGAATTTCTTGCTAAAATTAAGAGAGTGTTGCAGAAAACAAAAAGAAAGGATAGAAAGACTGACTGATGTCAAATTTAGCATCTTGTCCCCTTTTTTGCTTTCCCTTTCTTTTAAAAGGTGAGCTAAACATAAATGGCTTTCCAAGAAGTAAAGGAGAAGAGAGAAGGCAGATAAATGATCATCTCTAAGATTTTTCCCCTTTCTTTTGGCGATATAATATCATCACCAGTTGTAGTACTAGAACTGTTTAGATGATAAATGCAATGTGCATAGATTAGCTCCAGAGAAAATAATGCTGCTTGGCACTGAAAGCTTTGATTGGTTTCAGCCCTTACGTTTGACTCTTTTTTGCCCTGATAACTTCAGCAGTATTTTAAGATTTTAATATACTTTCTAGTCAAAAACCCATGGATAGATCACTGTGTTATTTCTTATTTATGTTTCTTTTTCCACTTCTGAAGGTACAACATTATTGGGATTAGCTAGGATTTCTCCAAAATTTCTGATGCATATATTTTGGAATCAATGAGAGCTTCCCCCATGAGAAGTGCCTGTACTGTCTTGCAGGGACAGGTGAACCACATTTACAGATTGTGCTGGCAGACCACTTAATGAAAATGTGTCTTTACAAAATTCATAAAGGAGAGACATGTCAATGTTTCCATAATTTATTTTTTTCCTGCCACTGCCTGTGACTGACACAGTGCCAAAGAATCCTCATTTTGACTAGAACCCAGGTGACGTTTCCCCCATTCACTGCATCTATTACCATGCTCTCCCTACAGCTTTAGAAATAAGCCCAAATGAGTAAAAATAGCCAGATGGTCTTGGGCAATTAGGAATAACTGAAAGAACAATCTCTTTACAGTCCCTTTGCTTCAGGTCTCTGCCATGCTGCCTCTGTCTTACATTTCCTCTACTCTTGCCTCACTCTCTTGAATCAAGAGCTCATTTCTTTTGCTTGCATGTTCTTTTCAGTTGATCCTCTCCTGATAAATCCTTAATTTCTTTTCATATAAAAACATTTAGCAAGTCATATCCACTTCCTACCATCTCTGTGTTCACTTTTTTTGTACTAAATCTTTTCCTTCACTCATATTTTCCAACTTATCCATTTAGATTATAAGCAGCTTAGGAAAACCGTTTGCTCCTCTGCCTCTGTACCTCATCTAGCTATTTGCTATTATTTGTTTATTATGTGTATTATTTATTATGTGTATTATTATTTAGTTGCTATTTGGCTACTACCGTATGAAACATGACTGATCATAATAATTCATTTCATATCATTCTACCCAGTTACATCCCTATGGTATAATTCAAGAACTATTCAGGGCAAACAGAAGCATTTAACAGACACTATCCCAGTGTTTTAAGGGGCATATTTCAAATTCTTCGTCATACAGGAGAGGGAAAAAAAAAAAAGAAAAAAAAATTGATCTAAACTGCGTGCCGAACTCAACATTTGAATCTATTTTATGAACCAGTTGATTGAAAAGAAAGTGAGCAGAAGAGAAATTTCTGTGATGCTAAAAGTAATTGATACCCTTTATTATTGTTTATGCAGGCTTATAGCTGGGATCTCGTTAGAAATGCAGTTCTGAAGTACTACTTAATTTTGCATTTGCTAAGGATGGAGTGCACAGCAAACTTAGAATTTTTAACATTATTTTAAAATATTTAAGGAACAGTACAAAAGAACATTTGAATATGAAACACACATGTAAAAAGCTAGTAATTTTGTGCACTTCAATTTGTGCCCGTAGGCACAAAAAAGAGTAGCTATACATTACTAAAGACAGTGAATGCTGATGGTGTATTCAGATACGTGAAAGGAAAGACCATAAAAACATGACAATAAAGACTACTTATAAAGCTCTACCATGTGAAACCATGAGTAGGTTAGCCCAACATCTAGTAATGTGAATAAACACATTTTTTCATGTTAGATAAATAAAATTGTTTCAAATAAGAATCCAAATCTGATTGTATAAGATGGCAGTTAAATAACCCATAATGTGTTAAATAACCTATAACAGGTGGTTCATTTTTTTCCTGACATCTGCTTATTTCAGTACAGTACTTGCTTGTTTCAGCCATCTATGCTATGTAAATTCAAGTAGACATTAAACCAATTATAAAATCTATGAATCTAGGTACAGTAATAGATGTTAATTCTATGGAATAATTATATCTCACGTTAAAAAAAAAAAAAAAGTTATTTCAGTTTGCAATTAACTTACTTCAGTAAAGATCCCTTAATCTAGAAAAGCATTATTTGACCAGATAAGAAAGCACAACTGATCAGTGTTCCACCAGACCTTTCATTATTTCATTATTTCTGAACACACTTTCATCACACTTCACAACGGATGTCTCTCTCATATTTAGATATTGGAACTTATGAGAATACTCAATTGCCTTTTTTTTTTTCTTCTTCTTCTTTTTAAATATCTAATTTTATATAATGCGTTAGAATAGATGAAAATGTTTCCAACTGTCATTCTTTGAAATATGTGTAAATAGGATCACACTTCCTGATCCACTCTGTTAGGAAGCTGATAAATTGTTCAATTTTAAATTTCAAGTGCAGCTAATATTAAGGAAGGTAATAGGCTTCATCAGATATGATTCTTTCCTTAGAAAGAATTTTAAATTGCTCTTCCAGAACCTACTTTGTGGTAATTTTCTTTGATTCTAGTACTCTGAAAGGGTGGGATAACATGATCTTATTGGCATGTGACATGTAGCACTTAAAATTATGCACTTTGTGAACAAAGAACACTACTCACACCTGGGAAACACTTAGTCACTAGGTCTCTTCAATCAAGCTGTGGCCCAGTGAGAACATAGAACACTGAAAACGTGAATCTAGTTTAATAAATATTTATAGGCCATAAGTATTCACCAGTAATTAAAATGTTAATGCTATAACAAATTCAAGTATTATGCATGCACACCCTGGGATTAATGCACTATAAAACCTTTCTCTGCAGTAAAAAGGACAGCAGGTGGACTCTTGGTTTCCAGTCAAGTTCAGCGTTTTTAACTAAGGGAAGGTCCATGATAACCTCAGAAGGGGACTTTGTGAGACTCCACAGTATATCTGTAGAAGCAAATATTTGTGAGTTCTGTGATCTATGAATTTTCAGATTGGAAATAAAACCTCTATGCAAACAATGTAGTCCTTCGGGAAGAATAGGAATTGGCCATGTCCTAAGTCAAAGTCAGCTCTGAATAAAAAATACTCCCCTCCTTAAAGTAAGAAAAAAAAAGGAAATGCCATGTCAGAAAACTCCAAACTCAAAATTATGCTTTGTAGCACTTGCAAGGTAATACATAGATCACTGAGCCAGTAGTATCGGCATGAATCTCAGCATGGGTTTCTCTTTTTCAGTCAGGTTCTTCCCCATAATAGCTGTTTACTTCTGTTTTCAGGATTGTTGCAATCCAGTCTAGAGGAGAATCCTTTACTTGATGCACATGGAAGAGCTTATCTGAAGTACAGTGAGTCCTGGAACAAGCAATCTTAGAAATTTATTATTCTATCTTTTGTGTAACTGAAACATCTATTAAAATGTCAGTTTTATTATGCAATGTCAATGTTGTAGATTTTTTTTTTTTAGCTCTATTGACATTTTCCTCCTTTTGTTTTACTATACCTGAGAACTTAGTATTGAACATTTGCTTGCACTACAGTCTATGTATATTGTTGCTACAGTTTTCACCATAAAATTTGTCCTTGTATGCATAGCTAGAACTTCATTAATGCAAAGGGGAACACTTGCATCTACTATTATTAGTAACGTCTAACACACATTGAAGATCTCCTCAAAACCAAAGAAGACAGAACAGCTTCCCTAAACAGCAATTCAAGGCACTCAGGATTTTACTTTTCTTCAGTCACTATGCAAGTATTAAGAAGTTCAGTGGCAACAAATAAGTGTTCCATTCCCTAAACTAGGAGTTTATTACACAAAAATATTAAAAATACCAGTTTATACATACCATTTTTGCATGGAGAAACTATGACTTTTTTGGGATAAAAAAGGGATAAAAAACACCTATTCTAGTTAAATACCCTGAAACAGCTTCATTTTGCTTCCTCTAAGTACATCAGGAAGCCTTATAAAACCAACGCATTGCCCATCCAAAACATTGGCTATTTAGCTGAAATGAATCCTGTAGGAATTCATTCTGGATCTTATTTTTCTGCTAATGATGATGATTATGATGAATAACTGTCTTTCGATGTTGCTTTTTCTGCTGATTCCTCAGTTCTTGATAGACATATTCTTGCTATACTTATTGCTGCTGGTCCAACCGCATAGTGTAAGGAGAATCCATAGAGATACAAACAAGCTTTTCAGCAACCAAGCAAAGAAACCTGCAATTTTACGAACAGGAAGAAAAATTGCTAGCAATCGCCAAATATTGCAGGATTTATACCATAGCAGGCCACTGAAAAACATCCCAAACAAGATATACTTCAACCTGGAACTGGTTCTGTGTTGTAACACTTTAAAGAAATTTGAAGCCATAAGTTTTTTGAAGTTAATTGAAATAGCCGTATACTTTCTAAAGAAACAACAAAAACCTGAAACAAACAAAAAAAAACACACGCACAATTGAGGCAGGATCTTTGCTTTATTGGTATTGCTGACCCAAACGCAATTGATGTTGATAACACAAATGGTCACTATTAAAGACAATCTGTGTCATGTCTATTGCTATTGTCTTACAGTAAGCAAGTCCCGGACATATTTAGATTGCAAGACTTTTGTAAATACTCCAGCTTTTTTGCAATGTGTTTTACAGCAATTAACATTATATTGCTCTCTTTAATGAACAGGACTATCCTAAAATACCTTGAGCACGAAGCAAATGCAAGATAGATGAACATAATAAAAAAAAAAAATGTTATAAGCAATCATTTTTGATCTAGTTCCATAACTAAAATTTTTTTCTAGCTACAAATGTTCTTTCTGATCAACTGAAGGAACTAAAAAGATATCAAATGTTTAAATTAGGACTTGTAGTGTCTCATTTATAGGCATCCTAATATCATAAAGATCTAATGACTAGCAAGATACTACATGATAGCAGTATTCCATTAATTTCTTAATAGACTTGTCCTGCAGCACAAAAAGTCCATAATTAGTGCAGCTGATATTTGTGATAATTTAGGAACTTTAGGGAATTAAAGAACTAATGACACATACTTAGAACTTTACAGTATGTCTGCAAGCACGTGCAACTATGTATTTGACCTTGTGGACAAGACTCCTAGTAAATCTCAGATTTGAGCACAGATCTGCTACTCAATCTTAATAGAAGTCTATAACAACTGAAACAGCTTTGGACAGGATGTATCCTGTTCAGGAGAGCTGATTTTCTCACCCTTGTCTGCAGGAGGTTAGTGTCTTTCCACATGCCAATTTCCAGAGACAGAAAAAAAAACACTGGTCGTTTTGGTAAGGAAATAAATAAACTCTAAGATTTTTTTTTTTTTAAATGTGGCAGAATTTAGAATTTTGAAATGTAGAAGACAAATGATCATTTTGCTTTCACAGAAGGAATTTTACCTGTTGAACCAGGGTCAGAAATTAAAAGCTTCAATGTTCAGAAATGCAAGCTAAGATGCACAAAAAAGGTCTATGAAGTCTTATGTCCAAATAATATCCTATAGCAATCAGAAAAAAATGAGAGGATTTTTGTTCTCTGTTTTGATTTTTCAGACACACAAAGACCAATTACTTTATCTGAAAATACATACAGAGACCAATTAAGTGTGACAGCTGAAATGGTAAAATTGAAGGTTTATACCAGAGGTGAGCACAGAATGTTTGGAGACACCATTGTAATACCAGGGTACATTTTTTGTTACTCTGAAGACAGCTAGTGGGTTCAGCCTGTTGCAGCATTTTGGCAAGTATGTACTGTGGAAAGCTCAACAGAACTCATAGGATTAACATGCAAAACTGCTGACATTTTTAAAATCTCTAAGGAGTCCAGGTAAATTCAGTAGTTAAATACTGAAGGATATAAATTATTAAATCAATTAAATCAAGGAAATCCAAAATATCTTTGATCTAAGGTAAATAGAAATGAAAAAGAGGATGTGCCTTTTCAGAATAGTATTAGACAATTTATCCTTAAATGGCTGCATACTTACCCTATTAAAATGACTTGTTTGTACATGTAGAATGAAAGTTAACAAGTGCATGAAAAAAAAAATCTCAATGTGAGAAACAGGCTGCCTGGTCCCCTGCCCTGACCTGGCATGCTCCAATACTTTGTAAAGAAACAGTTTGCACTGGAGGCCTCCCATGGGCTGGCACATAAATCTTAAAATTATCTTCGAAGCCCATCTGCTCCAGTGCTTCATTTTTAATGAAAATGGAAGGTGCCAGCCATAAGTAGTTTTGATACACCAAGTCTCTCCCATAATGCCAACTTGTTACATCTCATAGGAGTCAATTTAAACAGGCAAATATTTCTGGGACTTATTTATGAACTTATGATTAAATGATCTTAGATATGAAGTAAAAAGCAAACTACAGACAAAACCCAATTAATAGGCCATTTTGACAATCAGGCAGACAATGTAAGATTGTTAGCTTAGATATATTCTCATGAGTTTGGTCTATTTTGTTTCCCACAGATTTTGTACAGTACCTGTATTTAGATATAAACATATTTCCAAAAAATAACTGTCATTTTTTCTCTTCTCTTTTCCGAAGGCACATGACTTTGTTTCCTAACCAAGTCCAACCCAATACAGACATGACAAACAGTGGTGGATGTTAATGTCCAAGAGATTTTTTTTTTTTTGTGGGGTTTTATACCTTGCAGACAGTGTAGTAAGGAAACCAGCATAGAATAAGTAGGAATTAATACTTCTAATATTGCACCAGACATGCCTGTCAGAGTTAACATTTATTATACTTTTTAGTAACAGCCTTTAAAAAGCACTGAAAAGTTTTTCTATAAACGTTTTACCCAGTCATATGAAAAGTAAAATAAAAATATCCAGATGGTTGGGAGATTGGTCACCATTATGTGATCATTATGTACAGTGTGACAAAAATAATAGTAAGAAAAACTCTAGAAAATATTTGGAATCACATTTCAGAAATTCAGACCCCCACATTTCCCCACATTGCAGACCCTGAGAATAGGAGTTTATGTAACCCCTTGCCTCAGAGAAGCAAGGAAATAATAAGGAGGTTAAATCTCAAATATTTAAATAAAGTTTTAAAATCCCAGAAGTAAAGTAAATCCAGGTATTATTGACACATTAGCTGGGTCACTGAACTTACAATTCTGTGGATATAGAGGTACTAAAGAACTCTGGAACTTGGATTGTTTCTTCAATACTGCCACAGAAGCATTACATATTTATTACACTATCTGGAGTATGATTATTCTATAATCATTTGTATTCCTCCTATAAATCTGAGAAAAGCTCTCTGTACAAATGATTAGGGGATTAACTTTCCTTGTGAGTAGGTTCACATTATGCATGGTCAAAGTCATATCACAGACACACATGGAAAGAAACATTTCAAGGGTTATAATTACATTCACATGTTGGCTAATTGGGCCCTCAGGGGCCCAGTTCCTAATTATAAGAGGGTAGGCAGGAAAATACCAGCAAAAAAAAAAAGTATGTATAGAATGAGTATGAGATTAAATGGGCTATGTTGGCTGTATAAAAGCCGTAAAACTTGATAGGAAAGGAATGCAGTTACTTGCCAAGTATCTCTAAACCATAAAGATATTTTTTTTAATGTCATTATCAGAAAAAGATGGGAGGAGGCTGTGTTGTTTTAGAGGAAGTCTGCAAACATCTATTGTAGCCTCAAGAAGAATTTCTTCCTAATTGTAAGTATATCAAGTAATGATTGAGTCAGATGAGAAAGAAGGCGGGGGAAGAGTAACTTCTTACAGTGACTTTGATATCCAAAGAAGGTGAAAGAAACTTAAAGGAAAAGATGAAGAAGATAGTTGAATGCTCATGTGTATGTCACTGAGACCTACTAATCAGAAATGAAACGCTCTAAAAAGTTTAGATAGTCATTAATTTAAATTGTATAAGCTTTAATGGCTCTATTTATTAGTTTAGCTAAGGGCAGTGTTTTTATCTCCCATAACTGAAAACTATAGTTTATTACCTTGGTTATACACAAGTAAAAAATATAGGCTTTACTTTTGTTCCATGTCTCTCAGGGGGGAATGCATATAAAAGTATAAATTATAGAACTTTTACAAGGTTGTAATTCATTTTATTTCACAAATGGTATCCTTTTGGCATATCTATAAAAGTCTCACTGTTTATAGTATATGTGTAGGTATTACATTATGCCTCATAACAGATACTAGCAGGAACCCTGAAGCTGAATAAGAACAAGATTGTCTGTATCTCTTAAACCTGTCACTTTAATTTTCCACTCTAGACAGTGCCATACAAGTAGCCTGACGTAAGTTCCTGGTTGCTGTTAGACCACAGTCTTGTAACATTTTGAATTTAGTACCTAATCAAATTGCTTTGCTTTCAGTACTATTATCTTGATTTATAAAAATGGGTATATGGTACCTTTGTTAAGTATACCCAAAGGAAGAGTATTTTACAGCATTCTAAATGCAAATCCTGTTTTCTTATTTATGCTGTGGTCCATGTAACCACAGCGTTAAAAAGAATTTAAAATGAAATGCAGAAAAATTGAAATGACAATTTCAACAGTCTAATGTCTTGAACCAACCTGATGCTCCACAAGTTCTGAAAGCATGAAAATTCTGTGAAATAAGATATCATATGCCAATCTGGTCTTTGGGAAGTTGAAATTAAATGCTCACCTTAAAAAATATATATATATAAATAATAATTAAAAAATTCTTGTGTCTAGTTTAGAATTTGTCTGTAACTTCCAGAGTTGAAATCATATAATACTGTAGTTTAAAGTATTTATAAGACTGCTTTTTAAACTTGGATCTCACTTTCACTGTGCGTTTCAATCACATTTGACATGTACATTTAAGTATCTAGATTTGTTATTCATTATACCTTTGATTTTACTATGCAGTATTGACTGAATTTTTGTCTGGCCACAGGTATATAAGCATGTTGAAGATACAGGGGAAAAAAAAGGTATTGGTGCAAGAGTTAAATAGTCCAGCTGAATGAGCTAGCCACTGTAATGGGGAGATGTGAGGGGCAAGGAAGATAGGGGAATAATAATTGATATCTTAGCAAGAAAACATTTCATTACTCACATTCCTCCTATCTTACGCTATCAAATTTCTGTATAAGGACATGAATATTGACAGGGTGTCCACAGTGACACAGAAGTCTACACAAAAGCATCCCCCAACACAAGTGTGAGTGAAGCTGTCAGCATGGGATGCTGGGACAAGGAACAGTATTTCTCATTTAATCAGATAGGGCAGACTGTTTTGCAGGTGTAGAAATCTCAACATTGTTAATAGTTTTGCCAACTTTAGATTTCTGACCTAACCTATCTGAGATGACTCGGATCTGAAATCAGAGTCATTATTTTAGGCCATTTTTACATTCAGGAAAAAAAAAAAAAAAAAAAAAAAAAAAAACCTTCATTGTTATCCAGTGCTTTCAACTTAACATTTTCATCATATGCACAATTGGCAGAGATATAGTACGTTTACAAGTTTGCAAATAACTGGTAAAAAGACAAGATTGCCACCTGATCATAAACTGGGGGAAATCAGCACTGTTTCCAGCTTCCCTTCTAAGAAGGTGTGGAGATAACAGCTGACATGATGCATAAAGTCAGGAATATTGTTGAAGCTAGGACTGTTTCTCTTTCAAGAGGAAAAAAAGTGTTTGAGTGGGATTGTTGATATTACTCACATTTGTTTGCAACATATAACAGATACTGTGTTTGCTCACAAATTTCTTGAAGAAATTCAGAGGGTCAGAACTCCAAACTGAAGGAGATAATTATGAGGAACTGTAGGAAATAACTGTGGGAAAATTAGGTTTCAGAAGAAAGGTTGGTGAAATCTGAAGTGTTATTAATAAACAACCAAGGCAGAAAAAAACTGATGACAGCTGCTCAGAGTTTTTTTCTGAGTATAGCTCCCTGCAAGAGGATTCAGTAGAGTACTATTAAAAAGAATTATAGATATTGACCAAGAAAACACATCAATAAATAATCAAAACAGAATCAAATTTACATATGCACTGTGAAACAATATATAATTCTTAATTTTTAGCTATGGTTCCTGAAGCACAGAATTCTGATTCTATTACAACATGTTTAAGTTATCTATGGAGAAAATTCATAACTTGGAAAAAAAAAAAAAAAAAGAAATGAGGAGTCCTTTGTAAAACAAGAAGTCAGGAGATAAGTAGACCAGAAAAGTTTCACTAAAATTTGGTGGTTACTTGATGAGCAGTTCAGAACTACTACTCCAGCACTGTATCTTGGAAGGATATGTAAGAACTCACACTGAGTAAGTCACAACAGTATTAAAAACCTCACATCTACACATTTTTTTGCAAGTTATTTCACAAATCATGAACTACCACAAGGTAACAGGATGTCATGGTTTCAGGAGTTGTTTTGTTTTTCTTTGCTCTTCACAGGGCCCTGGAGATCAAAATTCACTTACTGAAGATCTACTAGCTATCAAGAAGTGAAGCCAGCAGAAAACAGACACTTGGAAACAAGCATCCCATCAAATTCCACCAGTTTCAAAAACAGAAGAGTGAGGTCACTGAGAGAGGTAGTCAAGGAAAAAGTGTCATCTTTTAGATGAGGTGTTCAGGTGATAAAAAAGTATTTTTCAGTTTGCTAACTGCGCAATAGGCATAACATTTTTTTTTTCCTTCTCCCAGCTTTTCTTTCATTTTTTTACACTGCAGGATTTCCACAACCGTCTCTTACTGCATGGCTGTACAGCTTCAAATGCTTATAGCGCAAACATAATAAATTATGGATTTTCTGATAACCCTTTGTAATCAGCCAAATACCTATTTTGTTTTCACAGTATCACCTACGTTACTATCTGAAAGTATAAGGCAGTTGTATGGCCAAGCACTCTTCACCTCCAATGCATTTTTTCCCTTGGTGGCCAGAAGAATCAATAGAAAATTATTCCAATAGTACAGCGTAGATAACTTTTGTATAGTTATATTTGTCTACTGTAATTTAAAGGGCTACATTCCTTTGCAGTGATGGATAGCAAGTCATGAAAGAATTCAGTACTGGTATTTCTACATATAACCCTCCTAATCTGAATGTTGTGTTCACAGAAAAAATAAAAGGAGATGAATAGGCAGAGCGGAGAGGCAGGCACAGATCTCTCCTTTCTTGTCACTAGTGGGGACAGCATGGGGACAGTGGGGACCAAGGGAACAGCATGAAACTGCAACAGGGAAGGTTCAGGCTGGATATCAGTAAAAGGTTCTTCACCGAGAAGGTGGTCAGGAATTGGAACAGGTTAGCCAGGAAAGTGGTCATGGCACCCAGCCTGCCAGAGTTCAAGAAGCATTTGGACAATGCTCTCAGACACATGGTCTGATTTTTGGGTGGTCCTTTGGGAACCCAGGAGTTAGACTCAATGATCCTTGTGGGTCCCTCCCAACTCAGATATTCTATGATTCTATAAATATGGGACCACTTGGTCAAGTCTGTTCAGAATAGCTATGTTTTGAGGGATGGTTAAGACAACATAGGTACAGGGAAGAGTAGTCTATTATCAAGAACAGACAAGTGCACCATCAATAGCCAAGAAGACTAATTTTCACAATAATTATTGTGAAATATTTTTCAGCTCACAATAAATTCCTTAGTTATCTTTTCTTGAACTACCTTAATAAGAAGTTGGGCATCTTAATTAACAAATGCACTCTTGTATGTTGGGACAAGAAAAAAAAAATACATGAAAATGTTAATGAAGGAAAACAAATAGCTATTTTTCAAGCAAATTGTTTAGTTGAAAATGGAAGTAATATACCATGACAGCAATCCACACTAATCCTGAAGGGGCAGAAATTTGTTAATTACCTAAACCAGGTATAAAGTTTTAACTATTGCAAAGGAAAATTGGAAACTGTTAGTGCCTTTAAATTTGTAATACAGACATCATATTTAGAATTTCCAGCTGTGTTTGCCTGACTCCTTTTGTGATCCACAAACTCATTCACCCAAATACACTAAGTAGTTAGTTGTAATTGATTACATAAGAAGATATTCGTGTCTCTTCCATAATGTCAGTAGTGTGCATATTGAAGCTCTCTGAATATTGATAGTATGGATGTAGTCCCCTGTTGAATAAAGATATATGTTGGACTTAACTTCCAAACCTTTGGTGAGATAAAGTAAAGTAATTAAGAGTTTAATCTACTGCATAGCTGGGTCAGTTATCCATTTCTTATTCAGTCTGTTTGCCATTTGTTGTTATTGTTCACCACTTTCTAAAGACCATTTCAGCTTCACTAATTGAAAAACAAGGTACGCATCTCCCTCTTATTAATGCTCGCTAGGGACAGGAGCCTCATGAAGGGATTTGTTCCATTACACAGAGTTTGCCATCCACTGCAGGTCTTGCAGAAAGTGCAAGTTCACAATTGTAAATTAATACTTATGTATCAAAAGGCAGATTTATAGCCTTTACTGTGAAATATTGTATTTCTTACCTTAAAAGACTTTCACTAAATGTGCTGATGTAGCTTGAATGCAGTCTGAGTGTCACCACTGAATATGCAGTTCTGTGAAACAAAACCACATCAGCAAATGCTCAGTAAATAACAGGCCTGAAATATCACAGTCCTGAATTATATTCATAAGCAATTTCCACTCTATTTCCTCAGTTTTTCAGAATACCTTAATACAATACATTGAACAGTTAGGCAATATGGAGCTTTAGGATACAAAAAATTTGTCCATCTCTGGGTTGAAAATAGAGGTAATGCCATTCTTCTGTTTTCATAACCCAAGTGATTAAGACTAGCTCTATCAGTTCAGATGCAAAGCTATAGTTAATTTTAAATATTTTGCTGATGTCAGGTTACTTTTTTTTTTTCCTCTGGCCCTATCTGCAGAGGCCAAGTTACTGTTCTGGTCTAGTTTACAACATGACATTAGTTTTTACAGGCCTGATAGGACAGCTAGGATTTGCATTCAGACAAGGGATATTTACAGCATTATTTACTAGATGTCAGTTGGTTGTCCAACCCTGTGAAAACATAATGCAGTACAACTATGAGAAATATAATGAAATATTGGAGTTTCAGAAACCTAGCTGGAAACAAGCCTATCTTATTTTCTGGAGGAAGAACTAAACAGTTGAAACCCTAGCTTTCATAGCCGTGACTTTTTTTTTTCCCCCCCCAAAAAAAGTCTTGAAGGAGTCTTTAATAGGCCCTAGAGGATTTATTTTATTTCTTTTTGTCCCCTCTAGGTTATTTTAGGTTATTTTAGTCTGGTTCTAAGCTACCTATACTATAACTAAAAAATCAAGTAAAATTTTAACACCAAAATAAGTGTTCATTTATACATAGAGAAGGTTAGAGGAAAGACCTAGAAACTTAATTCTCTTTAAAAGAGTTATGTTCCTTACAAAGAGAAGGAAGTCTAGCATAAACACGTAAAGAAGAAAACTTTCATCTCAAAAGCCTCATGAGAAAAGTAGAACTAGTCATTTATAAGAAAGAAGGGCAAAGAGAACATGAGTTGCTGTTTACAACAGACAATAATTCATATAATCCCTAATGACAATATCAACACTCTAAGTGTTAATTTTCAGCAACAGGTATACCATACATTATGCTATACAAGAAAAAGCCCTAAAATTTTCATAAAAGTTATAAGGTGGCAACACCAACACCCATATTTTGGGAGAGACAAGATTTATATTCTCTATACGCACAACTCACAGCTGACCCAAGCCCTTTTATTACTCCATCCTCAATTAGCCTCAACAAGGTGCTTCATAAAACTGGGCTCAAGTAAATTTTTCTCTTTTAGTTTCAAAAGTACTATGAGATTGTTCAGGGCTTTGCTCTTTCAGCCTTAATGCTATGTTTTCAACATAAAGTAATGCTTCTATGCCTTTCTTTATTGGAATTTCTCATTTATATGTTTTTGTGGGCATTTTTTTCCAAAATAACAGAACATGATATGTAACTAATAATTGTAACTTAAATTCTAGTAGAACATTATGTACTGTGTCTTAATGATCAGTGTTCAGCAATTATCACCTGTAATTCAAGTTTTCATATTTTTTTCTAGGTAAAAATTGAAGTAGATCATTAGGTTCAAAGAGATGTTGTTCAGTATCTATTATGTTTGTGTTTTTTTTTCTATGTAGGAAATATATATATATTTTTAAGGTGTATGTATGCTCTTTAAGCTGTTCCTTATATCTGCTTCTAGTAGTAGTAGGGATTCTTCTTTATATTAATGCGAAAAATATCTAGTTGAGTACTGTTTTTTCAGTTTGTGAATATTTCTAAAAGATGTATAGATTGTATTTCGATGGCAAAAAATGGGTAAAATAGCTGAAAATACCAGGCTGGCGTAGATTAAATCTATCCATTGAATACCAGAAGTACCTTTAGAGTATTTTTTTTCTCTTGTACAAGGTGAGGGGGGGTGGCAGGGGTCAGAGAGTACGTCTCACACACTCTTCTAAAAGCTGTAAATACTAAGAAGCCTGGTGATGGCTTCTGGTAATGGTTTTATCCTTTCAAGTACTGGAGTAATGTTTTTCATAAATGGTCTGTGCTTAAGCTTCCCTTTTCCTAGAGTCTCTGTATAATACCTGCCCTTGAAGAAAGGTATATGATGTCTCCTGGGCTAATGGGTATGAGGAAATAGATACATTGAAGATGTTGTTCTTTAACCACAGTACACAAAGCTGTTTTTGCTTTTAAAACAAGGCTCTGATGGTATGACGGTTTCAACCTAATTTTAAAAGCAATAAAATTTGTTCCACAATGTGAAGGATTCAATCTACTATAAACTTGGCCTAAGAACATACTAGTACAGGTGATCCTATCAGTTTCTTAAAATGCAAAAGTCAGATATAGAAGGATGCAAGTAATTCTCTTCCTTTTAGCAGAAATATTCAAAGTGCGAAGGTAGCTTGATATGGAGGAAATCTCTTCTGCCCTTGGGGGGCTCTGCACAGTGACCCTTCCTGCCCAATGAGATCTGACAATGTGAAGTCCTGATTCCTGCCCTTATCAGGAGCAGTGGGGAAGCAAACCAATATCTTAAGGGAGTGCTAGCTTGTGCTCGCTACCCTCCAGTGTGCTCAGTGACTGCAACAGCTGCAGCAGAGCTGGTATAATTAACATACTTCCCCTCTGAGGTGTGATGGTGAAACAGGAACAATGAGGCAAGAAGTATGGTATGATTAATGAACAAAACAAGTTGTAGAATTAGTCAATGTGGCTCTTCATAGGGTTGCGTTATTAAATCCATATGTGTGTGTAAACATACATTTTATATGTGTAGTATACTTTCAATTTTTATAGTATGTTATTCATATCATATTTAACATCAATTCTGGTGGATTTTTTTTTATATTCAGCTTGCTTCTTATGCAGGTGTCATTACTTTTTAACTAGTAGGAAACCAACCATCTGACATTTCAATTTAAATCAGACCTGCCATTCATTTTTAATAACATTTATGAACCTCTGAGGTAGAAGAAATTTATACACATTTTTAGAAAAACAAAATCAGCAGGAATTAGGAAATGTTTAGTGATACTTTGAGCTTCTTAGTGAAAAAGAGTGCTAACATTTTTTCTGTTTACTTACATGTTCACAAGCATTACAGATTTAGGAGGGCTTCTAAGGAAGAAACATCTTTCTAAAACCCTTAGGCTTTCAAAATGAGTTGTGACTTGTGATCTTGGCATTTCTCAATTTCACTGTATCTGTCTGTCCATCTCTCAGTTCAACCAGAAAAATGAGCGTGTAGGTGATATAAAATTATTCAGTTCCTTATCCTTTCTGAGGAGACTCAGAAACAGCTTAATTGGAATTCATTATATACAGGTGATAAATTTAAATAAAGGAGCTGAAGGTTTTGAAGTCCTATGCATTCCTTCTCTTGCTTAGCTCTTTACTCTGATGCCCTAAACAGATATCAAAGTATTATAGGATCCATCCAAGTAAAACTTAATGAGATTTTCTGTTGCTTTGGAAAGAGAATAGTAACTTTATTTTCTTGCATTATATCAATTTTTATTTAAAGAAATAATTTAATTTTTAAGTTCATTTCGCTTTCCCAAAGTAAGTGTCTCTCCAGTTTTGCTTGAGAAGAATCTTTACTGCAAATGAGGATCTGTGGCAGTGGTGCTATTCTCAGTGTTCCCTTAAAATGGCTACCTTTCTTAATATTCCCTGCTTCACAATACCTATTTGCCAGCCCACCATCATCTGTAAATGGACACCCTTCTTAAAAACTTATTCAGTAGCATGGGAAAGTGGGTAAGTAGCAATTAAGAGTGGATTGTAGCAGATGTATCAAATCCTGCCCAAGTAATTACATAATCATTTCAGTGGGGGCCTTGACCCTACTTGAACTGTTGGCTTTCAAGAAATTTCTACATAGCGATTTTTTGCTTGTGTATGATTATCCTTTCTCTTTCAGTTGGTTACTCGATGCAATATTTCCTTTTGCAGAAAAAAAGTTTGCCTGTTCTATTTTTAAAATTCTTAGATTGTCTATTTCCTTATGTTTTTATCAGCCAGGGACAAAGTTAGTTCTTCAAATACATTGCATAAGAAAAATCTTTCATTCCTTGTATTGCCTTCACTTCTGCAATACTTTCATCTGCCTTTCTGGGGCCTTTGGAGCTACTTTTTTTTTATTTTTATTTTTTAATACACTTTCCTCATGTGAAATCACTAATGGGACATTTAGGTACTCCAATCACTGTTAATGTAATACTGTGGCAAGTTGACTGCAGTTAAACTACGGCACAAATGGACATCTTAGTAATACAAAAAAAAAAAAAAGATCAAATATACCTTACGGAGTTTAGCTATAATTACTATTTCTTACATGTATTCTGATAACTAAATATTGACGATGCGTGCATACTCTCCAAAATTTTGTACTGGAGCTAATTTTAATAAGAAATTCAAAGCTTGGGGGCTATTCACCCTGTTTTTTTTACAGCCTTTAAATTCTCAGCTGTTCCAGAAACACACAAGTTTCAGCCAGTTTACTCCAGTCATATATTGTGCTTTTCCTAGGTATCTTTTTCACAGTTAACATGAGACTTACTTGAATCATGTATGAAGTATATGTAGTATTTCCAATTATTTTGCTTGGAAACACGGAAAGAACCTCAGGAGCTCAAATCAAATTTGATCAATGTAAGCATTATGGGGGGATGCATTACCTCAGTATCTTCACCTTCAATTTTATTAAAGATCTGTGAATAAGCACTTCTGGATTACCGGAAAATGATGGGAAATCACAGAATTTTCTGTGATTTTTGTTGTTGTTGCTTAGGGTGTCATTTAAATTCAGTAGATATCTGTAGAAACATCATGTAAACAGGTATAGGTTAGAAATCTTTCTCCAGAGATCTTACAGTTTCATTGGGTGAGACTTATATAGAGGTTAAAAAGAAAAAAAAAAAGTAAACCTCTCTCTTGCTTTTACAAGGAAAACAGGTCAAGACAAACTACTATAAAATGCTGACCTACTACAATGTTTTGAACAGAAAGGAAGAAAAATATGCATAATATATAAACAATCTTTTGTTATTATATACAAAAGATAATCTGTTTTCTTTCATATGTGATTTACAGAATTGTGTGGACTTTTGTGAACAAAATATTTTTTAAATAATTTTGGATGAAACCTACTTACTGAAGGTCCAGGCAGTTTTGTAAAGAATGTATTTGTTCTCGGGATGTTCAGGGGAAGGAACAGATCAGATTAATATTTGGTATAGACAAAGTATAACTGGGTCCTATTATATTGTGTTTTCCCTTACTAAATATTAGGCCTTTTTTTTGAATACCAGCTACAGAATAACAAAATAATATTAAATAGTAAGGAGACTTCAGTAGTGTTGTTTATCATGCTTTAGGGTAAAGATTCAGTAGATTGTTTTAAGCTATTGATCTTTTCTTTTTTGTCTCCACAAATGTATGGCAGCATAGTGCATTGCAAAGAATGTACTGGAATAAGGGTTATAAACACTGAGCCTGTGGGCCATGTTTGCCAGATAACATTTGCTGCATTGAGTTACTTTCTGCTTCAGCAAGATTGTCTACACCAAGGGCCTATCATTCTTCTCTAGTCTTTAAAATTTCAAAAGAAGAGCAGATACAGTGGACAATAAATCTAGACTAAAAGATGTATTTAAGCGAAGTATTTACATCTCTAGTGTGCTGCATTTGCCAGATTCATCCCGTTAGTGGAAAAGTAGCATAGATCACAATAGTGATCTCTAAACAGCTGCAGTAGCAATGTCTCTCGTTAGAACTCTGATCTAGCTGTTCAGTTAAAGCTATTGTAGTTGAACTGCAAAGATCTAGTAGATATATAAGACCATCTCTCAGTAAGTATATCCTAATTATAGAGGAAGAAGCATGTATATATATGATGCTACATATGATATTAACTGAAAAGTCTGGAGACTTGACCTTCAGTGAAAAATTGCATTACCTCTTCTGCTCAAAGAATCAAGCAGAGAAAACAATCATAAGTATGCTTTTTAAGTCATTCTATTTTCTCTGAAAATAAACTTTGTTACAGTCATATTAAACAATATAATTATTTTTCAAAGTTGACTGCCTATTTGTGCGCACATATCTATATTCTTTGTAAATACTGAACTTTTTTGAAGAGTAGTTTCACACCAGGAGAAAGGCATTTCATACTTCGGCTGCACAATTTTGAAAAATACAGGTTTTAATTCTTGTCTAACATGGCTGAATAGCATTTGTGCAAAGAGACTCAGAAGAGACTCAGAAGCTAATTGAGCTTAAAAATGAGCTTAAAATGAAGTTTCTGTTAGGTAGACTGTGTGGGTCAACAGAAACAATGGGCTTGTGCTATTGCTGTGCAGTCAACTCCCTCTGGTCTTCCCTCACAGATGTGTAGATGGTTTGCTCAGTGGGTGGTAGGAAAATAGAAAGAGAGTAAGTATGGCCTCACCAACTACTAGTATATTGAATAACTATGGAGTGGATGCAGGTTAGCTCAGTACTTCACTGTTCTACAATCCAAAAAACTGAAATACCACTTTTACACCTTTCTTAATTGTCTGAGAGTTATTAGGTTGGGATTTGGGGGCATATTTGGTTTGTGTATGCCCTGGTTTGCCCTTGTCACTAACAACATTTCATGCATCAGAGTGCACAGTGTTTGCACACAGGGGAACAGAGAAACCTGGGATCAACAATAATAAATAAAAATAAGAAAACAAAAATATCTGGAACCTTGGCTTTCAGTCCTTCCTGGAAGGCATGAGAACATGGTCATAATTAGGTATGAAAAATAGAGTGAAAATGAAAGGGAATTACAATGTCAGCATTACAGTAGAAGATTTCAAATGTCTTTTAAAATCTGATAAAATGATTTTTAGTGTACTGCTCTTTCTGCATTACATTTACTACAAGATTTACTAGACATACCTGTTACCACAGTAAAAGACACAAATGAATGGCATCTCCCAGTACCTTAAAGTTCATCAATGCAGCTTGTCATTATGTTTCTAGAAAGATATAGAAATCAAATCAAAAAATTTACAGCAAAACACAAGGGACTATTACATACAGTTATTTCAATGTTTGTTTGTTTGTTTCAGAGATCTGTACTGACCAATAGCATTCAGGTTTCAGTGGCTGGCAAGAGCCACACTGGGCTCTCAGGCCAGTGAAAAAAAAATCCAAAGAAACTTGGAGCTACAAAACATTGGATTGTCTGTCTTAACCAGACATGCAGACAAAAGCCTAATATCTGGGCTGAGCCAAAACATTCAGGGAAACCGTATGTTCTTCTCATCAGTGAGACTGTATTAAATTAGAGGCAGAACTGCTGTGTTGTCAGCAGAAACGTATCTATGTACATAAGAGCTCCGTGCTTGCTAATAAAACTGACAGTGTATTGCAGCTAACTTCATGTGATATCAGCACATTTGTCTGCTGTAGTATCTCAGTGTCACTTTCTGGCTCACCAATCACCTGCATGAAGATGTGGTTCAATTACAAGCTCTTATAAATAAATAACAAGTCATGACAACTCACTAACTGATTGAGATAAAAAATATGTTGAGCTTTGTGAATTTATAATCCGAAATACAAAGTATGATATGTTACAATGATAAATATTGATAAAACACCTAAATTGCTTTCCACACATTCTAATCTATATTTAAAATACCTTTAAAATATATCTAAATTGAATTACTCAGAGTATATTAAAACAAAGTGGAATAAATTTAATGTATCCAATTGCTCTAAAAAAAAAAAAGTTAACTGTTGTTTCTAGCTATAGGGAATGCCTTCTGTTGTGTTTTTTTGTTTTTTTTTTTTTTTTTTTGTCTGTTTGTTTTTTGAGGCAGAGGAACAGCTTTTCTTAGATGGATAGGGTGCTCCCAGCAAATATTGTGTGGGAAGAAATGGTTTGCACAACCCTGTTACAGGACTTTCAGTCTCAGTTTGGTTAGCATTAGCCACAGACTCCTCTGAGAACTGAAGGGTGCAACTCCTTTCTGTCACCCCTGATGGCACCTTGCTTTATATTTGCAACAGTAGTACTTGAGCTACAAAATTAAGGCCTTTAAAAATCACGCTCCAGGATTTAAAATGTTACATGGCTCTAGCTGATTCCAACTGAGCGCACAAAGTATTTTTAACTCTGATTGTTACACATGTTCTATATATACATAACCGTGTTCTTTGGAATTTGATAGTTTCTTTTTATTGGAAGAATTAATTCACTTTGGCTCTAAGCTATCAAGGACTTGATATCACAAGAGAAAATACTTGAAATCTCCTAATCCCTAAGAGGAGTTATGGTAGAAAGTATTGGATCAACTTCATTTCTAAAGAGTCAATACCACTTATAGCAAGGACAAGTGGTACAGCCTAATGAATGTTTGAAGCCCCTTATGTAATTAATGGTTTCAAGTGCTACCTTCTGTGTTTTTTCCTCTTAGTTTTATTAACTTTGAAAAAAAAAATCTTTCCCTACTTTTGCATTTAAATAATATTTGTAATCAAAATTTTCCTAAGTATAATTTCTATTTTAAAGAATCTTTCTTCACAGCAATACCCAATCTATATTTTATAAACAGAAATCTGACCATCCACTGCAAATGGAAAGCGCATTGAAGAACCCTTCCAAATACAGGCCAAAAATGCGTAAGTAAATAATTCTGGAAGGGACCTTGAGAGGTCACCTCCTCCATTCCCTCTGCCCCAAGGCAGACTCAGCTATACCTAAACCATTCTTGCCAGATGTTTGTCTAACCTGTTTTTTAAAACCTTCTATGACAGAGATCCCACGTCCTCCCCAAGCAATCTATCCTAATGCTTAACTTTCCTTCTAGTTGGAAAGGTTGTGGGTTTTTTGTTTGTTGTTGTTTGTTTGTTTGTTTGTTTTTGGTTCTACCTTTGTCTTTTTCTATATTACCTAATTTAAATCTTCATTGCTATAATTTAAGCTCATTATTTTTTCTCTTGTCCACTGCAGATATGGGGAAGAAATTATTCCCTTGCTCTTTGGAACAGACTTTTGCATTCTTGAAAACTGTTGCAGGAGGGGAGGAGTTAGGAAGACTAAAAATAGCCTCCAACACTGTAAGTGACCAGTAGGGGAGAAATGGATACAAACATGGAATGCATTGGAACAGAGCCCAAGCAGGCAAGTGAGCCATAATGATCTGATAATTTGGCTAGATACAAGGGAACTTGAATAAAAATTGCACATATGTGGCTCATATTGGATACCCACAAAAGATATGCATGATTTCTGTCATAGTGTATTACAAGTTATTTAGCTTAGCAGTAATTAGTTATAAACACTGGTGCAAAAGTTTTAAGGATAAGATTTGTTCTAGAGTTTCTTTTGGAATGTTGCGTCAGTGTTTAAAAGGATGGGAAGAAAAATGTTCCCCGATTGCCAAGAATTATACAAACTAAAAACAAGTAAAGCTAAAAATGTATAAGCTTGAGGCAAAAGGTGGAAATTAAAGTGTCTCTAAATTCTAAAGGAAGGTAGGTCAGTCAGTTGAAATTCAGTCAAATAATACCTTCAGAGAAACAATATTAAAAGTAAGGAACTGTTCTGCAAAAGTGGATTTGATTGCATTCTAAGGACAAGAATAAATAAATAAAAACTTCAGGAAAATACCCACAAACCAACAGCTTCTTCAATAATGTAAGAATAAATATACAGTGTAAAAATAAATATAGATAAATAAATAAATAAATAACAGAGGTACAGTATATACAAAAGAGTCTCAAAGGCTTTCCAAAGTTTCAACCCAAGCATTAGATTCAAGATGAGGCTTGACGGTTGAGCTGGGCTCAACTGGTCTTCAATAAACTTGAGCTTTTTGGCAGAACCATAGTATGTAAAGCTTGAGAGATACTTTCAGAACATGGGAAAGTCTGTCTGAAATACAACCTATGTTGTTTTGTGCTAATGCAGATAAACTAACAGGAAACTAGTGCAAATAAAAACCATCATGTTTTCAAATCGTGATTCAGTTAAATATCTTGATTATACTTCAGAGACACCAGCTTTTAATAAAACCTCCTATGACAAGGTTATTTTATAATCTTAAAGTCAACTCTCTCCTATTAATTTTGCATACTACAGTAATCATTCTAATTGGAGGGAAGAAAAAAACATTTTTTTTTTGTAACAACACTTTCTTAATTACTGATCATTTTTCTACTTGTTATTGTTAGTAATTAAAAACATGCTCTATCTTCTTGCAAGGTGAATAAAAATTAAATATTCATTTAAATAATCCCCATACATATCTTATACTATCCAAATCTAAAATATGGTTTATGCGTTAAATTATCAAACATAAATTACAAGGCTAAAGCTTTCAACTTGTAGAGGTTGCCAGGGTAAGTCATTGCATTGTTAGCTGTTAATTCATTTTTGCAAACAAAATCTAAATATGTTTTGACTAAATATATACACATGTAAGGTATCTATATGAGAGAAGAAGACCTTAAGCTGCAAGCAATCTTACAATTTTTTTTCTTCTTGAACCTAAATTTCATTCAATAAAGATAAATTCCTATCAGCAACCTTTCTTTGCCATAGCAGAGTGTGATGTTTGATGTTTTTAATCTTCAGCATATTCTCTTTATTCTCCATGAGTTTCATATGAGAGGATTTAGAAGAAGAATTTGGATGGATCCAGCTTGTAGTGTCCTGTGGTTCTTGTGTGCAGGATCCAGCTGAGTCTGCTGGAAGGGAAAAGAGGGCCTCACTGCCTTCCCATGCATCTCTACAGAAGGCTATGCAGAGGCCTTGATTATCCTGCCTTCCTGTAGATATGCTGAATTTTCATTGAAAATGTGTCACTTTCATGATGTTCACAGGGACCTGCATGTTTCTGTGTGTCATATTAGCATCTTCTCTGTAATAGAGCTGGCCAGATACTAAGAAAATATATGTATAATATAATTTGCAGTAAAAAGAGCTCTCATACATAGGCCTGGGTATTTGTAAGTAAACTTACAAGTCATAAGTTAACCGTAAAGGCTAAAGACAAAATATGGAATAAATCACTATGAGAAACAAGTATAACAAATAAAATATTACTTTAACTAATTCTGGTGTGTATTTCCTTCTCCAATCTGTATGGTAATAAGATTTAAAAATACATATCAAGCCAAGAACAAATAAATTTATTGATATATCTGATGCCATCGAGTACAAAAGCATTATAGAGTATAGTGAATATAAAATACAGAGAGAGATAAAAGAGCTATTACAATAAGAAAACTGATAGCAAAGGACAAACAGGAAAAACAGTGCTTCTCCATCATGCTTTAATGGGATGACTGCATTCACCAGCTTTTCTAAATGCTGACTTTCACTTACGGAAAGCCTTGGGGGTATTCGTCAAAAAGTGTTTCCAGTAATTAGAACTTTGAGAAGAATTAAGAGATTGACAGTACTGAGCAGCAATGAAAACAAAATTCTAAGGTTCGTTCATGAGTGTTTACAAGCTGAAATATGAACTCAACAAGCAGTTGGCTTTTTGGCAATGTCTCAACACATGCTACTTTAATAAATCATTGCATTGGAAAATGCAAATGTATTCCTCTTAAGTGATCAAAAAGATTCCTGTTTAATTTATGATTTGAATATATTTTTCTATCAAAATATTCTACTTTCAAGATGTGTTCCTAGTAAACTTCACATACCCGTACACACAAATATAGAAAAGAAAAAGAAATATGAGGATTTTGACACGTTACAATTTTACAGTATAAGGTGAAGTCTACTGCCTGTGTGTAGCATGAAAATTCATTTTATTGTACACATATCTCTCTTTTGAACAATAGAATAAAGCTAACAATCCTCATCTGTTGCTGTATAGCAAAGGCTCTTTGAGAAATGGGATTGACTTTTTTTTTTTTTTTAACTTCCCACTGTTAAATTTTTGGATTCGGGGGATGGGAACTATTGATTTGTTCTGACAGAAAGGTAAACCCCTACAAACAGCATGCATAAATGGATTTACTGAAAGATATGTGGGTTAGGTAAAACATTCTTCAGATAGGGAACCTTTATTTATTTTTTGATAATCTGATGATTTGGCATTTTCTAAATCTATCTGAGATTTCACATGTTATTGATAGAATGGACTGAACTAAACATGTAAACAAAGGGTTTTGGTAGGAAAATAACAAAGTAGAAACAACAACAACAAATCATACTATATTCTAACAATTTAGAGAGTTTACTAATACTGAAAATGGTAATTTGTGATTATAAACATGTAAATAATTCAATTTATCTATCCACAGTTCTTTATTTTCCTACAGCATCTGTAAAGTTGATTGGGGAAGGAAGAAGTTAAAAAAGCCTGCCTGGTTACCTGGGTCAAGCTAGTACAACTTTTGTTGTGTGAGTTTTAGGATCAATGACTGTTTTCCATCTCCTTTTTCCATTGATTCACTTCTCTGATTTACCTTGACCCAAACTGTTTGGTTTTCTTTTCTGAGAGCATCTGGAAGGTCATGTGAGATGTTTCATTCTGCAGTGTCCAGTGCTCCACATTTCATGCTGCTGGCAGTCCACAGTGACATGCAAACAGGTTCTGACAAGAAGGAACAGAACTTGGGAACACTGGCAGGTTCCGCATTTTCTAGGCTTGCTAAGCTATCTACCATATAACTGTTTCTTAGATGTTGTGTGAAATAGTAATATAATAAAAATCAAACTTTTCTGAGCATCCTGTTCCCAGCGTCATTCTGAAACCATCGCTAATCTCCCTAGGAGACTCGGGGCAGAGAAATGCGTGAAATAAAGATGGGGAGAAGCAAGCAGTTGAAAAGTGGAGGATAGTTGCATGTTCAACCTTGCCCTTGCACAGCACAGGGGTCTCTGGGAGAAGTGCAAGTATCCAACAGTCAGTCCTGCACAGGCTAGCAATGCATTTATTTGTCTTCCATGTGAGGTTGCATGGAATGATGTAAGAGATGTCAAAAGTGGGATCCCAGGCTGGGAGGACACCTTGTAAAGGCTGCAGAGCTGTCCATGGACAAGGTGGGTGACAGCTGTGTAGCTTCAGGTGGCTTCTCCCAGGTGCAGCACGATGGGGTGCACAGTCAGGTATAAAATCAGAGAGATGTTCAGCTGCCTCCAAGCCAACACAGTGATAACGTGGTTTTATTATTTGGTAGCATCTCTCTTTTAAAGGGCAAACATTGTCTTTAACATGTGCTGTACTATTTTATATGGTACTTCTTTTGCAGGTGAGTAGAGAAAAAATACACTACACCCTGTCAAATCATGGGATAGGAAAGAAGAAAGGGGAGATCAGTTGCTGATGGTAGCTACAAGAAGCAACAAACTGCTAAGGTTGTCCATACTTTTACAGATCGCATTCACAAGCTTATTCTAAATCAGGATTTCAGAAGGTTTAATGAGCAGTTTGTGCTTCATGCCAGCTAGATGATATAGATTGTAGATTTCCCTCTCTTCACTAGATTAATGGGCTTTAAACTTTTGGTGAAATGTGTTCCATCAGGGTGCTTATACCAAAAAAATAGCTGTAACTATTACTTCAAGCAGTATTAATCCTACAGGCTGTTAGGTCTTCGATCCTTCATCCTAGTAATGAAGATAACCCACCTCTCTTGTGGCACTTGGATTAGATCTTTCCAGTGTTTATAAAAGATAACAGAGGTCTCCTTAGGACCCTCTCAAAAGCTCAAAAACATTAACAACAGTATCTCTATTTCAATGCTCTTAGAAGCTTATGGTTTGAGGTCAGCTGAGGCAAAGTGGCAGACCCTAACCAGTTTTCAGTTGGCATCAATTCTACTTTGGCAATGTTTGTTAAACAAAAGGTTCAAAAAAGAAATTTGCATATTTACTGAAATTGCCTTCACTTCTTCTTGCTGTGATTGAAAATGACTGACAATCTGGAGGGACAAGCTGCCCTGACTTAAACATTCCTGTTTAATAAAATGCTATTAGAAATGTACTTGTTATGAATCTGTTCTCATAAATTGCACTTACTAATTTATGTGCTGATGTGTTTTGGAGCTTGGAAGTCATGACTGTTTCAGCACTATCGCGTGATGGACAGGAAATAAATGCTCTGCTTTATGCTGATGGATTCTGAGAGTTGGAGCCGGACAGATTTAAATCAATTTGTGATAAAGACATTGTATACCAACACATGATCTGGAGTATGCATAAATATAGAAGAGAAACAATTAAGGACCAGCTGGGGATACAGACACAAAGAGTTCTAAAGTAGTAGGCTTTTAAGCCATCAAAACTGCAGGATTAGTGGGTTAGGGATGAATATGAATCCTTGTGGGTTATATTTGAACTCTTGGGAACCATTTCTATTCCAAATAGTTTACATCTTTTATAAAAATATATAAAATAATACACTACACTTCACACATGTGTGCACTGATGAAGGCACAAGGGAGACTTCCTTCTTCAGGTAAAAATAAGACAGTCCGGGAAGGCTCTGAGCTAGCACATTTGCAGTGAACTTCAAAACAAAGCAGGAAAGGGATTAGAAAGGAAACGGCATCAAGCCCAATATCTGTGCTAATCCACAAAACACCTAAGCAAACAGTAAGAGAGGACAACTGCACCCCAGAGTGCAGGAGCTCCTTGTGCCTACATGTTTCAGGGACTTTCTTTGCTGTGTGGTTTCAGAAAATTTGCCAACTTTATCACAGAAAATAAGTTTATAATATTCAAAAGAGTAAAACAACAAATATTCACTATGGGTCATTTTAAGGAACTTGGAAGTTCCTGTTTTGGGATCCTATAATTTGTCTGGCCCACAGCACCAGAACCATATGCAATAGAATTTTGTCTTTGTAACAGATACTCAGGTTTGTTGGGATATGTATCCCGTGGTGTCTCCAGATACTACTCCAGTCTGGAGCAAATTTTTCTCAACTGTACCATCTGTGGTTGCTCCTTCAGGGGCAGTAACAGTAGTTAGAAACACTCTAATTCTACTCACAGAGATACTCAGCCTGCTTTGTGGAGGCCAGCATATCTTCTTGGTGCAGCGGTAGGAAGGCATGAGTTTTTAGGGCCTCAGATGTTGTTGGACACACAAGATTTGGGGGAGCTTGGTTGCAAGACAAACAACACAAATCCTGCAGAGCAACCTTGCCAATAAAAGTCAGCACACTGCAGCACTTTTCACAGCCATTTCCTATTCCACAGAGGGGAAGAGACCTAAGTGTGCTGACTTTTATTGGCTGGAAAAGCATCATGTGGCTACCTCTCATGACAACTGAAGTTATCTGGAGCACTTCTGTTGTGTTAAATGGTGAAACTGCTGCTTCTTCTGAGTCAGATGTATCCCAGCTAAACACAGGGCCTACATGGAAGTGGCATCCAGCCTGATTCAAGCTTGCCTTTCTCTAGTGCTGTTTTATCTTTCTCTTTTTTCCCTTCCGCACCCAGGCTTCTCTGTTTACTTCTGAAATCTAGCCATCCTTTTGTCACATGCGTATTCATTACTATGGGTGAAGGTTTATTACTAGCTGTAGACTGTTTCACATTCCAAGATTTCTACCAGTTTTTCAACACAGAGTTGGAATATCTTCTTTTAACAACTTACATAGACACTGATGCGGTATAACTAGCAACTAAATTAGGCCCAATTACTCTGGGACAGAATCTGATCTCTGTTATTTCTCTACAAATCTGGAGGAGGTTTGTGTATTAAACAGAATTTTTCTCTGCTTTAACCAAAACCAGAATCTGGCCCTTTATGCTCCATCAAACAGATACAATTACACTATGCCTTTTTTTACCTTTTACATGTATTTACATTTAAGGATATCAATGGAGAATACTATCAGCGGATACATTCCGGCTGATTCCTAAAAGCATGCAGTAATATAAAATATTTATTTTAGAGAATGAGATACTTAATTGTACTCAGACACCTCTGGAATCCACTCTCATTCATTTCTGTATGAAAAGCAAACAGACAAAAGTCTAGCTGACAGCTTGCCAACACACTAATTAACTTTCAGCTGCAGCTTTCTCAGTCAGACTTCGCTCAAAACCTATACACCCTGCCAGGAAGCACAGCAATGAAATGCAACTTTAAAATATAGAACTAGACAGAAAATAGAGGAGGGCTTCATAGGAAATGAAAATGTTCTGCAAGTGAACATGGGTTGTATCTTTTTATTATTTATTTAGGGAAGACCTTTGTGTAGCTCACTAACTCAACTGTGTAGCTCAGTAACTCAACTTTCATAATATCTCCTCTTTAATTCTGTAAATTCAAAGATACATTTGTTGTCCGCATATGCAAGTCTCCCTTTCATTGTTTTGCTAATGCCTGTCTTCTCACATGTGTACCTTCAGCAGCTGAATACCATATAGATGGAAACATTCAGTTTCCAGTATTTTAGAGACAAAACCTTATGCTGGAGAAACTTACAGAACATTCCACTTTCAAATGCTTGGACAAGTGACATTGACGTTATTTTGCTCTCTCATTTATGCTATGTGGGTTATTCAAACTTTCCTCTAGTGTAAGACACAAAAAGTGTGTTTATGGGAAAAAGAAGCTTCTAAATGTAAATTACAAATTTAATTCATATTTGTCCTCCTTTGTCTTTAACCAAAATTAGCCCCCTCCCACCCCCACATCTGCTCTTTCTCTGGTCTCTTTCCCCCTCCCATCTGCTTCTGCTCTCTCTTCCCTCCTCCCCCATCTGCTTGAACATCACTAACCCTCCAGGGATCCCTTTTCCTCTTTTTGACTCCCTGCCTATCTCCCAGCTGGGCTTTCCTCTGCTGTCTGAAAACAAAATGATAAAAACAAATGTTTGTGATGGAGAAAGCAACATGCGTACTACTGTAAATGAATTCCTTCACATTCCTTTTTTTTGTGTACTCTGTAGAGAATTACAGAAAATACCTCCTTGAATGCTTAAGCACAATCATGTCTTGCCATATCTGTCTGTGAGAGTTAGCTCTCTGTTAATGGATTCTGTTGAGACAAGCACCCCAAATATTTCAATCAGAGTGGGAAGCTTTATTCTTTTGTCTCATTACTATGTCCATCATCAGCAGTGGCAACTATCAAAAGCAGCTCCCCAGTACTAGGTCAGACAACTTTTTCTCCATCACTTCTGGGAACTGAAAACGTGAATGAACTGCCTTTGATGGCTGCAGGTTCAGGCAATGATGAAGCTTCAACTGACATCAAGTTGCAAAGGTCTTTGAAAACACCAGATTTTCCACACTATCCATTTTACTGGGATCCGTTGACTACTCTGCAGTTACACTGGCATGAAAGCAACACGGCAGAATAGAGGATAGAGCCCCAAAAACCAGAGAACCAATTCTCAGTTATTTCATTGCTATAGATTTTTTTTTCCTATGTATATTGTAATTGTTGTAGTGTGCACCTCAATTGTTTGGAACTTGCAAAGGTAAATTTTGTGAAGCATTGCAGTATGTTTCCATGGAGCACATTTTGGCAACAAAATTTCAGGAAACTCTTGTTTGTTCTCCAGCTTAAAACAATATTTAATTTTGACCAGTGTACTGGGTTTACATGGCAGGGGTTTTGTAGCAGGGAGGTTACAGGGGTGGCCTCTTTGAGCAGAGCCCAGCAGTTGACCCATGTCAGATCAGAGTCAGCTCCAGCCAGCTACAAAACGGAGCTGCTGCTGGCCAGAGCTGAGCCAGTGAGTGATGTTGGTTGGGCCTCTGCTGGGAGAGCAGATTGAAGAAAGGGATAAAATGGCTGCACAACAGCAGCTGGGAGGGAGGGGTGAGAGCCAGTCCTGCAGACCTCAAGGTCAGTGCAGAAGGAGGGCAGGAGGTGCTCCAGGCACGCAGCAAAAGTTCCCCTGCAGCCTGTGGAGAGGCCCCTGGTGGAGCAGGCTGTCCCCCTGCAGCCCATGCGTCCCACATGGAGCAGATCTCCACACTGCGGCCTGTGAAGGAGTCCCCAGTGGAGCAGGTGGCTGTGGCTTGGAGGAGGCTGTGGCCCATGGAGAGCCCCCACAGGAGCAGGCCCCGGGCCAGAGCTGCAGCCTGTGGAGAGGAGCCCATGCAGGAGCAGGGGGTCTGGGGGGAGCTGCCGCCCGTGGGGGACCCATGCTGGAGGAGTTTGCTCCTGACGGATGGACCCCATGGTATGGAGCCATGTGGGAGCAGTTCTTGAAGGGCTGCTGTCTGTTGGCAGCCCATGTAGGATCAGTTTGGGAAGGACAGTATCCCGTGGGAGGGACCCCACGTGGAGCAGGGGCAGAGAGTGACTGTGAAGGAGCTGTGGAGACGAAGTGTCAGGGACTGACCGCAACCCCCATTCCCTGTTCCCCTGCGCTGCCTGGGGGGAGGGCATAGAAGAGGGTGGTTGGAGGGAAGAAGTTTTTAGTTTGCTTTTAATTTCTCACTGCTCTAGTCTGTTAGTGATAGGTAACAAATTATATTACTCTGCTTACATTGAGTCTTCTTAACCCATGATTGTCATGGGCTTTTCCATCATATTTTCTCCCCCTCTTCCTTCAAGGATGGTGAGTGAGAAGGCAATGTTGGTGGAGTTTAGCTGCCTGTCAGGGTGAAAACACCACTACCAATCTTTCCATGGATGCATGAATATACTGTAAGCCTTAGGAAACCTTTATGAGGAGTTACTGCTGTACTGTATTGAAGAAATCAGCCTTGAATTGCTTTGCCTGGAGACCTGTCAGCTTTATTTAACAGAAATATATATATATATATATATATATATGTATTTATATATACAGTTAGGGATATCTAGCTCCAGAGCAACTGCCTCATTTCCCAACCCAAAGTTAGGTCAGTGGAAATACTTTTAAAAGCATGCCGAATTGAGCAAATTGGCACCAAACATACTTGAAGCAAAAATGAAAGGGCTGAAAAAAGTTGCCATGAGACTGTGACCCATTTTATGACAACTTCATAGTTTGAATATTAAAGAGGTTTTCAAATCTCATTACAGTATCTTCCTGTGTCACTTTAAAGGTAGTATACATTAAAAATAAATAGATTGTTTGGGTAAAGTTTATTTGATTGATTAATTTTATATAAGTTTGAGGGTGTCAAATCTATTTCTGGCTAGCTAAGTTTTAAAAGATAAGTGTGAACTGAGAAGAAATGTGTGGTTTTTGCACAGTCTCCTATGGTCATGACGTACCTTGGTAGATAAGCCAAAGAACTACTTTTCTGGGGAAAAGATGGGCCTGCTCAGTCCATGATAACTTCGATAATTGCAACTGTACATTTTCAGAGAATGTATACTAAATAGATAGCAGGTAGAAAATATTTCTTAGTAAAAAGTATACTGATTTTTTCCTTTATAAAATGGATATCATTTCCCCTGATATATATATATATATATTTGTGTGTATCTCTTAGAATCACTAGTCCATGAGTAATTATTATTTTTCAACTTCCTGTTTCTCTAGCAAAGACAGGGAATATGCAATCCCTACAGGCTTAACAAGCTTTATGTATTTTTCTTGTATTAGAGAACAGGATTATAGAACACCAGCAATGTTTTCAACTTTTATCACAAATTCAACTGCCTGTCTTGTCATCTGGATTTACAAGGTCTTTATGAATATTTGAAGGGGCATCTTATCCATAATATGATTGGGGAAAAAAATATTGCGTATTAATTATTAAAATCACCCCTATAATATTTTTGTACCTTAAGAATTCTTTAACAATTTAAAATATTTAAGGAATTTTTATAACTTACCTCTCTGTCAACATTTTTTCCTCATTTTATATGTGCCAGTAAAAGATATGCTGATTAAGTCCCCCAGGAAGTGTTCCATCTCTCAATTAATCAGATTGGGCCTGAATGGATACAGGTGATTGCACAGAAAATCTGTGGCAGAACAGGAAACGGGTCCCAGTTTACACAATTATTAGTCCTATACTTTTATATAAGACTAGTCTTCAACAGGATTTTCTTCTTAAGATGAATACCATTATGGTGAAATATCATGAGGTAGATTTTCAGAATAGAATTCAATCTGGCCTTCAAAGAGGAAACTACTTTTAATCTCAATTCCAGGAATTAATCTAATGTATTTATTTGTTTATTTATCGGATAGATAATGAGTCCAATAACTCTACACTAGCTAAAATATATGCAATTTTAAAAAAGGTATAAAAAAAGTAAAATGAACATAATACTGTACAAAGCCCTAATGAGGATATTATGTGTGGGTCTTTTTCCACTTTTTTTTTTTTAAATTTTATTGTATTAGTTTTTTTGCTTGAATAAACAAAAATAAAGTTTTCTGAGGATAAAAAAGCTAAAGGCAGTAATCTAAATACAATCACATGTGACTGGAAAGATTTTTTCTGTATGGCTTCTACTCCAGATTAAATGGTAGTTTTTATTCCTACATCATTTAGAACATCCTGTTAAGATTCTAAAGCCTTAGCCAGAACTATAGAAACATTATTTTTTGTTTTTCTGTATTGAATCAATTTCAGTATTTTGTACTGCTGAATGCTAGCACCCATGTTATTATCACCATGTAAAGTTAACAGTATAGTCATTTGAATATATTCTCTACTTTCAAACATTTCAATGTCTTCATGTATATATGTTGGTACTGCCTGATTTGCTCATATTTTCACTTCATAATTTTCTAGCAAAAAATATTTCTATTTAACTTAGTAATTAGAATTCCCAGGCAGTGGGAGGGTTGCTTATTAAGTCTTGAACAATAAGCAAATTTTGGCCTTAACTCTAGAATTTTGTGACAACGAGTGTTAAATGTTGATTCATAGCTCCATATCTTGTCACAGGATACCAGTTTGATACTTATAGAAAAGATTCATCAATTTTAATAAAGTGTTGCCTCTCTGTAGAGTTAAGCAATCCGTAAAATTTTCTGTAGGAGAAAGAAGTATTGATGCTCAATAATTACTATTTTAGAACCATATCTAAATGCCATAAGATTCAGTTTAGTACTTCTGGTATAAGAAAGCCAAGAGATTAATCCTGCATATATTTTTGTATGCAGCGGTTAAATAGGTAAGTAGAGCTCATTTACTAGCATAACCAGAATAGCTTTTGTCTATTCACCAACAGCAATATAATCACTGGGGCGGAGAGCTGAGTGCAGGCTCAAAATCCAGCTGGGAACATGGGCAGGTCTTTTTGATCCACTTTGCTTGTTCATATTCATGCAAGGTGAAACATTGTTTTTGACAACTGTGTAGATATATCTAAATGTTGGAAAACTTAAGATAAATTCAATCATGTCAAGGAAATGAGATGCCCATTGTCTACAGCGGATATTGCTGGATTCAGCAGTAAGATAATTTTTGTCTAAACTTGGTCTTACTATAGATGCTACACAAGCAAATAATAAACTGATCATTGTACACTACACAACCAACCATGCATCACAACAGAGCTGCTAGTCAAAACTTCACACCAGTGAATGTAATAAAAAGATGCTTTTATTTTAGTTTGCTTTAAAGAATGGAATAGTAGCTGCTTCGTATATTAGAAGACTTTGTCTCTTGTTTCTTCTCACAACACTGGCACAAAGACATTTAAATGAATCAAATAAAAATGTAGATTTACTTTCTAAAGAAAGCATATGGACATTGGCATGATGTGAGGTATACTAAGGGAGTACAAAATTTAAACCTTGTACCAGTTCAGTGATTAATTGTGCAGTTAAGTGCATCATTGTCTGAAGAGGAAATATTTCTTTCCTGAAGCTCCTTAATTTTGCATAATAGATTAGAGAGAAAAAATCCACCCTCCCTTATTTTTTAAATCTACTTTTAATGACAATTGTTCCTTTTTTTTTTTTCCTTTTTTTTTTTTTGATTTATTGAAGAATCAGGAAAAAAAAAAGATTTTATGCAATAAATTGTACTTTAGCTCTATGACTAATTTTTTATTGTGGAAAATCAGACACACTTAGTAAAACTTTGATGTGTACAGTTAAAAATAACATATATTGAGTATTTCTGAATAAATAAAATTCAAAGAATCTGCTCAGTGACACTGCAGAACTCGAAACGAGGTTTGAGTAAATTATTGTGTGAATTATTTGTTCAGCTGTCTTCATTATACCTTTGGTTTGCTTGATTACTACTAAACAGACTTTCATGGAATATGATATTTTCAAGGACTGAACCAAGAGTACAAAGGAGACCTGAGCTGACACCATCAAATTTAGGAGGCCTTGAATTATGAATCCTTAATCCTCTATCTCTTTGCAAAGATCATAAACTACTTTTTTTCTTTTCTGAAAAAAATGTCTATTTTCTTTTTTCTTTTTTAAATATATCACTTATATAAACCTATGTCAGCAGTCAGCAATCATAAGGAACTGTAAAATAAAAAATCAATAAGTACAAACAGTATTTGAGAAAAAACATCTTTTAAGAAAAAAAAAACAGTTTTAACTTTCAGTGAGTAACTTATAAACAGTAACAGGTAAGTAAAAACCTCCTGTTTTATGAAATTAAAATTCTTTCTAACTCTTAATTTTCTGAGTGCAAAATAAATGTTTCAACATTTTAAAATACTGAATATAATAACGTTTTACTGTTTAGCTGAAAGTACATATTAGGTGACTGGCACAAGAGGCAGAATATTTGGTGCTTTGGAGGTTGTTGTGGAATTTGATTGCACAATACCCTTATTTCTCACTTTTTAAGGAATAGTTCTTTTTTATGCAGAAAAGGACCATGTTGCTTCTAATTTACTGTGCATTTTAGAAGAGAACTGGAGGTTCTCTTTGAAAGGGGCATAAATGTCTTGAAAATGAAAGCCTGCAGCAGCTGGTGGCACCTTTTAAGTGGTTGCCTTTTCAACCTGAGGCCAACCCTGCTTGATAAACTTGAGGCTGATATAGTTTGTGCAGAAGCCAAACTCTTTTTGTTGTTTTAAAAAGTCAGCTGTTTTACCTCTGTCTTGAAAGATCCTTCCTGTGTGTATATAACAGGAGAAGATATTCAGAAGATGACTCTAGATAGGGATTAAAAAACTTTTTTTTCTTTTTTTTCTTAATATCATTATTTTTTGAAGATAAGTGCAGTTATATCAATTTCTTAGAGTCGGCTAGAAGATCTGGAGTTGATATGATTTAGCGAGCCACTGCAATGATGTCTACTGCACGTTGTCTACAACGCTTTATGGAATGGAGAGAAAGACAGACATCAATCCTGAATTCTGTGTCTGTTTAAATATGTACTTGCTGAGGAAAGCATAGATAAAAAAAACAATTAGAACAAGAAAGAGCAACGGGAGGTGGGTCGTGGGTGGGGGTATGTTTTGTTCAAGGTTCCAAGTCTTCATGCCCTTTTGATCTTTATATTTTAAAGGAATATTATACGATCACATAAGAGCTAGGAGCTTGATTTCTGCTTATAGATTTATTTTTAAAGTGCTAGTAATAGAGAGTTAATTGTTTAGTAGTTGAATAAATATGTATATTAACAACAGTTCCTGTTGTTTACAGTTTACTTTTGATCACTGTTGATCCTATAACTGATACAGACGTTTCAAATGGGACACTGCCCCAGCTTGAATGCACTGGAGGAGAAAGTGGTTTCCTGAGCTGAGACAGGGACAGGATGAGATTCCCTCTGTCATACAACCACCACCTGAAAAAGATAAGTTGAAGGATTAGTAAAACAAGTGTGTTCGCTGAGCTTCTTTGGCAGGTGCTGTTGATCAGCATTAACTTAATCATGGCTGTTTCTTGAGGGCTGCTGAAGTTGTTCTGTTCCTTCCTGAGCCTGAAACCTGCAAAGGTTGACTCGGCTGCTGTGGGGGGCTGGCTGTACTCTTGCCTTCTGCTCTGGGCAATGCAGTCTGCAGCACTACCCCGCTAATCAAGTGAAATATTTTGTCACTTTGGCTTCTCAGTAATCAAGAAAAAATGTGCATGAATTTTTTGCCTCAGGTATGTACAGCATGAGAATATGTGTTCATATTGTTCACTAAGATGGTTTGAGTTATTTAAAAATATATATATTCATCTTCTGGTTCTAGGTTATGGCTATTTTTTTGTCTTTTTTGTTGTTGTTTGTTTTGATTTTTTTTTTTTCCCGATAAAGATTTTTTAGAAGAGTTTAAAAAAAAAAAAGCTGCTGTCAACTACTGACTGATTCTGTGTTTTTACATTCTGTTTCCAACTTGGCATAAATCCTAAAATTAATAAAATGATGTGGTACTCCTCTTGGTAATTAAAGCAAGATGATTATTCTACAATAATAATCCTCTTAAATAGTGAGGCATATAAACAATGGAAAGATAATTCTTTGCTCAGCAATGTAATATATTGGTAAATAAAAAATAGATTACTTTTGAATTGATAAACAGGTAATCCTGTTTGTTTCAGTCAGAATAATGAATCTCCATTTGGGTAACAAATGAGCATTTGGTTTGTGACCCTGAAGATATAGAGTAGAATGCAGATAGTCCATGTGTTCAGAAATGACTGTTTTATCAGCTTGCTGACTCCGACCCTAAAGCATGGATTGTAGCTAACGATAACAATCTGTTCCATCCTTCTGACTTCATATATTCTGATAAATACTAAACAAATAATAAAGGGTATTTCACCTGTTTTGTTTTTTTTTTCTTTTGAAACCGTAAACTTGTCTATGTTCTAAATGCTATGCGGATCATGGATGGTTTTCTGCAAATGTATATTTGATGCTTTTTTTAGTCTTAGGTGAACAGAATGGGCTCTTTAACACAAAGCAAAATTACCTCTAGTGCAGAGGCAATCAGCTTTAGGCATGAATACTTCTCAAAGGTAAACAGCTCTCTGACAGAAGGGGCTGGAGCGGCCGTTGTGGGATGTGGGTACAGACATCCTGCAGTGTTAGCTGGGGAGAGCGTGATGGAAAGAGAAATAAAGGGTTTAGTCCCTTATGCATTATCTTATGCATTTCACAATGGTTAGGCTGGTCACTATAGGTACATTCAGAATTTTCAAAGCTGTACCTAACATATAGTGCAGATTGACTGCACAGACCAGGTGCAGCAAGTCCAAATTTTCCAAAGTAGCTGTGTGAGCAGAAAGCCGGATATATCATATAAACCTAGTTGTCATGGACACAATACAGAACAGAAATCACAGGACCTGTATTCCTTACCTGTGTTGATATTTTGGATTTTGATATTTAAATGCTTGTGATATTATCTGTTATGTTTATGTTAATCTGACCAAATAAATGGAAATACAAAATAATGTTATAGCATATAAATAAACTTTTCTTCATGTCTTACACTGATGTAAATCAGAGCAGAATTCATCCCCTAAATCTTTCCTTCATCTGTAAACAGGATTGCTAAAGTTAAATAAAACTGATGGGTAATGGTTATATGTTTCTTGGAAACAACAGTTGTGTTGTAATTGCTAGTAGTACTGGGATGTAGTTGAAAAAATGATTCACGCTGAAGCTAATGTAGCAGGGAGCTCTACTGTGAAACTAAAGAGAATAAGTTTAGCCCTAGCCATGAACTCTCCTTAGGCCTCAACGTTTTCCACCCTTCAAAGTAAATAAGTACAAATCACGGCTACTTTCTTGCAATCCTTTGATTGAAAAAGTAAAAAACATTGCAGTGGGAGGGAGCCAAAACAAATTGTCACCTGGAAATCTCCAGTTACATATTTATCTTCTTTTGTGTTTGTGCAAAATTCTTTGTCCTTTGTCACTCTTATCACAGATTACTGGTTTTGGAGCAAATGAATATGTTTGTCGTATCCATTCTCATATGAAAATAACAGCTAGGGTTTTATTCATACCACTCCAGAATACGTTGGGGTTTTATGCGTATATTATTTGAAGAAGTATGTTCAAGTTTATGTAAAGCAAGAAGAGATCTACCCTGGGAAAGCTCCTGAGCTGTGTTCCTGCATGCTGAAAGACATTATAATAATTCCTCTTTCTCTGTTGTTGCTTCTGGAATAGAGGCTTCTCTGACAACGTGTGTGTGTGTGTGTTGAATGTAGAAATGGACATACTGTCTCTCAACAGGACTTATTTAATCCAATTCCTGATGCTATTATCACTGACAGCTTTTAGGGGAGCAGCTGTAGTTCTGATTTATGTCCTCAAAGAATTTATTCTGTCAAGGAACGTTTCCAGATACGTCAGGACACATAAACCCTTCTCAGAAGGGATCCCTTATGAAGTATAAAATGATAGCATCAAGGGATTACAAGTGTTTGAAATGTTTCTGGTTTAAAACAACGTATAACCCTTTGGGTTCTTAACTACATTTTGTCTATTCCAATCAGTCTTAATGCAAAAACCCTTGAAGACATTGTTAAGAGTGGTAAGTAGGGGCAACTTCATAGGTGAACCTCTCAGGGAACAATTAGATTGATCAATTTTATATAACAAACTTGGTTCTGTATCTGGAACCTGTCAAAGAATATAGGAAGTTTAAATGTTTCCATGAAAGCTTCTACTATATGATCTAAAGACTGAGAAACTACTGTTTACATCTTTAAGTATGTAAACTTGACAACTATATTGAAAATTCTAGTGCATCAATGGCAACCATAAAAATGGAGTAGCCCTAATAGGCTGTATCACTCACTTCTGTATGACTGCTTGGTATGCAGCTCTTGAAACAAACTAATCATGAACTTGGTATGGTTGTGTGACTTATGGGTCAGTGATCGGAGGCCTTGAAAATAAATTATCTGTAAAAATCCTTCTAAGAATATGGTGTTACTACTACATTGTAGTAAGTCAAAACTGAAATTTTGTGAAGATTTGTTGTAGAGATTTTTATTGTGTAGAGGTTACCAGCAGCAGTGCTTATAATATTATTATTTTAAGGTCTTTAAAATAGCAACCTCTAAATAACTTATTTTATTCCTATTTTCTCTTCCCTGATCAAAAAAAAAAATAAAATTCAGCAATACTAAGTGGCTTGCTCAATTGATCCAAAATTGAATGGGAATAATTTATGAAATTATTTCATTACTTTTCAAGGAAAGGGTTGCTTAGACCTATTGGTCACACATCTGACCTCACTTGTATTAACTTACAAGAGAAATCGATTGAGTTATTTTGGATTTATGATAGTACAACTGGGGGTATGCTCAGTAGAAATAGGGATAGTTGCCTAGTTGGAAACCAGAGCCTAGCCTTTAGCTGCCTGTTCCTGCAGCCTTGAAGAAATTATGTCTTTGCTACCTCAAGATTTCTTTCTTTTTCTTTCCCTCTTCCTTTTTCCCTCAAAAAGAGGAAATAATCATCTCAATTCGGTATTTAAAAATTGAATTTGATCACAACATAAAAATTAACTACAAATATAATTCCCATAACTTTTTAACCCTGCATTTCTTTGGACACACCCATGTTCTCACCTAATTCTGTTACTCAGTGTGTTAAATTCAAGATGGTGGTTTCCAGAGCTTGATGTAGTGGAATCTTGGATGTATTTCCCCACTAAACCTAGAGTCTTAACAGAGAGGTGTTTGCTTCTAATCAAGAGAAAACTTTAAACTTTCCCAGAGTACAGTGCATCTTTTCTTTGCTCAAGACTTTGTATTTGGAACAAGACTAACAATTGATGTGAGAGTCTGTATTCCAGATAACCAAGACTTCAGCTACCTGAGGAAACTTGCAATGCAGTTAGTAGACATGGTATATATAATAGGCGTTCCAGAATTTAGGATGTTGTATTGTATCTGACAAACTGTCATAAGGACAAATAGCATACATAAAACAATACTGTGAAGAACAATTACAACTGATTTAAGTAAAATAAGCTTGCACTCTTAAGAGCTTTTTTACATGGGTCAGTATGAAACAAATACCCAGTCTGCTGCTCAAGACAAGCATTCTGACTTGCTGGAACTTGCTTATTTCTGACTGTTTAGATGTGAGTGTAATAATAATTGAATAATTGCTGTTTAGATGTGAGTATAATAATAATTAACTGCTTGAATAATAATTTAATCCAGAAATACTAGGGTGAATTTCTCATGTGCCAGGTTTAATTCAGATGTTAAAGATTTACATGTGTTTTGCGTTGGCATATTAATGAGACCAGACGATATCTATAAGAGTAAATACCAATAATTCTTTCCATTAGCAAATAGCATAAACTAAAAGGAGCAGAGAGCAAAACTGGTAACGTGTATTTACACTAGATATGTTTGTGATATCTTTACTTTGGGCTACCTCTCTGCTCATCTGCAGCTAGAGTACCTTGGGGCTGTTTCTGCAGTACATCTTCTGGTAGAGTTTCTTTTCGTAGAAACCCAGTTCATGTGCTCTGAAATGTCACTGCTAACTGACTTGTTTTCCTTTTCTGAAGACATCTGGAAAGACTGCTTCAGAAGTGTACTCCTGATCCAGATTAATGTGCTAATGATGATGTACCTTTTGTGTTTGCAGAATGAACAGTAAGACTGAACACTATGCTACCTGCGTTTTCCAATGTTTTGCGTTACTGATATTTGAGATTCAAAATGGATAACCCTCATAGCGAAGGGTTCAGTAATACTATCATTATTGATTCATTTCAATTCTTAGTGGCTTTTTTATTCTATTAAAGATTATGTGAATCATATACTCAATGTGTTAAGCAAGAATTCCATTTATCATGAGTATTCATGTGAGTGGAACGTGATTTCTGGAAACCAAGTCCAAAACAGAAGAATGAATGCAATCCCTGGGATGAATTATTAAGAAAAGGAGAAAATTCCTGTGATATTGAAGCAGCGCTAAAATAGTTCCTGGTACTATCTTTAGCAAGCAGAGCTGCTCAAACTAGACCAGAGGTGAAAAGATAGGATACCTATTCAAATACAACTAGCATAATACTATAGATATGTTATCAAAATGTCTGAGGAGAGCAGCTGGGGGATGCTTGTGGGGAGCATATGTATGAGCTTGAAGAAGCATATGTATGAAGTGAATTTTATTTCAGAACAGACGCCAAATATGTTGAACTGTGATACAATGTAGATCACTTTATTGGCTTCCTTGTAAGAGACAATTTTTAAAAGAATACTGACTAATATCTTTTACTTTCTTGTACGCTGTCATGGGAGAGAGATAAGTCGGTGACCAACTTCTTGAAGGGATGAAGAACTCCTTTGAGGTGAAGGAGGCCAAGAGAAAAAGGACACTTTCCTTGAGGCAAGGTAACAAGATGTTGGGAATCCAATGGTGGGTTTGGGAGACTTTTTTTTTTAAGCTCTTGACAAAGGGGCCCTTGACATTTCTCTTTCCTTTCTGAGGCCTTCCCTTGGGGAGGGGGGGGGCAAGAAGAGGATGAAAAAGCTCATAGGAAATGTAAGTGATCTTTATTGACCTGTGACTTTTGTGTAACCATGGCCTCTGGCATGTGACTCAATGTGCATTTCTTGTCAAAACAGGTAAGGGAATTGTGCACTGCCCTGAAGGAATGTATAGTGTGTGTGTCTGTACAGTGCTGAAAGGCATGAGATTGATATGAGGGCTGAGGTGAGAAGAGGAGGATACAGAAAAATGTGAGAGGGAAGAATCATTGTGAAATGAATTAATTATTTCTTTTTCCCTCAGTGCTGATGGAGGATTCTCAGTTATTTACTCTTTTCTTTATTATTACTCTTTTCTCAAAACTTCGTATTTATTTTTATTCACGAACTATATAGTTGTTTGTTTTTTTCCCTAAATTTGATGATGTTTCATAGATTTAATTAGTATTTCCATCCATTCCTTAATTGTATACAATAATTACTGCATATAAACAGCCTATCAGGAAAAACCTGACAGGCTATATAGTGCTAGTTAGCCTTACCTGCGACAGTTGAAACAGTTCATACCACTGATATGAACTGGAGGAAGAAAAAAATGTCCAGCAAACATGTACTGTTCCTGGAAAAAGGAAGGTTTCGTATTCTTTCTAAAGATTAGGTCAGCAATTAAACACAGGAGTTAAGGTTCCCATCAAATATCCATGTGAAGAGGTGGAACTTGAAAAAGAACAAGAAAACTCTTTCAGAAAGCATTGTAAGTGGCTAACTTAGTACTAGATTTACTTTGGACTTCCTACCAGGAAAGTGCTGTGTCAGAAGTACAGGGATATCCAGGAGAAGTGTTGAAAATATGTAGGGTCATCTTGGGGTTCTGCCATTCCACCCATGGTTTAAAAAGCGAGGCAAAAATATGGTCTTTTTTAAGGCATGAGGTGAAAGAATTGTCTCTTATATGGCCTCTGTTTTGTAGGGAAAACAAAGCATGTGAGGTACAACAGACTTGTACAGAAAACCTACAGCTAAATCTGACAAATCTGTAAGAGGTACAGGCAACTTATTCCAGTTTTGGGGTCAAAAGACATGTCAAATGATGTATCTTTCTACTTCACTGGAGGCCTGATTCCCGTCTTAGGAATGAATTTTTAGATAGCAAAAACAAAATACACCAAGACATTTGGCACTTCCTAGGGAGGAAAATTTGGGCCCTCTGCTCCCTGTGTTGCCAGGAAACTTTTTTGAAACTGGAATGAATTTTATTAAGGAACAGTCATGGGATTGTTTTTCTCAGGTGGGAGATTGTGAGAAGTGATGGAGCTGTCAGCAACTTATTCACAAAGTCTCCGCAGACTTGGACTAACTCAAAATGGTTCTTCAATATCTTGTCTGTGGGAATCAAACTTTAGTAAGGCAGTTCTGGTCAGCAGTTGTAGGAAAAATGACAGAATAGATTGCGGACAACTTTGGAATATGACCTCAAAACACCTAAAATAAGGAATGATTTATTGAACAAGACTGCAGTCATTTAAGGAGTTAGAGGAAGCTCTCTCAAAAAAAAAAAAAAAAATCAATTGCCATAAATTCTGCTGCAATTATGTGAAAAGTTGATTGGATTCTTTCAGTACCACAAGATTGAAAGAATTGAGCAAAAATGCTTGATACAAAAATTATAATTTCCTTTTTCTGGAAAGAAGGGTCAAAAATATGAGAATTTGAGACTTTATGAAACTGGTCTTAGGTCACATAGAGGGACTGGAATTTAGGCTTCCTAAAATGACTGGATCAGGACTCACTGCAGGGCATGCATACCTGTGAATTAATTGATGGCTGGACTTGAACTAAAGAAAATGCATTGGTAAAAGTAAGTCTCAAAACACATTTTTTTCCTCTGCTCACTGCATTGTATATTTTCACTGGGCCAGTAGTCCATTCAAATTGTGTAAGTGATAAAGTGTACTCTCTTCTTATTTTAAATACCCGAGTTATGAGGTACTTTTTGGCTTGGGGAAAGAATGAGAAAAAACATTCAAAGGAGAATTTAGGAAATAGGCTGAAGAAAATGAAGCATGTGAATAATATTAACACAAAAGAGTTATATAGACCTTTTGACCTTTTTGAATGAGTCTTCTGTGCGCTACTTTGGGATTAGTTGAGGTATTTACAGATCTTGTCAAAGAGAAAAGGAAAGGATGAAAGTGATGGGGGGGGGGGACACAGCTCACTGGTCCCTACTGTAAAGCTATTATCCAGTCCCTATGTGATTACTTTTTCTGGTCTCACTTCGTAGAAATATTTCACAGAAAAAGACAACTTCTCCTTGTGCTTTAAGCTGACTTCTGATCACTTGCATCAGATTTACCTAACTGTTTCATCCTGGGAGCAACGAGATCTGACCTGATAGTTCATGTCAGCAGCAACAGTCTCTCTGCCAGATGCACCTATGGGGCAAACAACAAAGTGTTTGCAAGCTTGCAGGGGTTTGTTTTCCACAGCTCAAAAACATCCACTCCTGAACAGCTGACAGTAGCAGCTCTACTAAAGTGTCCCACAGAACAATCAATTTGAATTGTAAAACATCCCATAAGACAGCTTTGCTCCCACTGTTACTGCATCCTGCCCCAGAATTCAAACCTAATTTGAGGAACATTTTGAGGAAGGAAAATTCAAAGGAGTTTTCAGTGCAAATATATTGAAGACTGACTTATAAATCACAAATGGTTTGGGGGTTTGGCTGCCCTGTTTCTGTGCCTCATGAGCATCAATCCACCTTACAGAGTCAGGCACTATGGCTTCAGTGTCTGTATGCTTTATGAGTGCATGCTGTGTTAGGTGCCTGGAGATAAGGTATGCAGAAGGCAAGGAATTGAGAGAGAAGTTATAAGAAATGCCTAAAAAGAGGGCTCAGGCCTGAGCATCGCACCTGTAAGTCTGCAATCCCCTTTCCTCCAGGTAAGATTTGCAACTGATAGCCATCTCCTGCAGTTTGGTGTATAAACCACATTATTCCCTTTTCACACAAAGCACAGTGAATACTTTAGGGGTGGTTCTTTGCTTCACAAAATTAGAATGGGCTTCTGTCTGTCCCACAAGGCATGTTTGATTCCCTGGTTTGAAACTGGGATTTGATGGTAGATCTCCCACTTCTCAGTTAAGTGTACTAAGTATTGGTTTACTGCGAATTGTCTCTCAGAATTTGTCCCCTATTAAAACTGTTCCACTTCATGTAAACAATTAAATATTAATTAAGCTGGGGGAAAAAGAAAGGAGGTGAGATTGACTCTATAGCCTGGTGGTTAGGGCAATCATGTGGGAAAGTCAGATTCACGTCCTTCTTCACTTAATTATTTATACCAAATGGAATAGTGTCAGCTGTAGGGAGTGAAAGATTTACCTCGGACAGTGCTGTAGCCTAATGGTTACAGTAGGCTCTCAGGAGGGTGACAAACTAGACTTAAATCCCTTTGTCAGACCAAAACAGGGATGCTTATGAACTCAGATCCACAGAAACTAGCTACTGAGCTGGGGGGGGGATGGGAAGGGGGGACTTTTTTTTTTTCTCCAGTAGTTCCTGATGTTTTAGGATTATTTATTGGGTTAATTCAGTAGGTGTTCTTATAGGTAAGAACCAGAGGAATGCTTGGGTTTGGGGGGGGGGAGTGGGGAAATGTGTGGTGTTATTGTTTATTTTGTTGTTGTTACTGTTTTTGTTATTTTAATGTAGTTGTTGTCTATGAGGTCTCACTATCAGGAGTTTAGACATTATATAATAGTTTGACCAGTATGTTTTGACCCAGGAGATATGCTTTGAAGCAGGTAAGTTCAGAGAAAAGAGTAAATACGCTTGAGAATAGCTAATAATAGTCTGGTAGGGAGGTACTTTGCAAAACAGTATTCTTTACCCAGCAACATCTATGTATTTTATAGCAGAAGACAGTTAGGGAATTTAAATGCTTCCAGAGGAGGGAGTTCCAAAGAAGACACACAGAGGTCTGGATTTTGGCCTTGGTCACTAAAATTACAGTGATACATGACTCCATTTGTGAATATAGGATTTAAGAATTTTTAACAACTTGTACTGAAATGTCCTAGTAAACTTTGTCATGAACCTGAAATCTGCAGCACCAAAAAGACTTGAAAAAGTCATCTGAAGGAAATGCTGGCTAGGATACGCTTGGTAGAATTTGGGGAGCAAATTTTCTTGTTCTTTATATTCAGTTCAAACTATACATTTTACATCACGTAAAGTTATTGCATGATAGATCTTATTTCTTAGAAAGATACTTTTAAAAACTAGTGTCCATTTTAATTTGTATAATAGAAAAATGCTATATGACCTTATGTAATGCTGACTTTTGACCTTCAAAGTACTACTTTCTCCCCCAAAATACTGGACCTTTAGAGTTCATGGCTTCATTCTGTTTCTCAGCACAAGATTGTATTGTTGGGTCATCTAGCACTGTAATAGTAATTCATAACTGTAAGTATTTGGGACCTTTACTCATACGGCAACTGCCCTGTTTATCTATTTGTTTTAAGAAAAAATTACATGAGAATTTTTATGCATCAAGTATTATGAGAAAAATAACTGTGAGCTGTACTGGCACTCACCACCCTTCAGGGAATGGGTGTCCTTCAGATAGCCAGCTACTCCTCTGACTTCCAAAGATCTCTTCAGGCTAATTCATCCACTGCCTGTAACTCCACTTTCAATATTTCATGTTTATGTAACATCAATAACTTATAAGGGAATTGATGGGCAGGTAGATTTTAAAAAAAAAAAAAAAAAAAGGTTAGGCCTACTTTGTGTACTTAAAAGTTGATGGAGTTGCTTTGGCCAGAATTTTCAATAATTTTCAATTTTAACTGTGAAGTCTTATTCTGAAGAGTAAAGTTATAAGGAGAACAATCACAGAATGTCAGGGATTGGACGGGACTTTGGAAGATCATCTAGTCCAATCCCCCTGCCAGAGCAGGAATACCTAAGTCACATTACACAGGAACATGTCCAGGTGGGTTTTGAATGTCTCCAGAGAAGGAGACTTTCCCATGCATTACTGTCAGGCCTGGTGTCTTATAAAACCAGTTATTATCAAAGAACCCGAAGCTCTGCCTGTAGCACTGGTCACATAGCCAATCATTTATGGACTGTATCCTTCTACTCCGTCCCACGTCATCACCCCAGGACGAAAGGAAGGAAGAGAAAATGACTTGCACCCCAGAGTCTTTCACCAACTGTCCCAAAGCCTTCAAGTCTTTTTTTCATTCCCCTCAGACTACGGGATGCAGCTTCCTCCCCATCTATCTGGAAGATCAGTACTGAGTAGTAGTCTGAGCGTACCAGGTTGGGGAGTGTCCTGGTAATACCCCTGATCTGGGTTTCAGGTAGACTACAGATTTCCCTTTGAGGGTCAATTCTGCATATCAAGCCCCCTGTTCCTCTCAGAGGAGAATCTCCTACTACAACTACCCTTCTTTCTTTCTTTTTGGAGGCAGTCTTGAGGCATGGTGTCAACTACCTCTTCCTGCATGACCTCATAGGTGGACCTTCCACCACATCCTCACCTACCTCTCCTTCAAGATCTAGGGTCTCAAACCTATTATGGAGGGGCACCTGGGGAAACGAAGTAGGTGGGGAGGGTGGTTGCCCATGACGCCAAACTGGGACTCACTTCCAACCCTCCTCATCTTTTTGGTCCTCTCCCTCTGCCCAACAGCGACAGGGCAGGGGCTCTATCATCCTCTGGGGTGCATCCCCCCGGCATCCATCTCTCTGGCACACCAGGGAGTTACGCCACCAGTCCATCTCCTGCTCACACACCCTAATGCTCCTTAGTCTCCACCTCTTCCGAGCTCAGTCACCACGGTGAGCAGACCTTCTGCCTGAGAACAGGCAGTCTCCCCGCTGCCTTCATCTGGCAGCAGCAGGCGCTCCCTGCAGCCAGAGGCCTAACAGCCATGTCTCTGGGCAGGCCCTGTGTCTGGGTTGCCACAGACATTTTAGATTGAGCTCTCTGCCTAGTGGACACCATGGTAGGTCACCATGGTAGGTCTGTGATCTCTCAGACTGCCAATACTTGGTGCAGAGGCCCTGGGCCCTGCCACACCAGCTGCACACCAGTGCGCATGAGCTGCTGCCCCTCTCTGCTTGGGGCGGGCACTGCATGTTGCTGGCCTCCCAGAGGCTTTTTCTCAGTAAAGGGCCAGGGCCCAGTCACCGTTGCCCTGGCAATGCCCAATTCCTGTCAGCCTCTGGAGAGCTGGCAGGTGTGGCCTGGTCACCCTGCTGTCCTGGGCCAGCACTGTCAAGGCAATGGCCCCAGATCCCCCTGTAACTTGCAGTCAGGTGCTGTGGCTGTGCCGGCTCCAAGGTGGCTGACCTCAACTACAATAAAGTGCTCTATTACCATAGCTAAGATTATTATAACACCACTAAATATCACAGTATAAATTTACCTTGCTGGGCTTCTTAAGATAATTTTATAGTTCATCTCAGATACCATGCTTTCACTTCACATCTGCCTGTGGCAAAGCAGAGGTATTCTTTTTGCAAACATGGTAGAAATTAGTCTTGAAAATAAAATACACCAGAATAGGCTGAGCTTTACCAATATGGTTTACATTTGTGATGGCTTAGCTTCCACATCTGATGAGGAAAAGCACCGGGCAAAATTGAGTTCTAAGGAAGTAATCAAAGATGCTTTGCTTTTGTAAGACTGGGGAGAAATGACTGCAGGCTTTGTCAGGAATTGCACGCACATTGTAAAAATGGATCTGGAACTGTGAATGAGAGGATTTGAAGCAGGGCACTGAAAAGCCACATCCTTGGGACTACATATTCTGACTGCACTAGATACCAGCGAGATTTTTAGGAGTCCCGAGTATAGAATAGAGAACTCACAGGAGTAGAAATAAGTAGAAATATTACATGTGCTTCCTTGAAAATTGAAATACTCCTCCAGAAATTAATGCCTGCAGTGTCTTCTACTGACTTCTACTTCGCTAGCAAGAATCTAGCCTGATCATCAAATTAGACTGGATTAAATATATTTAGGCATCTTATTTTATTATTCCTCTGAATGTACTAACATTGTAAATTATATTGCACGTTTGAATTAAACTCATTGAAAATTAGTTAGTTTTGTCTACATATCACTTCAGAAAGCTTACGTCTTTAAGTTGCCCTGGGAACAGAGCCTGTGTCATTTTTAGAAAGATGTTCGAGGTATTGTATTAACCTAGGCTTTTAAAGCTAAAGTAAGGAACTGAAGACAGAATCTTCTTTCACCAAAGAAGAAATGTATATTGGATGTCAAATGCCTGCGTATCAAAAGTTCTGAGAATGTTGTCTTCACAAGGAAGGAATGAACTGCTGACATAAAGACTTATAAGTGCACAGGCTCACAAATCCTACCTGAGCAAAGCATACTATTCTACTTTGTATTTTTATGGCATTTTCCCATTCAGGATTTCAGAATGATTCACACATTTTAATGGTGGAAAAAAACAGGAATGTATGTAAACAGAAATCAAATATGTTCAGTTCATGCCTTCCTAAAATCGACTGGAAGATCAAGTGCAGAGAAACCAAGGAACAGAGGTTCTTGAATAGCAATTTCCTGTCAACACAGAATGATAAATGTTAAATATTGTCCACCCTGTTCTCCCACTGTGCTTGTGAAGAGGGTAGTCATACTGGAGACAAACTGATGGCCTGCTCCAAAGTGTATTCAAGTCAGTCAATCTTCGGTTTGCTTGTATGCACTTTAGGTGAGGCAGTGACAAGTGTACTGCTATTTTACAGAGTATCTTCTAGAATGGGATCAGTGGATTTATATGTTTTCCCCTGTGCAAGTGGGAATCAGTATTTGTTTACATTTATTATGTGTTCCTTTTTTCTATGTGGATATGAATTTCCACCTCAAGATTTCAGTCTCAGGCTGATAGAAATAGAATATTAAAGTATGCTTCTTTCTTATAAAGCATAACTTTAAAAATAATAATTGTTTTTATATATATACACACAATCTTCAGACAAACAATCACTACTGATAATTTACTCACCTCTACAGACAGTAGAAAAACAAACAGAATGACGATCTCCATGTTAGCAACTTCTTATTTGGTAGAAAGGTTCTTTAAAGAATGAAAATGTGACCATGACTAGCACACAGTGAATCGTACAACTCTTGTAAAAGCGTTAGGTTCCTCCATTTCTGTGCATAGTTTCACTGTCTTGCTTACGTCTGGGGGGCTGTGTATGGCATCGTGACGTGTTCTCAGAGCATTGATTCAATAGAATGACCATGTTACATGGTCAGGCAATGATTCAAGTACACAAGCATGTGTTGTGCCCTATCTGAAGACAATTTTTGCTGTTTCTAGGAGAAAAATGAGGAAGAATAAATAAAGCAAGAAGCTGAACTTCAAAAACAAATAACAACAGTAGTTTGCAGAAGGAATAAAAGGGAAAATATGACCATCTGAAAGGTAAATAGGCTTAAAAGCATTATCCTCAAATACAGTTACATTCTGATCTTATAGGGGCTAAAGAAAGGGATGTTGGTGCCAATTAGAGCATCCCCAAATTTCTAGATGTCTGCATTTCCAGATGTACCTGGAATTCAACTTCAGCCTTACAGCAAGATTTGCTATTTTGTATTTGATGGTTTTCTGTTTTTGTGAAAAATAAGATACTCCTCCAAGGTCCATAGCTACCGTGTTGCCAGATTTCACAGATTTGGTGTTCAACGGTTGTCCTAGATGAACATAATTGTAAATGTGTATTAATAATACTTAGTACAGGGAACTTTTTGCAACCAGCTCTTGATAACATGTCAGTAGTAATTAATACAATTGGAACTGAAGGACAGTAACAAAAATATGTGATGTATAAGTATTGGCTTGTAATAGGAGATGCATTGAGATTGTGGAGAAACATTTATCTACAGAAAAGTGAAAAATCAATTAAGCTATTTTAGAAGTAAAGATTTTTTCAAGGTTATGAAGATATATGCAAGCAATCTGACTGTTGTTAATCATGCACTTTAACAATATATAGTACTGTGGTTTTGGTCCTAGCTAGTGAAATCTAACTGGTGTGCAAAATTTTGGCAGAATTTAGATAGTTCCAAAAGCAAAAAAGGTTTTCTTCTTTTTGAACAGTTATGTCATTGGTGAAAGACAAGTTGAGATAGAATCAACTATTCATTTACAAGTTGCACTTACAGTAGGTTTTGCACAGATTTTAGAGAAGATGCAACCTTGGCCACGTTTTATAAAGAAACAAACACAGACAATATGTTGGTGGCGGTAGTCCCCATAGGAGCTCTGCATTGCACAGCTCCTCTTCCAATTGCCTTGCCCTCCAATCCTCAGGCTCTGCCTGGTACCTTATGAAGCTCCTCTGCCCTCCAGCTGTGTCATACACTGAGGCAAGCAGTAAAGTGCTGTCTTCTCTATGTGACTGCTTTTATACAGCATGGAAGCATCAGCTCTCTTGATCCACCTCCGTTGTATTTCTGATCAAATACCTACACCATCACAAAAAAAAAAAAAAAAAAAAAAAAAAAAAAAACTACGCAGCTTACCTTTGCGTGTATTTTCAGAGCACGATAATGAAAACATGTATCTTATGTCCCTACAAAAACTCTGTCCCTTTTCACCTGGTGGGGAGGTAAGAGCCCTGGATATATTTGCAGAGGAAGAGTGTTCCCAGTATTCTTAATACCACACCTCTTAATTTGCCAAAGTCAAGGAGAATCTCTCTGAAGTCTGATCTCTGAAACTGTTTGTATGGCCTTTCCCACTTGAGTAAAATGACTCGTAACTACTGATACAGCCTTGTAAATAAATGTCTTTAGGTTCACTATAGCTTCTTCTTTTCTTTCCCTTTCTCCATGTAATGTTTCTCCAAAGAAAGATAGTTTGGTTGCCATGGAGTATATTGACCTGACCTTCTTCTAAACTTTCCTAATAATCCAGTGTTAGCATAAGCTTTGTTCCTCTTTGCAATTGTGAGTGAGAACATGTTTGTACATTGTCTACAAGGATAATATGAAAATACTATATTTTTGGATAACACAAATAGAAAAGTTTTGAAATCTGCCAGTATTGGTTGAGATCTTTTAATCTTGTGATATTAATATAAAAATTAAAATACATTTTATTACTCCATTTCAACATGCAACTTTTATTTTACCATGTAACTAAAAATGCTATTGGCTTTAGACCTCTGCCTTCATTATTAAGCCAAGGAATTTAAATTTAGGCATCACCTACATTATTTATAGTTTGTTTTAGTGTACAAAACATCGTTTTAAGTTTATCTTAACATTATAATATTAATCACAATGTGTCTCTTTCGAGTAAGGTCATTTATTAGTTCCAATTCATGGTTTTTGTGTGTTGTGTTGAGAACAGAGCTACACAGACATATTTACTGATTTTTGTTGTTGTTGTTTTGTTTTTATTTGGTTTTGTTGGGATTTTTTTTTTCTTATTCAATTCAGTCGTTTTTTTGTGTGTTTTTTTTTGGTTCACTCATAGAATAGATTATTTTCAGCTCACTGAAAGGAACAGAGATGCCCTAAAAATAAAGTGGTTCTACCAGACCTTTAGCAAACTGAAAGGCTTTTGACCATAAAGGCCTGAAGACTAACACATAACAAAATTACCGGCAAATATAGGACAATTTTCAACTTCCTCAGGTTCACAGGACAATGCAATGAACACCTCACTGTTTTTTTCTTGAGCCGAATGCTAATTTAGAGGTCCAGAAAGCCAATGTTGTCATGGATAAAAAGTACAGTCATTGATATCCTACAGAGAAAACGGATAGATAATTTAAATTTTAGAAAATTTACAGATAATCAGCGAAGAAACTCTGAGAAAGCAAGTTAGGATAGGTGTTACCTCTTTTGCCCATGAAGTCAAAACAAACTTTCCAACACTACGGAAATATTGAAAAAATGAATATATACCCAAGAATTTGAATGTTTAAATCATCTGAGAAGGGTCACAAATCCAAGTATTCTTCTGGTGATTTCAAACACTATTGAATCTAGACAAAGAGAAAATATGTCAAAAATAATCAGATGGGTATCTTCCACTTTAAATTGATTTGTCATTAAATATATATATATATATATATATACTTTTTTGGTTTCCATGTCTTATTTAGAAATGGAGAGAAAATGGAGGATTGGGTGCAGCATAAACTAGCAAAACTCTTTGCTCTTGTTTTCTGGACACTAAAAGTCTGCAACGAATTTGCTGGATGAGATCAATGCAGAACATAAACACAGAAGATCAGCTTGACTTGGACATTGATTTGACATAAACCTTCACTTTTGACATTCTTTTTTCATGATCTGTACAGTTCTTAAAATTCTGCACTTCAATCCTGTTTAAACTTTACTTACATGTTCCTTTTTTAAAGCTGTTTGTGTTTCTGTCTATCCTATAATATTAAATTTATGTATTTCTTTAATTGCTTCTGCTTTTTATTTGTGTATAGTAGTATAATAATCTCACAGCTGGAGAAGTTTAAGAGGTTTGATATGGGAAATACTTTTGTATGTCTACTTTTTATGCCCATCTTAATTTGGTTTCACATTGAACACACACTGCTTTCTTATTAAAATAAATAAAAAATAATAATTAGCTTGATATACAGTGGGCAAAAACAATTAAAAACAAGATTCGTGGCCAAGCAACAGGAATCTGGCACTAGGAATGCAGGAAAACTGATTCCCAGAAGAGTAGACTTGTTTTCTGTAACTGACTTGGTCAATACAATAACTGCACAACACTTAGGAAAGTAGTAGTAAAGAGCTTGTCTCAGCTGATGTTAACATGTCTTATTTGTCTTCTGGTAGTAAAATTCTCTTAATGAGCACACAGTGATACACAGATCTTATGTGGCTGTGCAGCTGCTTTAGATGTTTTCTTAGCAAAATGAATGCTGGATGGAAAGTTGTAGTAAGGAGACTTCATGTCTTCATGCAGTGTTATGACAAATGTTGACATAGCCCACCAGGTCTGTGTGATCTTAACTGCATTCTGCTCAGTTCATTAAGGACTAACTTGATAGGAAACCCCAAAACCCTCATTCTTTTTATGTCTTTGAGGAGGTAACCTTCACTCTTGCCTTCTCTCTAGACTGTGAATAGAATCTTAGTTTAAGTACTTTCTCTTGTTTGCACCTTCATTTGACTCGTTTCTACACTAGTCGTTTTCTTTCATCTATAAAGTCAAGTCAGAAGCAGTATGCATAAGGAAACAGAGACCTAAGGCTGCCAATTGGTTGATATTCAAAGCAACTACAGAACTGAAGTATCATCAAAAGTCAGTCCAAATGACGGACTGATTATCCAGATCTACATCTTCCCTCTCACATGCAACTTATTTCAGTTGTCTGCAAGTCACCAGAACTCTCAGCCTTGACTCAACAGAAAATGGATCTCTTAATAGAAAAAACATCTCAAAATCTTTGCTAGATTATCCTACCTGTAGGTATTCACTAGTGAATTTTTTTTTTCATTTATATCTAAGCTACAGTTTTTCAGTAGCTTTACTAAATTCAGTTAGTTTACCTGAAATAATACCAAGACCACAACTTCACTCAATTTTCAAGTACTTGGATAATGAAAACCTTTATGTAAGTATTAAGAATGACTTAGTGAAAACAAACAAACAAACAACAACAAAACACCAAAAAACTGTTACAACACATTTATATATAATTTTAAAAAATATGAGTAGATGGGGTGAATAATGCTTCATTAATGTATTTTTTTCATTATAAGGTTGATTTTGGGAGGAGGGAGCAATGGCATTGAAATCATGAGTGTAATTCCACTTAAAAATCTGAAATCAAATTCCTCTCCCTATGCAGGCATATTTATTTTATCATTGAAGTACAACAAATGAAAAGTGATTCAGAAATTACATAATATTTTAATGTTATTGTCGTTAGCTTAGCTTTGCTTTTTATCAATTATAAAAGATAAAATTTGAGAGTATGAGCAAAAGCATTCTCACTGCTTAGGAAGAAGGTTCACCTCTATTGTTATGCTATATCAGCTTTTTAAAAAGAAATGCAGAACAAAATAATTGATCACAATCATTAAGTCGTTCACTGAAGAATAGTGCTATAACTGATGCAATTAAAATATTAAAATAAAGGAAAAATATACATTTATATTCAGATTTTTTTTGTACTTAGTTGTGCCACAGTAAAAATTCATGAATTCCATATGTTTCTGGATTCCCTTGCAAATTTTCACATGAGGAATAAAATGTTCCCCAAAGGGCAGATGTATTTATTCCCTCATGTTCAAAAATCTTGTTATATCTTTTGTAAACGTTACCTGCACAGCTTCCCAAAAGACAGGGTTTTGACATTTCTAGTAACCATCATAGTTGGCATGAATGTGTTCAAATGCAAAGCTTAAACATAGTTTTGTAATTCGTTGTAGAAATGGTCATCATAAAACTGTTTTGAACTCTGATTTCAGATTTAATATTTACCGTTAGCCAAATGAGTTCTTAAAACAGAAAGCAAAATTTATATGTGACAGTTGTTATCTCTGTGTGTGAATTTACATCAGTTACTGATTTCTCTTTTCTAGCACTAAAGTCCTACTTCAATTGTGAGATGAACAATGATTTGAAAGAATACAACTCCACCTTTTTAAATGTATAAGCAAAAATTTGATTTGTCATTAAAAATAAATCCTATACAATTTAGTAATTTTCAAATATATCAGGATTACCAGCTCTCTTTCCATTAGTATGAGGATGAGACAAAATAATTATCAAGTACAAGTAAAAAGCTCAGCTGAACTGCAGTGGTCCCATTTTTAACAAAATGGAAAAAGGTCTTGAATTTGGATGTCAGAAGACCAGTCTATGAAACAGAAGAAGCTTTTTCTATCATGCAAAGCTTGCCAGCACACAAATGAACTCATGTACCTAGTACACCCATTTTTTTCATAGTCAGGAGTTTGCACATTAAAAGCCAAAGTTTGCCAAATGTTTCTGTGAAGAGCTCAAAAACAATATTATCAATCATTTCTAACTTGCAGGAACACTTCAAACCTTGGGATTTTTGCCGTGCCAAAGAAATTTTTCACAAAGATCTATTCAGTGATTTAGGGAACTTGCATTTCCATTAGCTGTTCTGCTATTACGTTCCCAGGCTGGTCAGCCTGCCACCCTCCACAAATTACGTTTGTGAATTTAAAAACAAGAGTAATTCCTGCTCATTTCTTTTGCTGTCTGGGATACTATTATTAATCCCAGATATTATGCTGATTATTTCCATTACAGTAGTCAAAACAGTGATGAGGTATTTCCCTTCAAAGATTGCATCTCATTCAAAACAAATGTAACCCTTATGTTTTGAAGCACTTGCACAGACTTTTAGCTGTTGGAATTTTATGCCTGTTAATATTTCAAGCAGTTACATTCCATTGCAACAGTGTAACCTGGAAATTCCAAAGCAACTGAATAATCTGTTATCTGCTGAAAACAGCTTAATTTTAATATGCTGCAGTTGACTTAAAGGTTAAGCGACCTCTTAAAAGAATGTGAACTTGTGAATAAGGGAGTTCTTATACTCTCAGGTGGCATTTTATTCAGCACAAGAAGTAACTGCTAATGAGCTCCCTAGCTAGCAAAAGCTAGATGTAAAATATGTAAAACTTGAAATGTCTAGTGTTTCTGAAAAAAAAAATAAAAATAAAAAAAAAAATTGTGAGCTTGGTTTATTAGATAAATTATAATAGATCAAAGAAGGAAAGGGTAAAACCAGGTGTCAAAAGCTGAGAATGACCAGCCAATTTATTTTCTAATGTTATTTCATGGTCTACCCTTATTAAAGTATTTGGTTAATACAATTTGCAAATAAAAGTTTACTTTGTCTAAAAAGTGTGTTGGATTAGCATACATAAAAAAAAGTATGATGGCTCAATATGCCAAAGAACATTATGTAGGAACCAATTTAGTTCTTTTTTGCTGTTCAAATCAGTCTTAAGCAAAGTGAAGAGTTCTGGTTTGGAGCATATAGGCTAAATAAAATAAAATAAAATAAAAAATAGAAAAAGAAATCTTTCCTTTGAGAGTTCATCCCCAAGATAAGGGGAAAGGGAATTCTAATAAGAATCTTGGAACGTGCTCTAGCACACCATACTAGAAAGCTAAATCACTGACAAGTGCAAGAGAAAACCTCAAAGGACAAACTGCTTATAGGAGCAATGAGGTCTCATGCACTTGCACATGGTAAGCAGTGCTATTCTGAACACTAATGCAATAATTGAATTCCTAATTTTGCAAAGCACTATAGCAAGTATGCAATTTCAAACCTATTCCACAAAGTATCTAGCCATGTGCAGAGCTTCTACTGGTTTCAGTAGAGACTTAAGCTGTTGGTTGTACAGCACCAATTGAAAGTCTTTGCTTAACTGTTTCAGTAGCCCTCCGCTGGACTTGCTGCAGGAGCTCCATGTCCCTGTCGTACTGGGGAGCCCACAGCTGGACACAGCACTCCAGGCGAGGCTGAGCAGAGGGGGAGGACCTCTCTCGAACTGCTGCCAGCATGCTAGCAGAGGGGCAGGAAATCACCTCCCTCAACCTTCTGCCAGTGCTCTTCCTAATGCAGCCCAGGACACCATCGGCCTTCTTGGCCACAAGGGCCCAGTGCTGGCTCATGGTCAACGTGGTGCCCACCGGGACCCACAGGTCCTACTCTGCAGAGCTGCTTTCCAGCAGGTCAGCCCCCAGCCTGTCCTGGTGCATGGGGTTATTCCTCCCGAGGTGCAGGACCCTGCACTTGTGTCCATTGTATTTCAAGAGGTTCATCTCTGCCCATCTCTTCAGCCAGTTTGTCTCTGTCCATCTCTCCAGCCTGTCAAGATCCTTCTGAATGGCAGAATGCTTAGTTTGTCAGCAGTAAGGTTTCCTAGAGAAATAACTGTAGGTCATGAACTGTTGGAAGAACCTTTAAATTTCCTTGGCTGCTGGTGGTCCTTGACTGTCAATACAGACAACCTGGTTTAAATTTATTATTTGCACAGTGTATCTCCTTATAGTGAACTAACACAGCCATGAATTAATTTCTGAAACATTTTGTCTCCAACATCAGTATGGTCTTAGACAACAGTACTGTCTTAGAACATGCAATGTCCTTTGTCAAAGTAGGCTTTTCAGTACTGCCTTTTACTATTTTTGTTGTTTTGTAATATGTCTTTGCTCTTTTAAAACTATTGAGCTCACATGAGTAATGTTTAATTTCATTGTTACCAAATAAAGAAAAAGTTATACTGTTAATTTTATTGATACTGAAAACAATCTATAATATATCACTTTGTTTTGTTTTGTGATTTATGGAAATAAATGAATCCGATTACTATTCTTAGGCTTATTTCTACATGTTTTTTCCTTCCTCTTATTAAGAAATGGCCTAATTGCTAATTTATCCTGTTGCAAGATGTCATATAACTAAGAGGCTTCCATTGCTTTATCTGTGAGTATTCTATTTCAAAATGTTTTTACCATTTAAAAAAATGTTAACAGATAGTTGGGAGGAAAAAAAAGCACAGTGAAAGACAATATAAAGTTAGTACATTTGTTGATAAATCTCTGTTTTCAGTCAGCAACAGCTGCAGTTTAATTAAACTCAACTGTTTGCAGGTGTTCACAAGAGAATATTATATAGATATGTATGTACAGCAGCTGAAAACATTTACCTTTGTTAAAAAAAACATTGGCTTTCAACAGAGAATTTCTCTGTATTCTTATGATTAATGTTCAAGTTTCTTTCTGATATGTAAGGGTGAGATATTATCAGAGAAAAATCCACAAGAAAGTACCATAAAACAATAAGGAAGGAACACCAGCTGTGCTCATAAATTTATACAGTTAGTATAGTTGAAAAGCATTATCCATCCTAAGACTAGTATTATAGTTAGGTGAGTTTAGTGCATCAGACAATACAAAAGGATTTCATATGTATTAAAGAAGGAAAAGTAAATACATATATATATATATATTATGTCTTTTAAGATCAGGACAGCTTTAGATGCTGTGTGGATCAATAGTAGTCTCATCACAGGTAAAAGTTCACTAGATAACATATTGAGCTGCAAGTTCAAAATGTCAATAAGATGTGCAAAATTTAAAACCAAGACATAGTTCTGGGATAGTTGTACTTTTTGGTGCTCATTTTACAATATTTCTACTCAGCAGAGGTGTTTGTGAAAGCTGATGAGAAACCAACATTGCTAAATCATTTAAAGTTCATTTTATTGGGCACTGTCTAATGATCTAGCCCAAAGAGGCATTCTATAAATATACATGTACCTACAGAGATTTATAACTAGGTCGGAATGCTGCTTCCAAAGCTATTACTAATTAATTAGGTGCAAATAACAAAAGTGTCTCAATGACAAAATCTATCATTTCAAAATTCCTGTATTATTGTGGCAGTATCGTCAACATTTGAAAGTGTTCAGATTGAAAAAAAAAATAAAATAAATAAAATAAATAATGAATTAATTCGTACAGACTGTACAACTCTACTACACAGTATGTGGTATGTGTTCGTTTCTGATCTCTAAATGACATTTCTAACATATAACTAGAATAAAGTTTATGGTTAATGCTTGTGGTCATCCTGCAGCAGCTCTTTTAGACTGCCACAGATTCAACAGATTTACTGATGAAACAAATTATTATCAGTTCTAATTTGAAGGAGAGGAGATTCGTGGATTTTCTTTTTCATAACAGCTACATTATTAACACATTTAGTTATGGTAAAAGTCTAAATCTTGCTCTGAGGTGACAAATGCTGATGAAATCTAATCAAGTAATTAGAGTGATGAACACTAGGATACAGAATCAATCTAAATTTATGTGAAAGCTGTTTTATGCTTTGTATGATTATTGTGATCTATATATTTAGCCTGATAATTAATAAATAGACTCTTTGGAACAGCACCAGTTGTATAATACAATATTTATTGTCTATATATGAAATATATTGCATTCTTTCAACCTGTAAATGGACAGAATTAGGAAACAGTTTTGACCAAGATTATTTTTGAGATATGTTTTTTTTTATGAGTTTCAAAATTCAAAAATGATGACAAAACAAACTTAATTTTAGTTAAATGAGTAGTGTATCTCAGACTTATTCTTGATAATATAATAAATAAATATTTATTAAGGATACAACCGTGATTATAAAAATATATGGAGACAATTTATAGATTTATTTTGTTTTGTCAGAAACACCTATAGGGAAATATATATACACATATTGACACTTAAGGAAACAGATTTTTTCACATTACAGTTCTGTTCTAATCCTTAAAATGATCAACATTCTATGTTTGAAAGGATTAATGTGTGTGTTGAGAAACACACACATTTGAGTGAGTTTTAGATATTCTTTTATCAGTAACTTTTTAAAACTCAGCAGCGTTGGTTGGAACTAGAGGAAATTTTGGGTCCCATATATGAAGATATCCTGTATAGTTTTTCTGGAATTATGTGACTAATTTTTAATTAGTGTGTAAAACCCTTCAGTATGTAAGAGGATGCACTAATAAAACATTGAGAAAGCCAAACCAAACCAAACCAAAAAAAGCCTACCTGAGAATCCATACAAACATTTAATAAATAAATAAATAATCAACCTAGCTTTAAAAGACAGGAAGATTAAAAAAAAAAAAAAAAAAGAAAGAAAGAAAAAAAAAGAAATTAAATACAGAATAAAATATAATGAACATTATATTTTATATTATAATTATATATTATAATTATTTATATTTATATAACAAATATAAACACCCTAAATTGCTCATGGCTACAAGTAATAAAACATGGCCACAATATCAAACAAACACTTCTCAAGTGATTTGAATTTTGTTCCATCCCTAATGCATAGAATAGGTTCTGTGTTTATTAGTTAAGTTAATGTCAGCAGTTTTGAGTTTTTGATTGTCAATGAAAAAGCAGTGTAGGATAATTAAGCAATAATGTAGTGTGCAGAGCACTTTTTAACAGGGTAAAGTCATGATGAAGATAAGCAGAGTCAAGGGATTTAATGTTAAAGCAGAAAGCATTTTTTTAGCTAATTTGCATTAAAAAGAAGTTTGCTAAAATGCCAAAATAAATGATGTGGGAAAAAAATTAAAGCGCAACTTTTAAATAAAATCAGTTCATACGAAGTTTAACTAAGGCGGCTATCAATTTTGTATGTATTCATATATTTTATTCTACTAACTTTGCAGCTGCATCATTTCCATTCTCTTCAATAAGGAATAGCACAGGGAAAGAACTGGAAAGAGACAAAGGACATAGCCGTAACCACGTAAGAGATATAATCTACCTTTTAGTTCCAAATTAGTATTGAAAATATTTCAACTGTCTCCTTTTGCTTGGTAAAATTAGCTATTTCAAGTCCTCTAGTAACCCAGAACTTCCTGGAAACCTTAGGTTTCATTTCCAGTTATGTAAAATGAATTAGAATGTGTCACTTCCTAGTGCCATGATAATGGTAAGAAATCATCTATTCATTGGTGCCAGCTTGGCCAGAAACATTGACATAAAGGATGAAAGCACTGTGGCCCACATTGGCAAGTTACTGGTCCAGTACCTCTAACTCCAGTGTAGAATATGTTTGAAATTGCCCATTTCCAGAAATTTTCTGTATATTTTCCATTAAAAAAAAAAAAAAAAAAGGCTGAACTAAATCAATCTTGTACTAAATATAAATGAGGGGGAGAACAAAATATTAGTGGTCTTAAAATCATATGAATCATATGTCTCAAGCCTCTTAAAACTGTGCTTTCAAGGAGTTAATTCAACTAATAAAGCTCAGTGTGACTGTGAAAGCAGTTCACAGAGAAAGAGGGATGAAACATTGCTTTCACTGGAGAAGGCATGCTGCAGCTATGCATATGATACAGCAGCTTAATTCTTCTTGGCCACCCTGGGTGCAGTCCATACTCAGGTATACAGATTCTCATCTGATATTAAAAACAATGAATTGTTTGTGATGGTCTTGTAGCTTGTAGCTGTACCTATAAGAATAATAATAAGAAGAAAGAATCCACCCACCTGCAATGCACCTGCATTGTGGAGGAATCTTTATTACACTGAATTAAGGAAAATGCAATTTTATCTTTCTAAATTATTTTGATTATAGAAACACAGGTCATTGTTTCAAGTTGTCAGAACGCTATCATCCACAGTAGTCTGTCTCTGATGGTTGAAGACAGCCTTTCTCAAGGTAGATGAAGGGAGTTTGTCTTATCCTGTGCTTTCAGTGCTATCCCTCCTGATATTCAAAGACAGTGAGGGCACTGCAAAGAGTGGTAGGGAAAAAGGCAGCAATTATTTCCCCTAAGGCTTACCTGGCAGGGTAATGGTGAAATAAAATGAAGCTATAGATGAGTAGGTTTGGAGGAACAAGGAGAAATAGAAAAGAGCTTGAAGGCAGAAATGTCATTCCTGTGTGAGGGTACAGGGTTCCCTTCCTTATGCATGGTCCGTTCTGTTTCTTCACTGTGCCTCCTTTGGAAAGACATCCAGGTAATGCATTAGTTCCCATTTAGATCAGTCTTATCATTACAAACACACTGAAATGTGACAGATAATTATGCTATTTGCAACTGTAATAGCTACAGGCTGCTTAGATGAATGTCTTTTTTTTAGTACACAGAGGTAGCCTAAAATGCATTATTTTGATAAAAAATACATTTTCAAATTAAAGCAATGATAGAAGCAAAGCTATTTTAAGGAGGTGCAATAACTTTGTGTTGTATCCTATCCACAAAGTTTTTTTAAAAAGTGTGGAACAACGTGGGAAGGTTGTAAGTTGATTTAATAACTGAAATGTACCTATTTGGATTTGTGATCTATTTATCTAGACAGCTTCTCAGATATAATTTCCTGCATATTTCAATAGAATTGTGATGAACAACTGTGTTTGTGTTTTCAGAGAATTTAGAAAAACACTTTCAAAAAGTTTTGTTGTTGTTGTTGTTGTTTTAATGCATTTGCATTTATTCTGTCAGTTGCTGATTCAAAAGCATGTGTTTTGAACAAAGTTGTATTCCATGTATTTAAAAAGTGACTGCAATTTTTTAATTCAAATTAACTATGTGAGCCATCATCCTGTAGCATCTTTTTTCAGAGCAATGTCATAAGTGATGACTTATTGCCTGTTTGCAAAGTGAAGTGAATGGTACAGAAAATGTAATTTACTTTACTGCCATGGACTGAATTTATTGTTTACTAATTGGAATGTCATATACAATGAAATGTTCAACAAAAAAGACACTCAAAAGGAATGTCAGTAATGAAAACAAAGCAAAATCAGTAGATCATTGGTTCAAGTTCAAATAATCTTAATTGAGGTAAGTATTTGCATGCGTGGATGACAGGTAATTATTTTTCAAGTAATCAATGGTATTCCTCATTGAAGTTACTTTCTCAATAAAAAAAAAAAAATAGAATTTTTCTAAAAGAAGTGAAGCTCACAGATAGTGGATTAATTTTGATATTCACTAAAAATATTATTGTTTGTAAAAGGTGCATTAAAGTATTTTGACTGACATGACAAAATTCTTGTCTTCTTAATTTCTTTAAGCAAATTTCAACCACCACAGCTTACATCCTCCTATATGAGGATATAATACATAATATAGTTTTATGGGTTGTACAGGGAGAAAATAAACCATGTAGATCATAAATATATGAACAATATGGGGAAAGAATAGACTGAATTTAGCAATATCACTTTACGCAACAGAGTTCTATGTATTACAATCTCCTACTGATTTAAGCAAAATAAAGATTTTATTTATTTATTCATTTGCTTTGTTTCATCTCACATTCCTAAATGTCCATATAGTGTTGATTCACTTTTTGAAAAAGTTTTCTTGTTTTGTTTTCCAATAAAAGTGATTATACTGTTATGTCAAAAATAAACCATATTCTGATATAAAAAATATCACATTGTGTAGCAAACAGTTTTGCCTATGCACCACAAATTTGATTAAAAACCTAGGTAATTGGCAGTCAGGTTTTTCCAAACAGACTTTACAACCAAAGACTGACTGTGGTTAGAGGAACCATTTTTTTCATGTTTTCATTCACTGTTGCAAGACTGGAAAAAAAAAAGAAAAATATATTGCACGTCCAGTTATCATTAGTTCACTTTGCAAAATGGATATCTAGATTTGTAGACTATTTTCGTTTAGAATCCAGGAAATGGAATAGAGAATATATTTATTAAATTTGCAGATAACATCTACCTAATGGTGTTGAATGGAATTAAAATAAATGAGTTTAAAAATTCAAAATGATGTGGGCGAGTTGGAAAAATGGTCTGAAAAAATGAGACGAGCAATAGAGACAGCTGCAACACTGTAAATTTGGACAGGAATGGAGAACAAGAATTAAGAAGAAATTATGCAAAAAAGACCTGAAGTTTATGATTTATTATTGGTACGTGAGACACAATCTCATGTCATTATTGTAAATTATATCTTATAGTTGGGATAACAAAATAGGAACACATCAAACGAATATGGGTTGGTTTTGAAAAGAGGGATAATAGGCAGCTTGTTTGCCCTCTTTTAAAGTAATTTTGTCTTTTTATCTTCCAGATGACAACTCCTCTTTCCATTACCCATTTTCTATGTCTCTTGCCTCTAATTCTTACAGCCTGTTGGAACCGGACAGAGATTTTAACAGATGGTTCTACTGAACCAAACCAAACCAAATCAATCAATGAAATGTTCAGCACAGTTGTTAACTGGAACATTACCTGTGGGATGCTCAGGGTACTCAGAAATAAGATAGCCTTAGCTGGAGTACTGTGTGGACCAATTGAATAAATTGCAGAAAAGAGAAACAAACAAACAAACAAACAAACAACAAAAAAAAGCCAGAGTTCTCATGAACAGCTGAAATAACTTGCTTGAAGGATGTACATAATGGCCCTCAGGCCTACAAAAGCCATTGCACAGAACAATGGAATAAATGGTTCCACTTTTCCACTTTTAGTGAATAAGACAGGAAGTAATGGACTTGAAACCCCAGCAAAATACATTTAAGTTGGATGTTAGGAAAATTTTCCTAATGGTAAGTATTCTTTTAATTATTGTACTCTAACAATGAGAAATCTTCCCCACAATGACTCACTCCAAACTCTAATAATGCAGTGTGAAATTAGAGCAGAAAAGCATCTTGTGATTTCACAAGGTCAGCTGCTTACAAATGCCTTCAAGAACTGTCCTGTCCTAAATAAAAGCACTAAAAAAATAATAATCATTTTAATAGCTTAGTTTTATTGACATTTTTAAAAGCTATCTATTAATGACAACAATGGAAAAGGCTGAGGTTCGCAAAAATGTTCAGAAAAATCCATTTGAAATACATTGTCTCATTCTCTAGTCTATGAATAAATTCTGTAAGATTAGGGATGACACACAGTATAATTAATACATAAAGAAGACTATAAATTCTAGCCTTCAGTGAAGGAATCATAATCAATGCATTAGTGTGCAAATCCCAGTATGTTAGAAAGCATAGTTTGAAGTACTTTGGGATTATTCTAGCTAAAATGTACATGAAAAATGTAAATAATCATTAAAGCATTTATTCCCTACTTCATTAAACATGCAGTTTGTTGTTTTTTATTTTAATTTCTTTTTAATAAAATGTAATCATCCTGAAAGATGCTATATTGGTATCTGAAGAGGAAAACCAAGATCTTTTTGAAGCTACAAATAATTGCAGGACTGGAAGCAGAAAAGTACTTTGCTACTTTGCAATGTCTCCATCTGATTTGAGAGATTACCTAGAATTTTATTTATTTATTTATTTATTTTTTGGCTGGGACCAGTAACAAAGTTGACAATATTTTTTGATTTGGGTTCATAGATTCTTAACAACAAGTATGTGGAAGGCAAACAAAGAGACTTATAAACTTTCATGACCTATCATTATTTTAATTAGATTGCATTCAGAAATGACCTAGGAGAGAAAATTAGACTGATTTAATTTTAATGGGTTGCAAACCAATTTAATTGATTTCTGTATTTTATTTTTTTTCCTTTTAATATTTCCACACTGGCAGAAGTGATAGTCACCATATTATGTTCTCTGCATGTTTTTCAGCTCTGTTTTTGGACTTAACAAACCAGTAAGATGAAAGATAGCTGTGGAACGAATTTACAGCAAATATCAATCATCACACTGATTTTACATCAACTTCATACTTGGAACAAAGCATAAAGAATTGAAAACTACTATTGCTCTTCCTATATATTTAATATTCCAAGATTAAATACAATTTAAATTCTTTGACTTTCAGCTCACAATATCTCAGTATCATAAATATTAAAACTGTTATAAATATTGATTTTAAAATATTAAAGTTTTCTGTAAATATAATAGTTTTAATATATCTTTTTAACATCTGTGTTAAAAAAGGGAAGATCCAATGTTCAAAACATTCAAATTGATGTTATAAGAACTGCTTTTCATATATTCAACATCATGTTCAGTCAAGCATATACCAGTTTTTCAATTGAGCAAACCTGTAACTCTTCTAGCAGGAGAAAACCACCTGTAACAGGATTTGAATTCTACCGTATCTCTAACTTCATAGCTTCCTTAGTTCTTATTTTTCTGTCTATCAAAATTTTGACATTTGAAACTGCTAGTGATTATCAAAACAGAAATTGAATTCACCACTTGAACTGGGGTGTCAATTACATTTGCACTGATCACAAAAATCCAGTGTTTGCAAATGATATAAAATACAGTTCTCTTTATGGGGATGAACTGTTTGCTAAGGCTGAATCTAAATTAATTTTACTAGTGTTAGCTATAGAGAGTGCTTCACTGAAATGGAGACTCAGGCACCAAAACAGAAATATTACTGTTATTATTATTATCATTATTAATTATTATTATTATTATTATTATTATCTAGAGTGGATGGGTACATGGTACATATACGTTTTCAGTAGTGCCTCCATAGGAAAATACCAAGGCAAAAATAATTCTTAACAATACGAAATAGTAAAATGTAAATTTATTTTTAATTAAATCAATAAAACCAAACTATACAGTTGCACAGTTTAAGTTAATTTACAGTTAAAAGAGATATGTTTGAACAGACATACATGCTTATAGACCAGTTAACATTCACTGTTGGTTTCCATAACCAATGCTCATTGTGTTAATGTGGACTGCAGATATTTAAAAGATAGATCAAATTCAAATCATGAAAAAATGGATGTGAAAAAGCTGGACACAATGATGTTGTACACAGAGGAGATGGGATCAAATGTATCCAGCTAGGGTGTAAAAATCAACATGGTATCCTCTGCGTGTAGGTCTGACTATCTAAAATGTGGATATCAGGATTGAACAAAGAAATGGTGTCCATTCTTATTGTCCGGTTTATCCAGAGGATTACCTTGATTGGCAGAAATGTGTGACTATGAAAGTGCTTCAAGATTTTCTGATGTTTTTTCCCCCCTTCTCCTGTTGACAAGTGTTTGATGAATGAGATAAGACATACAAGTTCAAAATCCTAGTAAAACTACTTTTCTAGCCATAGTAAACCCAGTTTATTACATACTGTATAAAACTAATCTGACTGGCAGTGCAGCATTTATTATGAGAAATATCTTCTGAGGTTTTGTGCTCATGAAAAATTTGATTAAAGAAAGCTTTGTTGGTAAATATATGCTGGAAACTGATCATGCAGTATCTGAGAACAAGGCACAATACTAGAACAGTATTAATAAGATTAAGTGGTAGGTCTGAGGCAAAAAGTAGGCAGAGTAATTGATTATATATAAAATTGAGACATTCGCATGATTAATTGCTTTTGTAACTGCACAGTGTTCTCTCTTTCTAAGTAAAGGACAATCAACATCTGTGGAGAGGAACCGTATCTAATTAATAAAATGACTATTCCATTTCCAGAACATTCAACCTCAAAAAGGAATGTGTTATTGATAACTGTGAAATGTGTTTGGGTCTGCTGATCAATTCTCTCTTTTAGATACTTAAAAGTGCTTTATGTTCCTTAGCTTAAATTAACTTTGCCTATCCAAACTGGATGAGTTGTTTAATGTGGTCATATAGTGCTTTCTGAATGACTATGTTTGTATGCAAATATTCATTGGACTATATTCCAAAACAAAGCTAATATCACTTGCATAATCATAGTCTCTTTGAAATAATCAGCAGAAATATATAATCAGGAGAATATATCTTTTCCTCAAAATTATTGATAAGGCTGAAATTATTGATTCTTTGAAATGTCACAATCTTTTTGGATAACTGTAGTTTTGTTGAATGTAATTACAGTTACACATTGTAACTAGAAGAGTTAAAAACAAAAGTGGGCCGTTTAAAACAATTAGTGTCAATACAGACTAACAAAATTAAAAAGAATGAAAACTTGTAAATTGTCTTCTTTAAAAAAATTACAGTCTTTTAAAACTGCATTAAGAAATAGTTATTTAGTTTTACTTATCAGCACACTGATGGAAAAAAAAAATGTTTGCATGTTTGTTTTTTTTTAGGGAAATCTGGACTGTGTTCTTGTGTTGTTTCCTCTGTGCATGTGTGTGTGTGCACGCACGCATGCACCTTTTTTGGGGGGTAGAATAGCTTAAAGCTAGGACAACCAAGCTGCCGTGTTGATTAACTGGATGATTAACTGCCCACTTCACTAATTTGTGTTGCACTAAATCATTGTTCTATCAGCAAAGCAGAATACTACCCACAGGTTTTGTATTGTTCCAGGGTATATTACTTATACCTAGGTATGTGTCTTGTTCTGAAATAATGCGAATGTTGCAGTCCTTTGTATTTAAAAGCATTAACTATATAATTTTAAATTACATTGAATGAGAGCATGGGGTTTGTACCTTTTTTTTTTTAATGACCAGTTTCTAAGACTTCTGTATAATTGGACGAACTTTATCAGATGAACATTCAGGTTCTTCAGAATTTTACTATGCTGTATCTACAATACAGTTTTTGCAGTGCATACCACTTAGAACTAGAAAAATTAAAAATGATTATCAGTCATAAAAGTATTGACAACTTTAAAGAATTGAGCTTAATTGATATTGTTTCAAAGTTCTTGGTGGTGCAACTGCATAGAACTCCTGTGATCTTCTAAAATGTAACTGTTTTTCAAAGGCTCATCTGTGTTTGTACATATTTTTTAAGGCTCTTCAGTATTTGTGTCTATGTCATATCAAATCAGTATGACAACATCTGGTAATGAATGTTTTTTAGTGGGAAATTGTGAAGCAATGAAATAAGCCTGATGTTCATGGACGGGAACATCATATAAATTCCCTTCACTTCGTATTACTGAGAGCAGCTTTTATTTGTACATCCTGTGCTCTCTGATGGTCAGAAGATACCTACATACCTGTTTTGAATTTCTGTATCTATCACTGATAGTGCATGTGGCGTCTTGGACAAAGTTAGAGTTGGAAGGGAATTTGTTAATAGAATATAATTAAATTATAGAGCTGGATTAGATTATGGTTGCACGGACAGCTGGCATTGGATTTAAGCAGCTTAATATAATTTCTGTATCACAAATTTACGTTTTATAGAAGGTCTCTACAACTGGACTGAACTCAATTATTTGTATTTTAAATTTGAACAAAAAATAAATGCATTACATATTTACCTATATTGCATTGCATACAATAAATATATGTATTACTTATGAACACAGGTAAAATAAGGGCACAGAGTAAAAAACTAAATTTTTTAAATGATGTTTTATGAACATGTTAATAGAGCTACATAAGCTTTTGATGTAGTAAGACATTTCACCTGGAGGAGTCATAGTGGTCAACATCTACCAGAAATTGGGGTATCTCCCTTCAAGAATCTTTTTAAAATCATCCACTGGATCACCTGTGGATGCATACAATTTGTATTACATCACTTTACTCCAAAGGCAACTCTCTCATTAGTATCAAGGGCTGATTAGGAGACTGTTTCTGCTGCCACATTTCCTACTTAGCTCCCCGTGCAAGTGTTTCACCTGAGCTTTATCTCATGCATCAGCTATTTTGTTTTTGTTCTGTTTATTTTTGGAGGGAGGGTGAGGAGGGGGGGTGATCCAGAGATTATTTAGTTATGACTGCAATCTAGTTATGAAAAGCTGTTTCAGTGCAAATGATTTTTAACTTATATTAACATAGCCCCACATCCAGACATAATTAATTGAAGCTAAGTTGATATCATTAGTTTAACTAATCTGTTTGAGTTAGTAACAGTCATAACAAAGGACAAATATGTTTTGGACTCCTGACTGATGTCATACAAAGCTATCTGTCTATTTCATTATCCACCTTAAGGATTATAGGACAGCTTAAGAGTGATCTTAAGTTTGTCAGACCAGAAAAATAACTCTCTGTGAAGCCCTGTTTTGTTCATGGCTACTAGTGCTTTTTTCTTTGTTTTTTTGTTTTGTTTTGTTTTGTTTTAATTTTGTTTTGATTTCTTTTTCAAAAAGGGGGCCTTTTAATTTCCAAATTTAAATATATATGCAAGTATGGTTAACTTAAGCTTCACTGGGTAGCCAAGCTAAATCAGAAAAATAAAAAATAAAAATAAACATAAAAAAGAAGAAAAAAATCTTTTTCATTTCTGAGTTTGATAAAGTTACCACTGATAATATGAGATGGAGAAAAAGAGTCGCCCTTGCCCTATAGTGCATACCAGCCAGCAGTGTAAAAGTCTGCTTTACTAATTTGGTTGCATTTAATACCAAACGCTGCATTGGCCTAAATGACGAGACCAATGGAGAACAAGGACCCAGGATCCTAAATATCCATGCAGCATTGAATAAAATTAAAGGAGTCAAATTATCTATACAAGACAGTAAATCTGAAGCTCCTTAATTGCCAGGAGCTCTCACAACACGGATATTTCTCAGTCCACCCTCCAGGAGATGAACTGGTGCCAAGCTGTCTGTAGTTAGTTTTTCTGGATCATATAGTTTGCTGCAATTTGTGTCCTTGAGCTACTCTGAGGAGATATTGAGACATAATAAGTTTTCCTGTAAAAGGGAAGGTGGTGCTTCTTGCTTGGAATGGAGAGCAATCTTTGTATCTGCAGCCCAGGAAATGTATGTGGAACATCTGCAGTCTAACAGCTGTTGCATGTCACTTTGGCTAGATCAAGGGCTTACAATCTGCTTAAGTAATTTACCACAGCTCTTACTTTTAGAAAGTACGTCTGTGCTGACAGTTTTTTCACCAGCATACACCCATACATGTTAAAACAATAAACAAACCACCCTAAAATCAAGGTGATAATGGAACACTAGAAAGCTCCAAGATAATTCAAGTTGAAATGATACTTGCTTAACACTTCAGTATAATTTATGACCGTAGAGAAGAGAAGTTTCTCTCAAATCCACAGTCATCTTGTTTTATGCTAATGTCATGCCTTTGTGAGGCACCTCACCAATACTGAGTTGTAGAAGTTATGCCTCTGTAAGCAGTATAAAATCTATTGTTTGGTGATAACAATGAGCATATTACATCTATGCTTTCATGTTTAAAATGTTGTTTTGCTGGGGGAAAATAAACATTCAATTATCACTCATCATATAGAGGCCAGTAAAAGACAGTAAAAACAGTAGGGGGCAGCTGTTTATATCACAGCTCTTGTTTCAAGATTATAATAAACTACATATGGAAACTAAGCTATTAGATTTCTGATAATTATTTTTCTTGTAATTATTTCAAAGATAGCTTCTTTACATAATCATAAATTGATTTTATCTGTTTTCTAAATAATCTTTTTGTCATTTTGAAGTTATTAGAAAGCTATTTACCAATGCAACCATGCAAGGAACAGCATACTCTGATGAAGAAACTTTGAAAGGCTGTAGTGGGAAATATTTTTGCTTAAAAAGAAATATAGTATCAATTTAAGTATGGGAATAAAAGTATAATGTCTCAAACAAGAGAAGAATTTGTGTCACTCAGTGTAAAGCCATCAGAAAAGCCATTCAGAAAATGAGGTACCTCTTTCATAATAATAACTTTCTTACTCTGGTTTGCTTCATAGTCATGCAGGACCACATAACCTCTTGTCATATAATCTTCACATAAATCTCATTTTTATCTTATTAATTGGCAAATGTACTACTAAGGTGTTTGTTTGTTTGTTTGTTTTTAATTAAAATTTGTCTCCGATATTTTCAGATTATTTTAACTGAGGTACCGTGTGAAACTTTAGCAGTAGCTAAATTTTGAATATTTCCATCATATTGAGATGAAGAAGAGAATTAGTGTGCTAAAATATAAGTTTAAGAAAAAAATAAGATCTGATCTGCACTTCTAAATGATAGCTTTTGAGGCACTGCAATTAGAGACTGCTTATGCATTTTACACCTTTAAGAATATTAAATAAAACTTCTGATAAAATATGGCAGCTAAATAACCAAAATGAAACAGTTTAAAGCTAAATGAAATCTACCAGTTCATTTTGACTTTGAACTTTCTCTAAACTGAAAAAAGATGGTATGATCTTCTTTAAGCTCACTGTGAAATTTTTCTCTGGGAGAAAAATAAATAAAATAAATCCATAATCGTAATTGAGTTTTTATAAACCAAAAATATTTTACAGTGCCAGAGAGCTTTAATGCAACAATGAATTATTTTAGGTTAGGTTTCAAGACCTGAAAACCAACAGAAATAACAAAGATTCATTGTCAGTTTGGGACTGAAGGAGAATGGAAACAAAAAATGTTCAGTTTCAGGTACTATTTCTAAATTACTTGGGAAATATGTGCACCAGCTAGGCCAAAGGAAGACAATGAAATTAACATAAGGGTTGGCTTGAAGGTCAGGAAAAAGGGAAAATGAGCTAATGCTCACTATGAGTATCAAAGGTGAGCATTTGTTAGATATACCTGAGTCCTGGAGTAGATAAAATTTCCAGATTAGTGAATGAAGGAAACACTGTAAACATAATGTAAATCATTGAATACAATGTTTTACAAAATCCAACACTCAAAATTAATCTAAATTATCTGGTTTGAAAAATTTGCATGAATTTTAAATGAGCTAAAGAACTAAGCAAAAAACTGTAATAGAAAGTAAGATGATGAATTGGAAGGAAGTGCTTAGTTTGAAACTGCAAAAAAATAAGTGATGGTTCCAGTCTTAATTAATTTCTTCCTTAATGGTCTGGAAGGAGAAATATGCATTCTATAAATGAGTTTTCAACATGATGCTAAATGGCATTAAAATGCAAACACTAATATGAATAGAGGGAATTATACAAAGGTAGGTCATGACACATTAGACATATAGGAAAGAAGTCTACAGAAAAGAATTAACTTGGAGAAAATATAAGCCACAATACACTTGGAAGAGAAAAGATAATTGAAATGGTGATTAGAAGGTGAAACAGAGAAACCCTAGAAAGCTTGTACAGCTGAGAGCACAAAACTGTACAGGAATGCAAACAAAGGATGTATCATTTGAACAATGGTTCTCTCACCATGCAAGTGACATCTACTATGGACTGTGACAGACATAATCATAAGAGGTTACGGTTTCCAGAGCAGTTTCCAGAGGATTTTTTAAAGTTTTTTTTGTTTGTTTGTTTGTTTTGTTTTGTTTTGTTTTTTTGCCTGGCCACAGGATCGGAAACTACCGAAACCTCTTCAGCATTTTGCACTTTTTAAGGTTTCTTTCAGTCCCCTAATCTTCAGAATTATGTTTTCCTTATTTTTTTACCCTGAAGATTCTTCTGAATTTACCCTCTTCTCCTCAGGCAAATTCTACTAACCCACCTTTCCTTATGATTCAAAGCAAATGAAAAAGGTGACTCTTTCAGTGATGATTTGATAGAACAAATTAAAGGCTTTTAATTGATAATTGTCATCGGCTTGTAGAAAAACTCTCAAAAAATGTTAACGGTGTCTCACCCATTAGCTTTTTATATCTTCACTTCTTTTGTGCATGGTTTATTGTACTTGATCAATTCCTACTTTATAGAAGTCCTTTCTAATTCTTCAGATAAGAGAAAGCAACCTGTCTGTTTCCTATTTGTTATTCATACTATATTCTTGATTATATCACATCTTCCAAAAACGGAATTTTTGTGATTGATTTTCTGTGAATGCTCACGGAACAGCTTTTGGTGTTCTAGGTCTAAACAACTGCAAAATATCTCAATTAATAACCTGTAGCCTCCATCCCCAAAACATACCTGAGGCACATATGAATGGACCAACAAAACATGGCCTGTCATTATCTTAATGTTATAATCCCATTCCATGTGAACAAGCCTGTTCCCAGAGTTTGCCACAGGCAATCTGGTATTTTGTGTCTGTCTCTGTTTTAATATCCAATAGGTTCTATCCACTTTCTGTCAAATCATTAATGCTGGTGTTACAAAGTGCGTGGTTTGTTTTTTTTGTTGTTTTTGTTGTTGTTGTTTTTGTTTGTTTCTTTCTTTGTTTGTTTTGTTTTAATATTCATTAATGCTTTACTTCAGCTCTGTTTGATTTCACTATGTCTCTTCATCCTACTACTTTAAACAGGATCCATTAACATAAAAATCACACGCTGCTCATTTTTAATTGGAAAAGGAAGGAAAAAAAAATCACTTGCATTTTTTTTTTTCTTTGGAGTTTTAGCAAGTTTCTGATTTAGATACAGGGCAGGATGTTCTGCAGACCATGAGTTTCAATGTAGAAATAAAGTTATTATTATGAGTTTCCCCATGAGATTGGCATACTTTTAGCAATAGAAATTATACAAGCACCTATAATGATGATCCTTCTCAACTGACATAATTTTGGACCCTACAGTACTCCACAATATTGCAGAACTTCCTTATCTAGAGGTATGATGAAGACAATACTGAATAACTAGTGGAATGTCTCAAAACATAATCTGTACTATCTTAAAAAAAAAAAAAACTGTTTTTTTTTCTTCCCTTCTACATTATGCTAAGCTGTGAGTCACACAGCTCCAAGTGGAGAATGTAGAAATAATAATAATAAAAATAAATAAATAAATAAATAAATTACAGAAGTAAAAAGTCTGATCTTAACTTATCATCTTAACCTATCAAGAGAATTAAGTTATTCACTTATTTACTTGCAATATTTATGAACATACTTTATTCACTGATCCCTTTAACCATAGTCCTTCTTAGTATCACTTAATCTTTAAAAGTTACCAAGGATGTAACAAAATAAAGAGAATGTGTTTGGCCTAATAATCAACTGTTATTAGACTGTTGAGGCAGAGCTGCCCCTGAGTGGCAGGGCTTCATCCCCAAACTGGTCCCCCCAAGTGCCACAAATGCTACTAGTTTTGCTACCAGCATGTCCTCTTCATGCTTTGGGAAGCAGGCTGCTGCTGTACACTGTTGCAGGATGTGGGGGTGGAGGTGCCCAGGAGCACATCACCTGCCTCCTCTGCTTCCCCAGAGCTAGCAGCAGCAATCAGAGCTAATGTACCACCCTGGAGTCAAACTCTGAAAAATTCCCATCACCAGCAAACGTAATGGGTAATCATCACAATTTAAGTGTCAGGCTCACAAAGAGTCAAATATTTCCTCATTCTAGTCTCTACCTCTCCGTTTTTCACATAGCAATGAAAGCTGTTTTCCATAGAATAGCAGTTTTTCCACCCTTGGAATTACTCTGTTTATGTTTGCATCGGCAAATGTGTATAGAAAGTAAATGTGAAATATTTGACATAAAAGACATCTATAAAAATTGCTAGTAATTATTACTATGACTCCAGTCTAGAACTCCTTATTCACGTACACCTAATTTTGTTGTGGCTGTTTTTCCTTCAGTGAAGAACTGAGAAAAAGCTCACTAAGTTGGGCAAGTTTCTTGAGATTTAAGAAGGAACCTTTCTTTGCACGAAGAATTGCAGATATTTATGCTAATACTGGAAAAGTATTAAGCAGCATATCAGCATCAGAACAAAATAATTTGACCACAAGACTTGCAAAGTTCATTCTGATCTCTAGTCAAGTCCTTGTCATATTTTCTGACCAACGTATCCCAGTGCTGTGCAAGGTGAGACAACAGTTGGCTGGGACACATGCTCAGTATGCTTCTTTTTGTCAGTTCCAGAACAAAACTCCACAGGTTATACGAATATCAGGTGTATTTCCAGTTCAAAGTATTGAACCGAACTTTGAGTCATCGTAATTAACATCCTGCTCTCTTATTAGGAGGTGTATTTGCTCATACGTCATTTATTAAAGAATTATTCTATAAATCTAGTAATAAATGATAATCAGCTGAGAGTCCCCACCCCGCTCAGGTCATTTTTCAGTGCTGTTTACAGAAATGCCTGTTGTACTGAAATTGTGTGTTTGGTCTAGTAAATATTTATTTAACAAATATTCCCATGATGGTAAATGTAAAGATTACCAAAAGGCCCATGGCACAAAAGATCATATGATTTAAGGTAACTAGTGATTTATGGCATTGTTACCTCCCATCATTGAGGAAATGAGGCTTGCAACTGACTAATGTTTCTCTTTATTTTGTTTGCTGGAAGCATTTATAACTTCCTCCGGGGATTTTTCAGAGCTACATTGAATGATATTCCCAAACTGTTTTTGCACTGTTGTTTGATTTTAATTATAGTTGAATAGAAGTAAAATCTTGGGAATACTTCTAATTTGCTTAACTCCTTCCTGTTGTGTCTTGTTAAAATTTTTCCTAATTGATTATTGAGAGCAATCGGTCTATTTGCAGTGTGAGCAACCTCAAAGATAGCTACTCTTTGCTCCATTCTTTTATACATTTGAGCAGCGTGGGGGAGGTCAGCCAGTGCCCAGAAACCTTCAGAATAGGTCAGAGAAGCCACAAGAGGTGGGAAAAAAAAAAGCACAAGATGTTTCTTTTGTGGGGTTTACCCCAAGTCACTGTGTGGAAGGCATGGAGGGGAGGTTGTGGTCACCCAGCCACTCAGCACACCCCCTGGAGGTACCTGCTCTGATCACCCTCTCCTGCAGAGATACCCCTGAGACTATGAAAAGGATGAGGAAAGAATTCTATATCTTTCGGAAAGCAGATCTAATCTGTGTGAACTAACAAGCACTTTCAGACTAGTAAGGGTGAGAATACTAAATTGCCACACAGGATGATGTGGCAATCAGGTAATGAAAATACATTCTTGAAACCACTTTTCTACCCACTGGTGGTGTAAGAATCAGTTGTGACTTAATTTATGGATTGCATGAGTAAAGAATGAAAGTATAATACTTCTTTTGCAATGATTAGCAGCCTCAAGAATATTTCAACCAGGAAAAAATGCTGATTTGTTTATGAGGTCAATCAAAAGACATACACCCAACACTGCCTTGCTAGCAGAGCTTTCAGTTACATTCAGTCATTTGTTATCTTGTATTGATAAAGTTAATGCAGAGAATCAAAGCCAAGCATATATCACCAGTAAATATTATGATCATATACATCTGCAGAACACACAAGCTCTGTCGTCACTTAACTAGAGCTTTTAGAAAACCTAAACACAGTACTTGATTTATGAAAGTGGTATGACATGTTTTTTCTATTGAGGAAACACACAACATTTATTTCAATAATAAGAGTTTAGAATTAATTATTATAACCAAAAATATTTTAGCTCAGGTCATAGTTCTTAAGGATATCTAGCTCTTTCATAGCTATCTTTGTTCCTATATTTAAAAGTATTTTATGAAGATGGCTGAACTTATTAAAGCCTGTCTTATAGACGGAATCAGAGGCTTCCAGTGAGCTACAACTACTTTCATTTTAATTAAGCCAAGTTGCAACAAAGAGTTCCTCAGTGTCATGCTCCTCCACCTTCACTGGAAATTGGAAGTTTGTCCAGACCAGCTCCTTACAAAATGGATTTGTAACAACCCATGTTCCTCCACCCCAAATTTCCCAAGTGATTTTTGCAATTAAAATACCTTTTCTAAATGCCAGTCTCCATTTTTGTTTTTACAATTTTCTCAGCATTTTTAGGTATTCTTGACAAAGTACTTTGCTTGTCTTTCTATGACCTGCCCTACCTCTTGGCAGCAGATACAGCCTTTTTTTCCCACCATTCACACAATCAGAGGGCATCTCTCTTTCCTAGTGCTGCCCTGCTCATTGCCTTCAAGTGTTTGTCAGTCACTCTGAAACTCCTTTTTATCACACTTTGGATCTATTTGTTAGGATCTGGATTTTGAAGTTATAGGATTCACAGATATTTATTTTTAATTTTTTGTTATTCTGTTACTTATTTCATTTTTTCAACATCCTGTGCTGAACAGAAAAACTGTAAAATGTTTATCATAAGATGTGACTTTCCAGTTCTTTGAGAAGTACCTGTCTGAGTAGTGGTCATCAAAGTTTAATAATCCTTCATCATCTCTAGTCAGGAAGATACATAAATAGCCCTAACAGGCTTCCCATACACCAACACACTTACTAATTCATTAGTTTTAAATTCTTTCAAATTGTAAGCTGTACATGGACCTATCAAGTTGTCAGAGGAGTACAGTAATGCACCTTGATGCTTTTACAGTTATGATAGATCTGTGATTAATGCATTCTTTTAAAGAACATGTCACCTGTAAACCTAGATTATCCTACAGATGATCAATTTTCACTCTTAATTTATAAGCCATCTCAGAAAACACAGTGGAAACATGCAGCTGCTTTGATTCTGGGTGGTTTTGTTTAAACCTCTGTAAAATTACACCTCTATCTCCACCAGAATAAACAAATACAGACTAGGGTCCTGAGCTTTTTCTGTTTACTAGAAAACTTTTTCAGTAGAAACAGAAGTTTAATTTTAAGAATGGTATACTCTTAACTAAATAAAAGCCCATTACAATTTGTTGCAGAAGAAAGAACATCCTCTCACTCTTCAGAACTTACAGTCTAAACCTTTCCCTCTATGGAAATTTAGGTGCAACTTTTAAGTCTGCTTGGAAAATTTCAATTCAGACTTTTTTGAATGAAAGTTGAATTTTGACTGAATCATATATCTTTTTAAAAGTCCAGCTTTAGACATATTTAAACCCCCAAAATATTTAAGCTTGCTAATATAATCTCAGTGCCTTCCCTAAGTTTTGCTAATTCTTGTCCAATTCCTCTTCAGTTTGCAGTTGGTTTTTCAGTCTTTATTTATTGAGAATCATATCGATCTGTGAAAGATATTTTTTTTTTTCCTGAAGCAAATGCAGGATACAATCTTTCCCTTACTCTGAAAATTTATTTACATCAGTAAATACAACATGACTTGTTTGAAAACACTAGTCAACATTCTTCAAAGGACATAAGAATATTTGTCTCATTTCAGAATATACTTTAAAAAAACTCTTAATTTTCCTTTAGTCCAGCCCTGTTAAGTACATCTAAAATGCAGTTATTAGAAGTCATTAAAATAGGGACCTTAAGATAGGCTCCTATTTAATAAAATAGAAAATTAAAAAAAAAAAAAAAAAAAAAAGTTTCCTTGTACTAATTCAGAGAATGAGTTAATGCAAGCAAAAAGGTCACTGAAGGAAAGAGTTCATACTCTGTTTTATACAGCCCTCCCAAATAAGTTATCAGTTCAAAGCTCTTTATAAAGATCCATGATGTGGTACAGATCCTGGTTATGTGGCTAAGTAAGTCACTTATAATCCCTGCTTATTTTATGAAATAAAATGAGCAGACCCTGACACTATAAATGCAGATTAAAATAACTTTGTTAAGAAGCTAAAAAGCTCTGTCAGAATAATGCAATAAAAAGTCACATTCTGATGTGAGACACTATCCATTCAAAATACCTTTCATGCAGATCAGGACAACAAAATCTTAAATTATAAAAGGATTTTTAAGGCATTTTTCTTAAAACAGTAGTCAATATCTGTGAGTTTCCAGTCTGGTAAGAAGGTCAGCAGACAGTCCCTGAACAAGTAGATCACTTGCTGTGGTCTTTAGACTTTTTTTTTTTTTTTTTCTTCCATGGACATCTGAAGAACTGATTGGTAACCTTTTGTTTAATAACTTTGCATCTTTTGCCTGTAGTGGAATTTTAAGTGCAATCAAGTTTTCTTTGTGTGAAAAAAAAGAACCATACCACCTCAATTAATAAATCTCCTCTATTAGATAAATTGCTTCACTTTGTCTATACTTATCTTCTTCCTCTTGAGTGTAGTTACAAATGACTACAGCATTTGAAGGGTAACACATTCCTTGGAGAGCTGACACCAGAAACCGGAGTCATTTATAAATGCCACAGAATACACATTTCCAGCTCTCATTGGGTTACTTTCTGCCACTTTTGGCCTAAGTGGGGCCAATGTGAAAACAACATCTACCCTATTTACTCCATAAAAGTTCATTAAGTTTTGTTCAGGTAAGAGCTATGAGAACAAGTCCTACATAACAGAGTAGTACTGAAAGGAAAATGCTTCAAAGTAATGGGCCTGGTAATTAATTCTGAATACCAGTGAAAGTTCAACTAAAGTTCTATCATAGCCATATTAACATCAAATGAGACTATCAGAATTAATATTCCTGCAAGAAATATCAAGGAGTTAAGAATTACTAAACCATTATTATTAAACGTTACATGGTAAAAAGGCAAAAAAGCTTTAAAGAAGCTGTGAAGTTTTGCCTGGTCCTTGCATCACACATGATAACATCTCAAGGTTAGTCTGTATACAAAGTTAGAGTGTAGCTAGTTAGGGAAAATGTGAATATATAGGGTACATGATACTCAGCAGTAACTCACTACGTGCACAGAATATAACTGAAGGTAAGGTTGCTTGTTCTATTTTTGATTTAGAATAAGTTACTTCACATGAAGGCACTCTGTATGCTGTATCATGTGGCAAGTCAAAATGCACTTCTCAGTGTGAATAGTATTTGCTGATGAAAACCTTTTCCTTTACAAGATCTTTCAAAGTGTAGGCAGCACTCAGTACAGGTCATGAAGCCATAAATTTATGTCATTACAATTCCCAAAAATACATCTTTGAAATACTTACTAAACTGCTTGTCTTCCGCCCTCATAGTTTTGAATGTGTACCAAGGCCTCCTCATGGAACTTAAGATTTTGGTTTATATAGACACTAGAGTGATAAGAGAATGTAGGTCAAGAAATCAAGCTGCTACATTCAAAGCACAGCAGCAAAAGATCTTTATGCATGCTTTGTTTGGAAAAGGCATCCATTGTTTTCATCTAGTTGGAATGCTACAACTCAGGTTTTGAATGACCCATGAATGAGTCCATAGGCAAATCCAAGGTACCATAACTATTTAGATTTCTGCTGACAGTGTAAATCTGAGCATCTACTTCTGTCCTACCTTCTCGCACATGGGTCACTGTATACAAAATTACAGATAAGAAAGATTGTAAGCATTAAAAACTAGCTTATATCACAAAAAGTAACTGAGATTTATTTATTTATTTATTTATTTATTTATTCTTACAAAGCAGCTGGAATGAAAGCCAAGGAACTAATTGGCTGGAGAAGATTTCACCTAATGCAATTCTCTCTCAATAAACACACAACAAACTACTTCAACAACTAGATTAATGTCTCATCTCATCCTATATTTAAGAATATCATTTTTAAAATATACTCCTACAATTGTAATTAAATATAGTTAATAGCTATTTCTCAATATTTCTCTGCAACTATTTCTTATTCCTTACCCTTTTCCTGTTTCTCTTTTATCCATACAAAAGAGCAAATCATATTGTAGTCCAGCTATAAAGCTCCTAGTCAGTACTGAGCTTTTTTTAATCAAAGCTGAGTGCATTATCTCTCTATTGAATCTTGTCTATTTTCTGCTGAAAAAATGTCCCCATGACTGTCTCAGAGATACATGAGAGAGTCAATTTCAGAAAATTCTGGCCCATTGATTGTGTAACATCAATCATTTGAGCTACAGAGTTTGGAATAGACATTAAAAATATTTGATATTTTATGCATTTTTGCAGCATTGTTAGCAAAACAAGAGTCACATGCAAACTAGAAAAGTGAAAGCCTGACATGACCCCGGTAACATTCAACCAAGAGAAATATCTTGTCTGCAAAGCTAAATCATCTATACAATATCATAAATCCTAAAACATGAAAATGTGACTTTTTCACTTGGAAACTTACAAGTCCCTTGTTTAAACAGCAAAAAAAAAAAAAAAAAAAAAAAAAATCTATGAAAACAGCTCCTTGGGGGGAAAATAAAAAAATAAAAATTGCAAACGCTGTTAAAGCTGGGCCACAAGAAAAATCCTTCCCTTCCAGATAGAAACGTACCTGAAGAAAATAATCAGCTTGCTTGCCAGTTCATTTTAATTATTGAGAATTAAACTACTGATGTGTTGTTGTGATGAATGGTAGAACCATGTTATCCGTTTGGTTTTACTGTCACGTGAGTAATATGACATAAGTTTTGCTAAAAAATAGAATTAAGCTGTGGTGAGAAAGGTCGCCTTTCTCTTCATCCTGGCAGTAGTACTCCAAAGATCTTGCTGGAGGCAGAAACTTCACCTCACTTGAAAGCTACCAAGTATGGTTATCTGGGATGAGCTTCTAGAAAGTATGTGCACAACACCAGGGAAATATTGGTCAGGAAAGTACATATATGGAACTCTGGAACACATACACAGATATGTACACACATCTGGAACACATCCCCACAAACCCAGAAAAAAAAAAAAAAAACAAACAAAAAAAAACAGAGAAAAGGGTCATCTACTTTCAGAAATCCATTTAATCTTTTTTTCACCCAAATGATTAAATGATTTCTGGTTTCTCCATCATTCTTCTTGCGTGTTTACATCTAGAAAAACAGGAAACTACTCACAGTTTCTAGCCAAAAAACCACAAAATAGTTGATTAGAAACACCATTTCACACAATGAGACTTGTCATGAAGGTCATAAAGTATATTCCTGTCCCATGGTTAGATGGCTTTATCTATTCAAAGCCAAATACTTACACTTAAATTCAAAATGTGAATTGTGTAATAGGCATATGTAAATGCCTCATTTTCTGTGTGTTCTTTTCCACAGACTCATTTACAAGAATATTTGGGGAATGTAATCACAGAAGCAGTGTGTACACAATTTAAACTAATTCCTTTAAAATCTAAAGAATATTCATAGAAATATGTTTGCTGTATTCATCCAATTCTAATTATTACTTACTTTTGACATCTGTGGAAATACAGAAAAAGTATTAAAATGAAGAGTCTGAAGGAGTAAAATATCATTCCTCCACTAGTATGAGATTAACATATCAAGTTACGCCCTTTAGAATCAACATAAAATTTAACTGGAAATATCTTATTCAATTATATTGCAGGAAGACATTGGCCAGCTTATTAGTATTATAGAAGTATGAAAATTATTGCAGTTTAAGGATGCATGTGGGGGTACTAATATGTTAGTTGAAATTAAAGCATGATATCAGTTCCATGTAGGAAGTACAAATTTGATTTGAATGAAAGCAGAAATGTTAAAGAATTAAAAGCCTTTTACTTCATCTTACTAAGTCTGGCTGATGAATCTAGCAAGGTGACTATTGCTGACAAAAAATAAAAATAAAAAACATCTAACAAGCGTACCATTTCATAACAAGCCCAAAGACCCAGCAGTAATGTGATGGCTACCCAACTGAATGGGTGCTTTTGTGCTCCAGCTGCTCAGGCTATCTCTTAAGCCAACATTATCTTTCTTCGTTCTATCAGGTCTGCTGAACAGCACTTCATGGAAGCAATGAAGGTAATTCTGTAATTAGTGGCTTTTTGTACTTTGATCAGAGTTAAAGTTACAAATGTTTCATGTTGGGAAGGGGTGAATATCCAGGGATTTTTGCTAATGTTAGAAAGATAGGGGTAAAATCGGGAAGTTGCCTCCTCCCCAGATAAATCTAAGATTTAATTTAGAGAGATTTAATTAATTAAGTTTTAATTTAATTAAAAGAGAGGATGTTCTCCTTGGACCTTCATGCCTACGTAAGTTTCATTGCCACAAGTCAGCACCCCTCTGGTTTGAGCTGAGTCCTTAAAAATATTCATAAACTACATTATCTCTTATTTTGTTATATATCTTCAATTCAAGTATCTTTTACCTTACAAACTAAAATACTAAACTTCTCCACAACAATCTGCCCTAAATTATATCACACTCAGGCTAACTATTGGTCAGCATGATTGATTATGCTTTATGCAAGCTGCAAACCATAACTACATGTTACAAGCAACAGGGAAGAGAATATTGCAGGCAGCAGTTGCATCTGCCCAAAGCAAACACTTCATCCTTGCTGTGACAGCATCTGATAGAAAGCTTTTGCTATTTTTTCCTTAGTGTATAAAAACAACATAATTAAGTTTTCTTTCCTCTTTTTGCCATTTATTTGTATCTTTAGTAAAACAGACAGTGAAATACAAAAGAAACACATGATAGAATTAAAACACTTATGGCAAAGCATCTTTCAAAAGTTCCAGTAGCAAACAGAATAAGAGATATATAGAGATAGTACTGGTGTATCCTTATTCTCCTTGATGTTCTTATAAGCTGGCTCTCAGCAATGAGCCATTAAAGTTCTTTGAATATAGCTAGAAATGAACTTGGACTTGAATATTCATCTCTCTAGCATCTGCACAGAGGAGTTGGCATTCTTTGGAGAAAACTGTCCGGCACTCACTTCTCCAAAAGCAAACCAAGCTGCTGTCTCAGTCACTGTGAAATGACCTAGACCATGTGGTTATCATCGCATTTTCTATCTGAGCTACCAGCCAAGCATTTGCAAATAGAAGTTACTTCCTTTAAAACTTGTGTAGTCAGAAAATCTTCTTTAGGCCTGGGGAGGAAGGAGGAAGGAGTCAGAGATTAACTCTGACTTCCTACAGTTTCATAATACACAACTCTTTTTCAGTTGTGCATGCTGATGTGTATGTGTGCTGCAAATTCCAAAACCGCAAAAATAAAAAAAGGATACTTTTTGTCGTCTGCTTTACTTACACTGTTAGCAACTTTTCTTCCCAGGTCTTTCATTTCCTCTTTAAAAGACTCTCAAACACGTATCAATGGATTTCTTTGTGACTGTAACTAGCAGAGTTATATTTTTTTTTCCAATGGTAGTAGGTGTTGAAGAATTTGAATTGAAATTTGAAGGTTCCTGGCTCCCAAGCCAGCAGGAGATGAGGTTTAATTGCTTGGAAATACATTTTCACAGCTGATACTGGAGAACAGAAAAAGTCTGTATGTCAAGAGCCTCTAAACTAATCATTTAGCCATAACATGCACCACCCCATACCTGGGGACAATGTAACTGTTAACAGCTTGAAGCTGTTGAAAAAATATACCAATGAGAAGCTTTCCTCTATTTCTCTAATGCTATTCTTCACCCTGAATAAACTAATATAAAAGAAATGTCTTATTTTCAGTTCTGTCAGTTTGAATGAAAACAATTGTGTGTTCACCTAGTTTTAGCACTGGAATTTATTAGATCTGAGCTGTTCATTAGGGTAACAATTTGAGTTTCTCTGTTGTTAATACACTGCCTGTATAAACTTAGGGGCTGCCTGTTATATCTGGTTACACTCTAGAGGCTGAGATTTGGTTTCCAGTGCTACAGATCAGGTCAAGAATTGCGATAACAATTAGCCATTAGTCACTAGATCTCAATTTGCCATAATAGAAGGTCATTTTTTCTGAGTATTTTCTCCCTGGAAAGAAAGAAGAAACATAGGAAACTGTCAAGCTTTTGAAATCAGACTGTGGAAAAGCTGGGTATGACTTCTGAGAAGATAACAGGAAAAAAACTTTAAATTTCTTTTTGAGCTTATTGTTTTACCATGAGGCAGGATCTACATGTATTGACATTGTCTAGTATAGTAACAGTTAGTCTTCTTTTATTTATTTATTTTTTAAACCCCAGTGAAATGGAAAATCTATCCAATCTCACCTAGAATCAAACAGATTGATTCCGACTCAATACAGACATATGAGACACTGAGAAATATGCAACATCCTACTTCTTGCCTCTACAATTATTTCTTTCCTATCACTTATTGTGAAGTACAGAGCAGAGATGTCTCAGACTGTTTCAGCCGTACTTCTCTAATTAACTCTGCACCTATCAGCTAAGGAGACAGCAGTTACCCCCTCGCATTAATGCTGCAGGGATGCACCTGAGAGCATTTGGAGGCAGAAGAGGTGAGCCCCATGGAGCTCTACTAGTTGATTTGGGCTCTGAAGTAGACAAGGGAGGTACATGACACTGATATGGAGGTGTGCCCTCCTGCCCCCACAGGAAACCCCATAACAGCTCTCTGAAACCAAAGGTTTCTGCAATTCCAGCTGGGTTTGAGCTTTGCTGGTCTGTAAAAGGAGAAGCCAACTGTGAGGTGCTTGGGTGACATAGTAAGACTTTGTGTTCTACTCTTCAGAAGAAATATTTTATTTTAAATCTGTAAGTGCCTATAAAAAATGTAATACGAGATATGACTGAGCTGTTAATTTTCTAATTCAAGTTGTTCAAAGAACAAGGAGGATATAAGAGAACATTTAGCTCACCACCAGTTAGCTCCTGAGAGTTTTTACTTGGCAATATTTCCTTAGAATTGGGGGGGAGGGGCAGCAGAAAGAAAAGAGAAAGAAAAAAAAAAATAGAAATTCTGTTGCATTTCATAAAGAATTAGCTTTTTCCTTGTGAGCTGATCAAAGGCCTAGGAAGAAAAAGGATGATGTAACTCAGTTTTGTTAGGAAGCTATTCAGTGATGAAGAAAGTGGAAAGGCATGACAGCTGAAAGAGTAGACAACATTATAGATCAGATCCTTCTCTTTAATGGACAGTAGCAGCTGAAAGAGAAATTATAAGGGAAACTTCAAAATGTAAAGAATGAATATTGTGAATTGGTCTTACTTAAGAACAGTAGTTGTAATTAATATAAACAGAGAAGGGATCTCATGCCCATTGACAGCCTGGCTAACAATCTCTTGACAGATAGTTAACTACAGAAAGGTCAAAAGTCAGGGCTTTTAATCTATAGGTTGATGATCCCCTGGGGACTGTGTGGTGTGAAAAAGAATTTGGTATGCTTGATGCTATTATAGGCATGATCAGCTTGTCAAAATCCATTAGCACTCCATTTTCCTTCAAACAAGCATTAAGCTAGCTTTTCGTATGATTTTTTGAAGCAGATTTCTTATCATTCTTAGTAATCCTTTATAAGCATGAAACATCTTGTTACTTATATGATAAAAAGTGATTTTTCAGGAACTGGTAAAATGCATGATATATTCTTCAATTAGGTCTGTTTAGTACATTGAATATTTTTCTGAAAGACTTCAAGTTGAGTTGAAGACTTCACAGAGAGCAAATAGAACAAACTGAAAGTGCATCTTAACTTACAGGGCACTGTGTTATCTTTTATATGCTTATAGCATGACAAAGAACAAAACAAGTCTTCATTATCTTTTAAAAGAAAATCAGAAATATATTTAGTCCTATTTTATTGCCTTTAGACCCATAGTGTTTTTAACTTAACATTTTCTTTGAATATTTTGCAAGATATTCTTTGACTATTTAGATAGCTCTAAGGAAGAGAAACTTCACTTGTTTTTAACAGTTGTTCATTATAGTTTCAAAAAACACTTCTTATAATGACCTTGAAAGTAAAGAAACTTGTAAAGTTTTTTTGGCTATACAACATTCATTAGTAAGTAGTGCATGAAGAATGCTAATGCTATGCAGATGAAATATTTGAATAACTGTATTTTTTCAATAAATTAAAAAATGATGCGGAACCTAAATTACAAGAAGGTGCAGTAATATGTACCTACAATATTATGAAAGCTTGTGTTAGAGTTAGGGTCACTTAGGAGAATGCAATAAAAGTGAAATGAAAACAAATTTCTCAGCAGATAATAACATTTATAGTAGTTACATAATACTGACTGTAAGGATGACTTAAATCTACTAAGTAAAAGCTATTACATGCAGCTTTGAATTTGACTGCTGTCAGCTTCAGAACATGCATCCTACCATACATTTCTATCCCATATGTCAACCTTTAAAAATAGGTTTGGAGAATAGAATGAAATCTTTTGATATTACACTATGATAGCTTTGGCCGATTAAATACATAAATAAATAAATAAGCATTGAGGGAAAAAAAAAATCAATGCCTCCTAATATGTAAGAAATCTTGACTTTACCATCCCCATAGATTACATCTGTGTCTTCAGAAAAGGCTCAGTAGGTCTGGTTCATCTGATGGGCAGATGCATGTCATGCAGTACTTGATGAGAAACTTGTGAGCATACTTTGGCCACGTCTACTTTGAACTGTCAGATGGATTTCTCTTGGGTATCTTTCCTTTTGCTGTGCATTGGAGCAAAATAATATTTTATTGTTGGTCATAATTAATAATTCATTGAAATGTACCAAATGAACATACAAAAAAATAAATAAAATAAAAAATAAAAAAGAATGTGGATATAAATCTTATTAGGTCCCTGGATAAAGTCACACTCTGCATTTTGAATTTCCAGACATATATTGTCCAATATTGAAACAAGTTGAGAAATGTAATATAAAATTTGATAAATTGCTTTCTGCCTGTAAATGAGGAAACAGACTTGTAAAATGTGAAATGAACCATTCTGGCAAAGCAGAATTTGAGCTTAGAGTGTAAACACTGGAGTTAATGGCTAGGGTATCTCTGAGTCTCAGAAGCTGTGGTACATAGGGAGGGTGAAAGTGAGGTTATGGAAGCTCTTCAATATTTTACTTTGAACATCCTTACAGTCCTTAATTAGACAGATTACCTGTTCTGCATGGTGCAGTGTGCTGAACAATTTTAAACTGGCTTGTCCTCAAGGCAAATGGAAGGCAAAGTCAAAAAGAATTACACTCTACACAAATAACAATGAATGTTCTGTTAATGAGTATGGTAAAATATGAAACCTTCCCAGCCCACACACTATTTAATTTTAAAATTTGCCATGTACAAAAGCATTTGTTAAATGTTTACTGACCATTTGAATTTATGTACCTAACCTGTCCACCTCTTCAATGCCTCAGTCTGTGTGAAACCATGACATTTAATGTTGTAATTATGTGAAATTTTCTGATTTATGTTGCTTCATGTCTAAGAAAATGTGACAATGCAATGGAAACTTTTCTGACAGAAAAATTAATAAATGCTTTCTTTATTTCAGTTCCACTGAAGAGACTTTTTTTTTTTTTTAAATCTCAGTTCAAATCCATACCTATAGTAGAAAACATAGAGGAACAACAAGGATGTTTACTAATGATTCACGGATGCAAGCGTTAACTTGCTGTATATATGCTAAATTCCTGAATCTATTTAATCAGTTTATTCAGCCAGCCACCTACGGGGAAGGTCACCATGTCAAACAATCCTGAATGGTATTTTGTGTGAATTGGGAACAGAACTTTTTAAAGGCCAGAGGTTTAGGAACATAAACCAGATGTTCTCATTTGAAATAGTCTACTTATTAAAAAAAGGTCAAACACTTAGATCTTTTTTAAATCTTACTGTCAGACACACTCCATAGAACTAGGATTTTACTGTTCTGAGTGGTATGAATTTCACTGATTCCTTAGATGAAATATACCTTCTGATCTTTGCCATAAATGTATTGTTTCCCTTTTTATATTCTACTATTGCATCTAAGAAATTTACTAATTTAATCAGATGAATATTTTTCACAATACTGATTTGTAAAATTACTTTTTATGTTTTTACTTTTATCATTCAGAATTACTGTAAGTAATTAATTCATATCTATCTTCACAAAATTGATATATTTCCAGTCAATAATTTGCACAGCATAAATCTAGGTCACAATGTGGTTAGTGTGAAGACGTATGTGGTTTGGTTTTGTTCTTAGTTTAGTTTTGTTTTCTGCAGATATACACATCTAAAGATTGATCTCTTGTCCATAGAAGTTAAATGAAATGTCATTTTAATTAATATAATTTAATTCAATTGTTCAGCTTGCTAAACTATTTTACCAAACTGTCTGTGTTGACTGGTAGGATCTTATTTACTAGAATGATCACATTTGTGAATAGGAATTTTTAAGACCTTTAGAGAAGAAAAATATCAAAGCGCAAATCAGCCAACCTGCAAAACTGCTGTGGGGGAAGGTCCAGCCTCTTTCCAACTTCCACCCAGAACAATGAGTATTAAACTGAGCTCTATCCATTCTCTTTGGACAACTGGATGTTCAGAAATAGCTCCAATCAGCAGTGGCTGGAGCAGTCCTTCTCCCCACAGCTCCGGTGCTACCCTTCTTCCCCCAGCCCCCGTGCTACCCTTCTTGCCAGAGACAAAGAAGAGAAAAAAAAAAAAAAAAAAAGATACTTGATATAGCAATCAAAAGTTACAACAGAACAGAGAAAATGAAACACCTGCCTTTGATAAAATACAGAAAAACATGTATAAGTGATTGATTGCCACTGAATGTCTGTAGATCTGCTTTCACTGGCATGGATTATATAGCTATGGACAATTTTCTCATTTCAGCCACTTCATGTCCTTGAAGGTGGTAGGAGCCCTGAAGCTATAAGGAATAAAAATCAAATCCACTGGCTGGAGATGGAGTTTTTTGTTCTGCTTGGGCTACACAACTCTTTGTCCCTCACCAATACTGAGTAACTACATAGAATAAGAACAATCTCAACAAGATAATGGACTGCTACAAACACAAAACAAAAAAACAAAGCAACAAACCAGACAAACAAAAACATAACTGAGAACATTTTGCTTATGTTATATTCAGCTGGTTAGCCTGTTGTGCATATGAATGACATTTGCAAAATGTTCTTTATTCATAGTGAACTCCAGATGAATTTCCATTTCTAGGTCAGAAACATTATTCACCCTTCAGTGTACGTCTCCATTTTAAAAATATTTGAATGAGATAGTGGACTATTTAAATTTACACAGAAGAAAACCCTAAACATTAGTACATTTTTAGTAAATGTCTTACTGCAAAATAAAATCATCTATATATTTGTATCCAAAAATCACTGTAATTTCATATAACAGAATCATAGAATCATTAAGGTTGGAAAAGACCTCCAATATCATCTGGTCCAACCATCCCCCTACCACCAATATCACCCACTAAACCATGTCCCTAAGCACCACGTCCAACTTTTCCTTAAATATCCCCAGGGATGGTGACTCCACCACCTCCCTGGGCAATCTGTTCCAATGCCTGACTGCTCTTTCTGAGAAGAAATGTCTCCCAATTTCCAGCCTAAACATCCCCTGGTGCAACTTGAGGCCTCTAGTCCTATCACTATTTATCTGCAAGAAGACGCCAACACCCAGCTTCCCACAACTTCCTTTCAGGTAGCTGTAGAGAGCAATTATGTTTCCTCTGAACCTTCTCTTCTCCAGACCAAACAACCACAGCTCCCTCAGCCACTCCTTATAGGACTTGTGTTCCAGGCCCTTCACCAGTTTTGATGCCTTTCTCTGGACAAGCTCCAGGGCCTCAATGGTCTTCTTGTAGTGCAGGGCCCAAAACTTAAAATGGTATTGGCGGTGTGGCCTCAGCAGAGCATACTACAGTGGGATGATCACCTCCCTGGTCCTGCTAGCTACACTATTCCTGATACAAGACAGGATGCCGTTGGCCTTCTCGACCACCTGGGCACACTACCAGCTCATGTTCAAGCAAACATCAACCAACACCCCCAGATCCTTTTCCTTTGCACAGATTTCCAGCTGTGCTATCAGATTCAAAAAAAAAAAAAAAAAAAAAAAAAAAAAAAAGTGTTTTTTGTTTTTTGTTTTTATGTTTTGAAAACTTAAACAAGTGTTTTTGAGGTTTTTCTTTCTTCTTTCAGATATAAGTTCTGACCAGAAAATATCTAGGATAAGCTATTTTCTAGCTTTTCTTAGTCTTTACTAGATTCCCAGTATTTGTCCTGATATGTCTTATTTCACAAACTGAAAGCTTTCTTCTAGGTTATCCAGAAAGAAGACAAATTTCAACAAATTTGTTTACTGATTTTGTACTTTTATTGAGATTTTGTAGAGCATAAGTCCAAAATATTTGAGTAAAAATGAAAATTCAGTCAGTATTAATATATGTTATAGATACATAATCTATCAAAATCTCAGTGTTGGAACTACAGAGAGCAAAGCATTTTCTATTCATAATGAAATCTCCACTTCAATATTTTCCTACAGTTCACAAGCAGATACTACACTTCAGTTTTATTTGAATTGAAATTTTCAATTTCAATTCAAATAGAAGTATGAAAACTCATCGTGCTATATGAGATTGTGTGGATGATATTTTTTTTAATGGAAGTAATGAGAAAATATAAATAAATCTGTTAAAATATGCATCTTCAGTTTATTAGTCAGTGATTATTTGCTTTTTTTTTGTTTTTCAGAAGCCTATTTGGAATCTCATTAATGAGAAAAATTGTTGATTATGGGTCTGCATAAAGGAGGTTCTAGAATGAAGCTTAAAAAAAAAAAAGTTTGAATATCTCTGTTATATGGATAGTCAAAGACAACACCTAACACCCGCAGTAGTTCAGTGGTGAACTGTGACAAGATCATGTGAAAATTCCCAAGGGAAAATGTAAAATTAAGTAAAGAAAAATGAAATATTGGAGTGTGTGTCAGAAGAAAAGCTAGATCCAGCAGACGCACCTCAGTTGGACTCACACTTATGTGAGGAGCCCTCTGCAGGTGGAGAAGAAAAGGCTTACATTTGCTTACCTTTGCTGACAGCACCATTTTAAGAGGATAAAAGATGCTGTTTCATACTCTCTGATCCATGAAAACTAATTGTCTCCTTTTTGTTTGTTTGTTTGTTTTTGTTTGTTTGTTTGTTTTTGTTAATGTACCATCAACTCATATCCCTTAAGCTTCTTTGGTATTACTTCCGAATCTGTGTTTCCCTTCTTGTTTTTGTTCTTGGATAGCAAAAGTTGAAGTAATTGATATGAGTTTGGAATAATCCCAACGAAAGTCAGAAATACCTTGAATAATATCCTTTGTATGTAATTTTACTGGTGTTGGTTGTTCAAAGGATTCTGCTAGTATAGTGCGGGCCTCACTGGCTCAAGTTCTTTATCTGAATCATTGGCAAAACACTCAGAGACTTGCCAAGAACAGGGTGTTTGCTTTGTAGTCTGTGGGCTGCTACAGTCTTTGAACACATTATGTGTATAAACTGTTGTTGTTTAAAAAAAAAAAAAAAAGACACAACAATTTCAATCATTTTCTGTAACTGTGCTCTTCATTTTTTAATCATCTTGCTATAAGCTTTTTTTAATTTAATCATTTTAAGGATTTGTGAGTCAATAGAGCATTTCTGTCCAGTACTTTATTGTATTAGCTACTGTGCAAATCGGAAAAAGTTGTGCCTTTACACAAAATAATGCCATTATTTTCCTTTTTCTCTGAGAAAATATTTTAGACTGTTATCTGCCACCTGTGTAGTTTAATGCTGCATCCCCATTAAGGCAAAGTGTGTGCTGTATAAACCTCTATTGCTTTATATTCTGTGCCTCACCTAAAAACCCTCTGCCCTATTTGCCTTTTATACTGCTGTTATGTCCTGAACTGATGAGTTAAATAATTTTCTTCTTCCTGATCATTGTGCTGGATGATTGTTCTGTTAAACAGAGTCCCTAGATTAGTTCCTTGCTTCGTGCCTAATTATTTTATATTTATCTCTTGTTTATACAAACTTACCAGACCATCTCTGTTTTTTTTTTAAATAAATAAATAAATAAATAAGATCACAAACAAAGACTCTAAGAAGCTTTTTTTCATTAGTGATTTATGAGTTACAGGGTTACTTTAGCAATTGTAGAGAATTTCATCGATACTGAAGAACTCATTCCAACAGCCAGCTGGATTCTTTCTGGATGCAGACACACTCCTAGTTCTGTGCCTCATCACCTTCTGGAAAGCAATGGCATTTGAATGAAGAGGATATGTACTGTGGAATTGCTGTGTTTTCAGCAGCATATTGACACAGGTAATTTTATACAATTTTCTTTTTTTTTTTTTCTGATTGACCACAGAAGTGGGAAATTAAACTCTTTCAGATTGCTGTAGTATATATTAAAAATGTGCTTTTACAAAAATCATATTTTTAGAAGTTCCGGTTGTTAATTTACATGACTGTTTTCATGACCTTTTCAGATGTATAAGATGTTTAATATTATGTTATTTCTAAAGTTATTACAAGCCATATAATCTGCTCAACTCCATGGATTTTATTTGTTTTTAACTAAATTCTTCCATCCCTTTATATTTCTTGAGAATATTACTAATATTACATTCAAAAAGCTGTCAAATATGAAGGTTATCAATTCCTAAGGCGGAGAACATTTTTTGCTTTGAGTGTAGTTACAAACAAACCAGTACCAGAAAGAGTCTACAAAAAATATATGCAAAATTGAATCTACCATCCAAGAAAGGAAACTCTCGCTCCTGTTTCCCAAATGAGTACTGATGAAAATAATATTTTTGTTTAAGTACTGCTCAATACAACTATTAAACACATTGCTGTTCTACATTTCCTTCTAGCAGTTAAAATTATTCTCTCCCTTTGTCAGTTTACAAAATACATCATCCTTGAGGTGCCTTTTGGAGAGTTTTCAACTCCAATATATATTTATATAGATAAATAATTAATGGTATAATAAAGTAAGCCTAGATTTGACTATGTGCCCACTGAAAATGTAAGGAAGAAAATTAACAGGAGCTGGTTTCACTTTAATAAAATAATGGAAACCAGTTTTTTAAATATAAATGTGACATTTAAAATGTATTTCTTTTTTTATTTATTTTCTATTAAATTGAGGTTAGTTATTTTAATCACCATCTGAAAAATACCAAAAACTGGAAAAGAAACTCCATGAAAATGTACTTTGTGCACTAATAAACTGTGTTCAAACTGAGGTTTTGTAAACTATAAATTACTGGCTTGGATTAACCTCATCAGTAATCATTACAGTCTTTTATTTAGCAGTGATTTAGTCTTTACTAATTTCTGCTGAATGGAGCTTAGACAGTTCATATCCTGAGACATAACAAGGGAAAAACTTGCAAAGAAAATCCCAACAAACATCAGAGACACTTAGGATACAATTAAAGAGGGAAATAAACTGCGGCAAAGGTAGATTGTTGTTTCCCTCTTTTGGATTGGTTTGTTTTTTCTTTCCAGCAAGGTACTCCTTTGGAGCCCTGCTGTTACCAAGGTCCTCACTTACCAGTTTGCTCTGGAGAATTACTATCCTTCAAACACTGTCTTTATGTCTTTAAGGGGAGAAAAAAAAATCCATTATATTTAGGATTTTAATATTTAATTCTGCGTACCACGGTTCGGAATATGCTGGTTCTTCTACTGGCTTCATAATAACATTACACATAGAGTTAAACGCTTTACTGCACAGAGGCTTCCTGTGACAAAAAGTGAGAAACCCTGCTTGAGAACTGGTGCTAGCATTCTTATCAGTACAATGTATTGTAATTCAGTTCATAGCAGTCCTTAACCTTCTGTGCCTTATATTCCTTGCTGATATCTAATGTGCTTAATTTTGTTTAAACACTTGCTGCAGAAAAAATATAGCAGGTATATTTGCAGTGCTGTTTAGAACATCTAGCATGTCTTGACATTTTACATCTTTGCAAAATTGCAATTATAATGCTGTTAAATATATCTAACATGCCCTGACACTCCATTTAGAAGAATGAACATGACAGTGAAGACTGTTTTCCAAAAACATTTATGTTCCTGCAGTATGCATACAAAAAATAATTCAGCAGTTCAATTCATTTTTGAAATCAAACTTCAAAGTGTTTTAGGAATGTTTACTACAGAAATAGAGCAAGTGTTTAACAGAATAGAGATGCAGCTAGAATATGCTGAACACCTTTTCTCTTACAGACATTCAAAAAAAAAAGCATGTGAATGCTAATCAGAAATTTAAACTCTTCAGTAACCTATATAAATCTAACTGCAGAGATTTTTATGTCACTAATTTATGAAAACAAAAGTGCGTTGATGTGAATATTTATGAAAAATTAGTAAGAATCACAATCTGAAGAGGTAAAATCCGAAGAGGTATTTGGGTGCAATTTTTTTTTTCCTGCAGTTTTTTATTCCTGCATGGCTGAATGAGAGAAAAGAAGATCTAGTAGTGTAACCAACAACTGATGGCATGAAAGAGCAGAGCTTAATTCCAGTCTCAGACTTAGTTTTCCTCCAGGACATTTGGCAAAATCCTAACTAAGCACCTGAAACTTTATAGAGTTCAGTCATTTGTCTCTGTGACTCAGTTCCTGTTTGCAAAACAAATTTAATTGCACTTTCTTACTCTACAGGATTGTTGTGACAATATGTACATTAAAGATTGAGGACAACGGGGACTGTATGAGCACAGTCAACACCCAGTGGTGTTGACTGCATACTGATGAGGCTGTAAGCTTTGCAGCCCGAAGCCTGCTAGCTATGTCCTTCAGCCCAGAGAACTCTGCTGAGCTCCAGCATAGGGAGGTACCACATGAACTTGCTGTCTCTTTCCTCAGCATGTTTGGCACTATCTGAACATGTATATTTAGCATTTCTGCTTAGGACTCTTAACATGTCTTGACACTTGCAAGAAAGTCAAGAATAGTGCAGGCTCTCTTTCTTGACATCTGGCCCTTGGTGTTTTTATTCCTTTCTCTAATACAGCAAAGGACAAAAATTCTTAGAAAGCACCACGAGTGCCCTGTAGGCCAATTCTTTGACAGACCGTGCTATGTCAATAAGAAGTACAATGTGGATGACTTTGACTCCAAGAAGTAATAGGGACGAAGAAATGTGGCTCATATTATGTTAGCTGAAGGGAATCTTAATGTGTCAGCCCTAAACAACAACATAGACATTACCTACATATTAGATACAGGACAGAAAACAAAATTCGTTAGTCTAGTGAGCAGCCCACCTGGCCAATGACCCTGCACCGTTTGTGAGTCTGCCTTGGTACAGCACCTGAAAATACAACCCAGCTTACCCAAAGTACAGAAAGGCTTCTGTAGAACAAGAAACACGCTCAATAGTAAAAAAAATATTTTTCTTTTCCCTTAGTGCTTTTTTTTTTTTTTTACTGTCTACTAAAATTGCTACTGGCACTGTATCTTATTAGCCCCAGGGCCCGAAGCCCAAAGCCCACTGGGTGTTAAAAGTCTGTTATTGTGTTATTTATTCCAGAGCTGCAAACTGGATGAACAAGGGAATACGTTAAGATTTACTCTGGTAGGCTGAGAATTTTAAAGAAATGATGTTTTACAATATATGGATTTTAAATGACTATATTAGAACTTTCATTTAAGCGTTTCCTAAAATCTTATCGTGATATTATTAACAACATAGAAACTTTGGAAATTGAAAATACAGAGATAAACAAATTATTTGTTACAAAAAAGGGCTTTGCAGGTCTCTTGGGAAATGGAATATTTTAATGTCTGTTTATACCAGCAGAAATAAATTGTATTTGGTAAACATAATGTTAGTCATTTGCAAACATGAAAAGATGTGGGTGCTTTTTTGTTGTTTTTTTTTTGATTGTTTGTTTGTTTCAAAGACTTTGCATTGCACATTGAATTTATTTGAGTTAAACTGAATTTTAGCATAGTAAGACTTTGGCTGTTAACAGAAATTCCCTTCCACATACCCGTGGGTTTTTTTCCCTTCCATTTCTTTACTTCGGCTTTCTTCATGCCTGCCTTCCTTCCTTTTCTTTTTCCTTTTTTTTTTCCCACTTTCTTTCATTATTCTTTTTCTTTGTTTTCTCTCTCTCTCTTCTCTCTCTCTCTCTCTTTTTTTTCTTTGTTTTGTTTTGTTTTGTTTTGTTTGGGAAGTGTAGCATGAAGGTGTTACCTACTTTTCAAAATTTATCTAACTGTCAATGAGACAGATTGAAATCTCAACATGAACTGTCTGAAATGTCTAAAATCAAAGTTTCTGAGTCATCATTTCTGAATTATACTGCCCAAATAATTTTTGTACTGAATTAACTTTTGGATGAAAACTTCCTTTCCATTTCTCATGACAAGCTTTGAGATGTGTTTTTGTTTCCAAATCGTGAAAAAAAAAAAAAAAAAAAAAGGAAAAAAAATCATATATCACATTGCTTCTCACTGTATGGGGGCAGAAATGACTGTTGTGTGAGCCTGTTAGGAAAAAGCAGGTTTCAAATTATTTCAGAAACTAGCAGTTATTTCAGGAATGCTGGGAAATTGTCAGAATAACATGAAGGGCAAAAATAAAATGTAAAGAATTGAGTGTCTTCTTGCTGTAGAAGTGGCTTCTTGTTTCTCCATTTGAAAAAATCATCATATTTTATTAAAGTGGTTAAGGTTCTCAGGTATTTACTTTGCACAGCAGTCAACAAGACAAAATGTGCACTGTAGAATATCGTGTCCATAAGTCCCACAGTGTGATCATCATGTTAGATAAAAATAAATAAAGAAATGTCACCATTATTGCAGACAACTAAGTTTAATAAATTTCTTAGGAAAAACAAACAAGATGGCACTAGGAGAAAGGGATATATATATATATTTGTATTTATATATATATATGTTATATATATATATATAAAAGTTTAGCCTGTATCTCATTTTAGATACTTGTCCTTATCCTGCTATGCTATCTACCAAATTCCATGCTTCACTTTTTAGCTGCTATTATCATTCAAGTTGTAAATGCCAAGCCAACTAATCTCAGTAGTACCATTAGCTACTCAACTTATATGTAAAAGAAGGATATCTGTAATTAAGTAAAGCCAGTTTAAAGAGTTATTTAAGCTGTCATATTCCTGTATAAACCGCCATGAAAAGTAGGTCATGTCTTAAATATATTAAAATAAAACCATTAAGATTACTCTTTCTTTTAATTTTCTGTGTTTATTGTAAAACAAATGATCAAATTAATATTTTAAATAAATTAGTATTTTTTCTTCTGAAAGCACAGTTTGACAATTTAGGCTGAATTAGATCTCTACTTCATCTTCATACCAAATTTGTAAGGTTATTTTCCCACACTCTTTTCTTAAAAAAAATAAAAATAAAGAAATTATGCCCAGTTCTATCCACCTGATTAATATAGTGCAGTTGTTGTACTATAGTGCAGCCAAGGGAGAGATGGATTAATATGTCAGCTAAAACTGACAGTGGGATGACTAGTAACCTGCTTGATATAATGCCATAGGGTTTCAGGCCTTCTAGGTGAATGCTTATAGCGAGAAAACTTGTTTTTAAGTAGATATGCAATCGATGAAGTAGCTTTTATTCAGATACTGATATAAAAATCCTAGTAGTTGAGGTAGGAAAAATGGTGTTTCCTTAAATAATGTTAATTCTTCCCTTAAACAGTTATTAAATCAGTTTTTTTCCTATCTTATTCCAGGAACAAACCGTTTTTAGGCGCTTGTTTAGAAAAGATAGAATTTTTAGAATAAAAGGATTGGCAATATAAAATGTATTGATCATAATTCACATAACAAGGCACTTAATTTTTAAACCTAATTGGTATATAGAGAAAACATGGAAATAAAACATAATGGAAACAGATACAAAATGTCTATAGGAGTAGGCACTTGGTAGCATTTACCAAACATTCAAGCAGGTTATATTATAAATGCAGGTTCTCTCAATAGTAGTGATGTGTCAAGTGAGGTTTGTAAAATCTCCCCTTTTCTTTCCAAATAAGGATGAATTCTGGCCTGGAGTGTCCTGTCCAGCCAGGTGTTAAATGTCTCAGGATGTGGCTGAGGTCTAGCCCCTCAGGTGGGAAGGCTGCGTGAGTGCATGTCATATGAGAATCTGTTTCCAGAGAAGTGCTTTGCCCATCTTTGCTTCATAGTCTGGATTTGAGTCAGCCAGCTGGCTCTCTAGGAAAGAAAATGAAGTACAAGAGGGAGCTGGTTCAAATTCAAATTTTGGCCTTTAAGGCAGTATGAAAGCATCAGCAAGCAAAGCCATTGTAGATATTGCTTCAGGGTTTTCCTGCATAGAGGTATGTTGTTCTTTCATTCTAGTACTTTGGGTGAAAATCGGTTCTTGTGGGTACTAGTTCAAATCAATAAGGTTTGTGGGTTTTTTTTGTTTGTTTGTTTGTTTAAAGCAGCTATGCATAGTAGCTAATATAACATAAATAAGTAAAAATGCTTTGAGATAATTATGTCAAATGTACAACTAAGTGTGAAAAATCTCAATCTCTCTCATGCACAGGAGTCCAAATGCAGTCCAAACATGTGTTTCAAATATAAACAAAAGGTGTATGTTGCAGATATAACCTCATGGCACTAATTGTTGCAGCAAACTAATATCCAAAATTTAAACTGTATTAATATAAACAAGTATTCTGGTCAATGCCTCCTGCCTATTTTCAAACATTGACTCTTCTATCAGTACCCTCATTGCATTGTCTAAACAACTGTTTCATCCTTCATTCAGAGAATGACTTTCAGTATCTTAGAAGAATATTAGCAGTTAAAGCTTATTTTTAATGGTGTGAGACAAAAATTCTGTTCAAACTGAAATAACAGTTGTTTTTCTTCTACAAGTTTAATTTCTGAAAGGTACAAATATGCCACCTGTGGCGTTCTGAAAGACTGGTCATAGAGAACCATAAAGAAATTCAGCTTTTCTGCTTAAATAACTGTATAACAGGAGATAGATCTCAAATGAATTCAGCACCCACCATCATGTAGGTGCCTAGAGTGCATGGTCAGTGTCATAGCTGCAGCTGGTAATGGAGAGCTGCACCTCAGCCACCCAGGGAAAAGCATGACGTACTTTGATGTCCTGCATCTGACAGATCTGGAGTTCCTAACAGGAAGAATGGCAATGCAGTGCTGACAAAAATTGCCCCTGAGGAGCTGTTGGCTTCCCTGGCAGGCAGTACCTTCCTCCTTACCAGGAACTGCCTGGGAACACAGAGGCCACATATCTCCTTATCACCTTGATTTAAAGATTGTAGTGCTTATGTCTGGTAGAGGATACAGTGTTGAACATCTGCAAGCAGAGGAAGATTTTATGAAGCCAGACATTGCCCATTAATTACACTTGGCCTCTTTCCACGTGGTGTCCCAAGGCTCCTTATGTAACCATGAAGGCTGGAGCCTTGGTAAATTTCCAGCCATGACTGTGAACAAAACAAAACTTGATTTGTTTTAGATTGGTCATCAGAGTACAGGGTTCTGGCTTTCCTACTGAGATCTAAGGTGTTCAACCTGGGGAAATCATTTCTTAAAGATTCAGCTGGAGTGAATCATCTGACTGAACCTAAATGTGTGCAACATTTCATTTTGTCTTTGTTAGGACTGAAATACCCTAACACACAATGGAACACTAGTAATTTGGAGTGTTTGAGCAAGGGAAGAATGTTGGATAGTGCAAAAAATATTAATCCATAAATGCCTTATATTTCTCAGGCATGAATTTTTCTGGAACTCCAGAAAAACAATTAGAGCAAGTGATGAATGAAACCAAAAGTTTTGATGGAAAAGTATTATACTTATATTGAATTTAATTTTAATTTTTCACAATTTCAGAATATACAATGCCTTTTTCATATTTGTTAAGTCTGCTACAATAATCTATAACACCAGTGTGTATTGTTCTTTGCTAAAATCCCTTGGGTGTTTAAAAACCTAGCTGGAAAAGATATATTCTATCACATTTTGTAGGGTTTTCCCATAGTATCTGACGGCAGTTGTAGAGAATGTTAGGAAGCACTAACCCTGGCCAAGACATTCATTGAAGAAAATTTTTCTTGATTTCACAAACGCAAGAAAATGGTAAAGCTGAGATTATAGTTCAGAAAATACTAAGCTGTCAGAGAACCCTTCTTTAGCCACCAGACAGACAAACACTCCATTATTAACAGTATGCTTAAATGTATAATACATTAATATGAGTTTTGTAGAACATAAAAACAAAATTGTCATGCATGCCTAAACCAGGAAATTATTCCCTGAAAAATGTAGGTCCTGATGGGAAGCCAGTGGGTTAGACCATTCACTTCAACAAGCTTTTGTTTGTTCCTTAAACCTTTGGACCTAAGGAGAACTGAATTTCCTTCTTTAATATGGAAAGACTATACAACAGATGCCAGAATCAGTACATTAATAGTGCACAGTGCTTCAGCACCCTGAAAAAACTAGTAAACTAGTAAACTAGTAATGGATAAAAGCTTTCAGAAGATAGCTGTATTGTTTTGACAATTATTACAAAGATTTCTAAAATATGTTAGCTATGGTTTATTCTTCACTACATTATTCATAAAGTTAACTCAAGGTCAACACTATGTGTGCTTTGCCCATCTTTGAACACTCCTAACAAACCTAAATCTTGCTTGCTTCTGTCCCCTTTCCACTAGCTGCAGAGTCCCAACAGACCACTAGATTATGATAAATTAGTAGTGGTTTGATCTGATTTTACTATCTAAGTCTCACCTTCAGAAAGCCTTCCTTAACTCACTGTAAAATCCCTCGTCTCTCCAGCTCCTACAGCATTTTCATGGCATGGAACTGCCAGCATGTCTCAGTGTTTCTTCCAGGACTGTTTGCTGGTTCAGTTTCAGCCTGGCATTGTTAGGTTTTCAGACTTTCAGCCTGGCGATCGACCTCACACCGTGGTGACAGGTCCAAAGCACCAGTCTCCACACTCGATGTAAATGCAATGGTGGAAGACATCAAGCCGATGAGCGCTGGAAGGGCTATGGTAAGGGGAAGACTTGTTTACCAGAGGCTGGTTTATTCAGGCTCTAACATGAATGTCATAAAGATGCCACCTGTCTGAAATGTCCCGTCCAGTATGAAATATGTGTTCACTTTGATGCTTACATCTTCAAACACAATCCCACAATGATCTATCCTGCCATGTAAGCTTTAAGGCTGAACTTCAATTTGTTTTCCACAGAGAAATAAAAACATGACATTGTCCTGACAGAACTTCCTGAAGCCCACTTGTACATGCAGCCATCCTTGTGCCTGAGTACCTGAACATGTGCAGGAAGTGTTGATTGGTTTGAGGTAGTGACAGGGTAAATGAGGAAATTTTTTAATGCAGAATTATATTTTTTCTAATGCATACTTTCATAGAGAATGAAGAAATTTTGTGTATGGTGTTTTTTTTTTTTCATTCCTCAGTATTGTTTCTATTCCTTAAACTACTCCAATATACCATCTAATTTCATTTTGAAAGAGTAAAGCAATAGCATTTTTGTCAGTTACCCACATTTTCCATTTTTTGTTACCACTTATAAACCCTGAACACCTAGGATTGCTAAAAGCTTCCCCTTGCTCCACTGACATGTTTGTGAATGACTATCTTTTCCTCCTAATTATTGTTTGGGGGAAGTAAATGTATATCTGGGGCCAATATGGAGATTATTCATAGTATTCTGGTTAAACAGCTTCAGTGGTGCAGTTCCTCTGGGTAGAAGTTTACAAGAGTGTCTTTTAAATTTTAACAGTTACTTCCTTTTTTTTTTTTGTACAGTTTTTTTTTCCATTCATCAGACTCATTCTAATGTAGTAATCTACCTTCATGTTTATAACAGACTTTTTTGTTGCATATAATGAAGTAGATAGTAAAAAAGTATTACTAAAAATGTTTAAAATGTGCAAATACATAGAAATGTATATATAAACTTTTCTATTGTAGAAAATATTTGTTAGGTTTAATGTTTCTCTAAGAACCGATAGTGATGAATACCATTTATATTTTATAAATCAAATATTTTTATTTATTCAACTGCACTAGTTGACCCAAAGCATTAATTAATGAAAATCATTTCCATTACAGTCTACTAGCAATTCCTTAAAAGCTGCACTATAACATGCTTTAAAGAAATATGTGTTTTTCATGGTTCAATTATTGTCATGGCAAATATCCAGACTGGTGAATAAAGACAATAAAATACCCTATAAGAAGTTAGAGGCCCCTGAACACTTTTATTATACTGTACACACTGGAATCAGTAAAAGTTTTTAGGTACTATAGTCTGGGAAGCCATCTGGTTTGTTCTATTCTGAACAAAGAAAGCCATTTTTATATTCATACTTTTTCCCTTATTGGAGGGGAGTACTTATGCTGCTGTAGCTAAGATTGTGTCAGCACTTCCTTTATTAAACCCATTATAAGAACCAAAAGAGAGATTGGAGAGTTGTCAAGTGTCTACAGGTGGGCGAGAGGGAGGTGTGAGATCAGAGCACCTGGGGACCTTCTTGCTGGCCCAGCTGTGCACGTTAGCCCAGCTGAACTTCACAGACAACAGTGATCTCACCGGAGCATCCGTGATCGAATTTCACAAATGTAATTAAAATATCTAGCTAGTACTTGGTACAGAGATCACTGAAGGAGCAGGAGTCTATCCATTGGTGTCACCAGGTAACTGGTTATGCTTTAGAGACTAGTTCATATCCCCAAGTGAGATCACCTCCCATAGGGGCGATTACTCAGGTGGAGTTGCTGGGCATGATCTGGGGACAGGCGTGGGAGGAGGGGAGGGAGCTGTCTGCAGAACAGAGCTTGGAGTCTTTCTTGGAATATCATGTGCCCTGGTGTTCCTCCTTCTCCTGCACTGTGGCTTGGCCGGTAGCAGGGCAGCAGTGAGGCAGGCAGTGTCCCAGGCCTATCCACACCCTGTCACCCTGCAGACAGGGAACACTTGGCTACACTGTGGCTCTATGCGGGAGCCTGGCAATTACTAATACATGCCATTGTTGGAGCCTGGCAATTACTGGTACTTGGCCATGCTGGTACAAAATAGCAGAAGACAGGGAGAATGCCAATGGCATTTTGAAACTCCAAAGTGAAACTTTCCAACCCTGACACACAGGCAATAGAGTCTCATGAAGTTCTATTACTGATTACTCCTACATTTATGATTTGCATAGGGCTGTTTTTAAACCATGTACCGGTCACAGACTGAGCATTACTCTGTGTGAAATTTAGCACAATACCTCTACATTGTCTTTGCCATACTTGAAGAATACCTTGAGATATCTTTTTGTTTTGTTTTGTTTTGTTTTTCAGGTTTTAATTGAAATTTTACTTCAGAGGCTTCTAAAGCCAGGATCTACTGAAATGGAAGGTAGCTGACAAAGCTTTCATGGTTTGATGAGATTGCTTCACCACATTCCAGAAATATTCATGCATCCAACCATAATTCAAAGTGTTTCTGTTTGTCCAAGAGCTGGGAATATTGTGACACAGCTTTGTCACCACATAGATCATTGACACAGCAAATTTCTGTTCAGTAGAAAATGGCTTTCACAAAATATATCACATTATTCTTGCACTTCTTTCCACCCATCAGCATTATCCTGAAGGAATAAATAAGTGGTGCAATTTACATTTTTCATGTACTGGGTTTGGAGATATCTAGTACCATTTGCTTCAGCTAATGGCATTGTACTCTAAGGCATGTTTCTGCCCTGATGAATCACTCCAAAATGTTATGATCTGTTTATCTGGGTTCTGGAAGAGAAGTCACTCTGCTCTGATCTTCCCAGGTTAGGTTCTGAATGATGAAGTCATTCACGTTTATGAAATTGCTTGCAAATGGTTAGCATGGAAGTTCAACTTAATCTCCACATTTGTATAGTTTTTAGGAAACCTATTTTCAGACACAGGGATATTTTATTTTATTACATTTACTCATCTTGATTTCTCCTGTGACCAAAAAATTCTTCCCCCAGCTGCTTTTTTCTTAATTTTAAGTGAGCAATTACTTCATGATATGTTACTTTTTTAGTATAAGCTATTCCCAGAACAGCAGAAACAGACAGGGTGTGCCCAGGATGTCTCCGAACTCTACTCTCATTGTTTTTATCTGTTTTTCATGCTGCAGTTTCTTTTACGGTATTAGTCTTAGCAGGGTGGTTGCAATGTGATTTTCACAAATGAGATTTTCCTTTCCCAATTATGTTGTACTCTATTTATGGTTGTTCCACTAAAATTTAACTTCTAATGTTGTTTTTGTAGGCTTGACAATTCCCTTGTCTTTCTGTTTCTCATGAAAAATGCAGAAATTCAGCTGCAGCTCTTTATAGTGTCCATTAAATTCTTTAAGAGATTCTTGTGAAGTCTTAGAAAGATAGTCACTAATGAGGTATGATTGCCATATCTTGGCTGAGTACTTAAAAAAACACTGACCTGTTCATTATAAAATCTAATTTGAAAAGATGTGGCATTTATATCTTATTTAGAAAACTCATACTTCAACTGAAAAAAAAAAAAAGAGATCTTACATAAACCTAGTATTGCACTCGTAAATAGTTTATGAATGAGAATTCCATGGAAGGAAGAAGTTGTTTATAAAAACTACAAAATTCACCATGCTTTCTCAGATATTTCTGGTCTCACAAAAATGTGCAAAGTCATGCCATTCAGGAAGCTTCAATTAAGTAATTTATTTATGCAAATGTTGAATGTAGTAAGTTAATTAGAACAGCAATGGGTGTTTGCTAGAGATTCCAAGTTTGGCAGGCTAATCACTCTACTCTGGCATGCTGCGTGTCATTTGTCCCTTAGGCTTCCCATAAAAATGAGTCAAAACTCCTCATAAAAATGACAGATTGCTTCAAAATCAGGAGCTATGTCCTGAATATGTTCTAAATAGGATTTGGTGGGTTTAAGGGAATGGATTTGTAAGCAGATGCTGAGACCCAAGAGAGAGGTCTAAAGCAGATAGGAAGAGAAGATGAAATTAATAAATATGAAACATCCAAATTGCATTTTCAAGTCGGGTATGACTCAAGATTCAAATCTCTCCAGATATGCACACGAGAGCCAGACTCACTCTTTTCAATATCATACTGAATCTATTGACACCCTCACAAAAAGGGCAAGGTAAATGTTCATCTGAAAAAAAAAAAAAAACAACAACAACAAACAAACAACAACAAGAGAAAAACCACCAACAACAAAACATCTATACGTATTTACTTTGAATTTCATTGCTTTCCATTTCAGGAAGATGATCCTAGATAAGTCTGGCAAAGAAAGTAAATCTGTCTGGTACTCCAACCACAGAAAACCAATGCTAATCATAGAATCATGGAATCATTAAGATTGGAAAAGACCTCCAAAATCATCTCATCCAACCATCACCCTACTACCAATGTCACCCACTAAACCATGTCCCTAAGCACCACGTCCAACATTTCCTTGAACACCCCCAGGAACAGTGACTTCATCACTTCTCTGGACAATCCGTTCCAATGCCTGACTGCTCTTTCTGAGAAGAAATGTCTCCTAATTTCTAACCTAAACCTCCCCTGGCATAACTTGAGGCCATTCCCTCTAGTCCTATCACTAGTTACCTGTGAGAAGATGCTGACCCCCAGCTCCCCACTACTTCCTTCCAGGCAGTTCTCAAAAGCTACATGCTTAAATATATTTGTGCTTTCAGCTTCAAAGACTTGTCACCAACCTGATGTGTATGATACAATTTTAGTCATATTTGTCATGTGGTGTAGAGGTAGAGTCAGTTACATGTAGTAGCTGAACTTTAATTCAAATATCAGTTGTTCTTTCTGATTATTATTTATGCATTGACTTACTTGAATTTTGAAGAGGTTGACTGTCCAGTTTTTGTATTGCATAGCTCTTTCAGTTCAATCTTTTTTTTTTTTCCTGATTGAGTAAAATAGTTATATACGGTCCTATATTTAGTAACATCATTATTATTATTATTATTATTAGCTTCTTTTACACTTGAAAGGGTGAAAGAAATTCCATTTAATTATTCTGTTTTGGCATGCACCGTTGTGGACTGCAAACACACACTTCACACTGTCCTTCCAATAATTCTGAGAGTACTGTCTGAAATAGTAAAATCATGGGTCAGAAATTTGGGAATATGCCACAATTCACATTGCACTGTGACTGGAAAGTCAGTTTGCCCATTATGTGCGTGTGTGTGTGTGTGTATGATCCATATTAAAATCATTAATTAATCCTCATGACATGTGGCATAGGAGTGGCAAAGGCACAGAACAGCCAGCATAATATCCACAGAGCTGTAATGATGTTACAGTGAATTTACTGTGTTTTCATTGAATCATCCATGCCTTTAATGAAAATGGTAGGATTTTTTTTTTTCTAAAGTATATTTAGTGTTTATAGCTGCTTGGAGAGAAATTCATAGAAACATATGCATGGAGGAGTAGTGATGCCCTTTAGTAGTACTTTTTTTAAAAAAATAATAATTTCAGAAGAACCCTCACAATTAGATCTTTAGCACATTGGTAATTGCCTTGCAGTTCTGATAAGAAAATAGTTAAATGTCTTACATTACTTTGCAAATAAAGCCTGATTTTTTTTTTTTTAAAGAGAACTAATACACACCTTTGCTTTGCTGGAATGTGCCTATTTCTTCACTATTTTCAGCCTTCAGGGTGGGCAATATGTTTTAGTCCTTCTGCTTTCTCCAGCTTTTCAGTTTCAATCCTTCAATTAAATGAGAACAACATCAGCTATTGTTCTCCCCTCTCACGTTTTTTCCCATTAACACTGATTTGTTTTAATGTCAGGAGATATCGAAGATTTTCTGTTTATTACTGGTGAAATGGCTGGTCATCAGTTCATCCCAGGGGAAGAATCACATATCCAACTGGAAGGAAAATATCACCTTTTAAAAGCAACTGGTGATTGATATTTTGATGAAATGTAGTAACAAAAGTGAGGATTATACCTTCAGTGACTTTTCTGAGAAATTTTAAAACTCTGTATAAATCTCCTAATCCCACCAACAGCTCCATTTTTACAACTACTACATGTTCTTATGTCACCTTCTCCTGTAATTTTGTCTGTGCTCTCAAAAAGACTGTGATAGCTGAAATAGAAGAGAAATCCCTTGCCGGTGCTCAGTATTTTCTCTAGCTGACAGTGAATACCTGCACAGAGATGTTCTGCAGGAAGCATTCGTTTCTGGGCAGCACCCCATTGGTAAGTGGCAGCAGAGCTACAGTGCAGGTGATAGAAAAGCCATCTAACTTAAGGTTTGCTGATGAACACAAGTGTAAGAGCTTTGGATCCACAGAAGTGTCTGTGGCCAATTTCTCTGTTGTGGTTTTCCTTTTTTCATTATTTTTGACATTTCAGAGATTAGGCTTTGTTATATAACACAAGCCTATGGCAGTGGACCAGGGAGATAAGAATTCACTGAGATATAGAACATACAGACTAAGAAAATGTGTGAAAAATTGAAATGACAAGGGTGGGTTGATAGCTTGTTGTTATTGAGCTGTAGTACCTTGGTTGGAGAATTAGGTAGTTGGAGACAGAGTAAAATAAAATATGTACTGACTATGCCTAGAGAGAAAAAGTTGAAATATTTAAACCTCCCAAATCACGGCTTATAATAGATAGATAGACCAATTTGACTTTAACACAGGAGTGCTAGAGATAAAGTATGATATATAGCTGATGAAGTGTCATTTTCAACATGTTGTACTGGACTTGTATACCTCAGTAAATAAAATAAAATGTCAAAAGGAAGTCCACACAACCACCAAATAAAATATATCAGTACGTAATCAAATATGAACATATACTAGAAAACAATAGGAAGAGGAAAATAAACTTATCAGGAACTAGAAAATAAAGTTTGCAAATAAGAGCCTTTAATACTGACCTCATTTAGTTGGAATTATTTTCTGTTAATATTTAAACAATTTTATGTGGATTATTTCCATTTACCCAAGCTACTCCTTTTATGTTGATTGTTTTTCCCATCATCTGAAGAATTAAAAGGGTCATATCTTAGCTGTTCTTTGGCAGTTCAAACAGGGTTTATTGCCTTGTCTTTCACAAACCTGAGTGAAGATCCTATGTTTAGACCAATATAATTTTCCCTTTCTCACATAATCAGCCTGTTATACTAGCCTCATTGGAAGAGGTGGTGATGGAACCATCATTTCCCCTGATTTTCCACCCTTTTCATCACACTCCAGATATTAATAAAATCCCAGCTGTGTTCCAAAGCGTTTATTTTCTTCTACAAGCACAGGTCCTACAATTAGAAATGACCCCTGGTAAAAAAAGGTTTCATCTGATGAGGGGGAAAAAAAGGCAAATTACAGTTCAAGTTATATCAATTGATTTTTAGGTATAATGAAATAAATTCAATCTAACTTCTATCAAGTTTCTCTAACAGCCTTGTTCATCCCATCACTCCATCTGCAAAGAATGTTACATCAAAATGCCATTCTGTCTGAAACGGACATTTTCTAGTCCACCAAACTCTGCACTTACTTTTGCAAATTAATTTCATTGGACTTCAGATCATTACATAATAATCTTATGAAATAAATGTCATCACAATGTGTTGTTAATAGATTGGGTTTCACTAGATTCTGTGATCCAAAACAAAATCTGACCTTTTTTTTTTTTCCTTAACTATAATGTAGTTAATTTATCTAACAGTTTGATTAACATATATCTCAAATAGAGTAAGGATTGTTACAAGACCATACAAGACCGTATACTGAAAATGTCTGGACTCACAGACATTATGTACTTGTTAATACCAGAAATACTGTCACATTTCCTTGTGCTGGTGACAACAAAAGGAACTTCTTTGGGTTGTGAGATGAGCATAAGATTTGCAAATATTAATTTAAAAAAAGATAATTGTGATTTTAAATGATAAAATAAATGATACTAAATTTCAGTTTGTTCATTCAAGAGGGCAATCTTCCAACTGAAACAGAGAACAGGTCCTCTTATACTAAGTTATGAGGAAAACAACATTCAAACAAACTCCCCAAAACTTTTCTGAAACTTCCAAAATTAATACAAATCTTCTGGAAATGAGAAATTCAAGGTGGGTGTTTTCTGGGGGGAGATAAATACAGCATGCCTGGCTTCCCATTCTACATGGGTACATGCATTTACATCCACAAATATTTCCTGGAAGATTCCTCAACCTTTTATTTATTTACAGCAAATGTTTGTTGCATATGCCCTTTTCAGAGGCAATATTCTGTTCCAAATCGTTTCTGGGTGTAAAACTACAGATTAATATTCTGTAGTATTAGCACAGCTGTGACCATGGGTAAGTCAGATATAGTATACAGGTCCTTTTTTTCTTGCTATTAAGAAAAAAAACTATATCTACTAAACATTTTTTTTCATTACAGTATCCTTGGTGAAGCTCTAAGAAGCACTTTTACTCAAACAAAGGAATTTTAAAATAACCATTTCTTTTACCAATGAGGGCAAGTCCAGTGAGAATGTTGAGTGTTAAAACTTGTTTTGCATGACAAATATCACAAATAGTGTGGGGATCTCTTGATGATGCAGTCAAATTGTTGGTGCTGTCCAGGGAGGGGAAAAAAATAGACAGTGTAATATTGTCCTGATCCTTTTGAAACTATGCAGATTGAATACATTGATTAGTAACTATAAGCAATAATTCCTGAAAATGAGCATTGTGCCTCTCTAGCTTCCTGAATGTTTGCTGCCATCTGATGAAAAAAAAAAAAAAAAAAGTAATTATCAACAATAATCAGTGGCAATTAATTCCATGTATTCAGCAAAAAGAATATTCACCAGAAGATTTACACCATACTGTGGGATGTGCCTGCTTGGTTGCCATGTACCATAGGCCACTGCTTTGTCTCTATAACAGTTCCTTTATTTCCGAGCTCATCCTACAGACTGTGAGTGGTGGCTTTTGAAGAAAACAGTTATTAGCCCATCTGATTTGTGCTAATACCATCAGTCCAATTTTGCATATTACTAAAACCACAGTGGACTGAAGTGAATAATGTCCACTTGTAAGAGGTTAATGCAGCTGACATGATGATAATTATCCTAGTATGTTCTCATCAGATTAACATTACCATGTTAGTTGCATTAAATGGACCTATAGAGATCAATATGAAAATCTTAATGAACGTTATATTGCTGCCACATTGCATGGTAGTACAGTGTAAGAATTCATCTGTTCTTGGTAATACAAATATATAGTCTTTTTTCTTACAGTAGTACATCGATTGGATTGGATGGAGATGCCGTATTGTCTCTAATATTGTAAATTTTAAAGAAAAGACTAAAAAGATTGATTAATATGCCAGTATTGACTCATTTATTGTTATTCTTCACTAGAAGAGGGAGTAGAGTATTACTGACATCTCTTACATTTTTGTTTGTTTGTTTTTGGTTTAGTTTCTAGAGCACTTGTCAAATTAGTTAGTTTCCTCATAATTTATTTGAAACAGTGCACTGAAAAATATTTTAAAACCTTGGTACAAGAGCATATAAACAAAAGTCCAAGAGATGATTAAAGAGCACAGAGCTCAGTTTCAAAAGTGTTTTCTCATACCCAGGGCCTAAGAATTTTCAGTAGGATATGAGAAATTTGAAAGTAATTTACCCTTTCTCCAAATAAAAAAAAATAAAAAAATAATAATTACAAAAAAAAAACAAAAACAAAAACAAAAAACAAAACACATAAAATCCTTGCACGGTTTCTACTGCCTGTGTATGTAATGGCAGTGCAAATAGGCAAAAAGACCTAATATACTTTACTCCTCTCCAATATAATCCTCAATAGCTAAGCACAACATAACCCAAAGTAAGTTTATTATAAGTAAATCATAATAGACTTTCCTGTCTGTCAAAGGAAGATCTTTCTTGAAACTGTAAATTCTTTTTCTGAAGTCTTCTCTTTTAAATCTTACACCCTAAAAAGCAGTTGTCTCTTAATATAAATTGTGTTCCTAGTGTATAAACAATATTGCTCAATAGTGAAGTATTTTTAAAATGTGATTTAAGAAACAATCCGAACTACAGTGGCACATAATTCATCACAACTTTCCAAAGCAGTCTAGTAGTCCCCTATGGGGAGGGATTCTTTGTGCAATAGAATTTCTTCACTTTTTAGAAAAACTTTTTTTCCATGCCTTTTTCCTTACTTCTGTACTGTAAAACTTGACATCTGTTCCCTGGCTGTCTTCTTAACTTTGGAGTTTTGTATGCAGACACAGGGAAATTCCATTCCAGGTGGTGCCTACTCATACATAGTTCACATTATTTACTTTTTTTCTGCAATTTCACTGCTAGGAGAAAAAAAAAAAAAAAAAAGAAAAAAAGTTCTGTCTGAAGTCATTATTTTTCCATCAAGAGTAACACAGAACCATTATATTGTCTATAGCTTGTGACAACTCTAGATTTGGTCACCATTGCACTGCAATATCAGCATGTTATATTACATTTTCTTGTAAAACAAGAATGGGTATTTGCCTGGAATATTTAATTCATTAATAAGATAACAATAACACATTAAAAATACAATAGCACAAGTGCTGTGCAAGCCTTCATAAAGACTAAGCTTTTTAAATTATTGGTCTTCATTTCTCCTTTCCTTTCATTTCATTTTTAAAAGCAACATAATAATCTGTAACAGCTACCTGAAGTAAATTTGGCATCTAAAATACTCTGAATATTTAATTTTTTATAATGAGGTATACTTAGCAATCCCATTTTTTTAGCTGTTCTGACAGCACAACTGTGAAAAGAAAATGAGGAAATGTGTACAAACATTTCAGTGACTTGATAAACCTTAAGAGTACAGAGGTAAATGTTCAGCAAAGTGAAATGTCTTTCTTACTCCTTAGTACACATCACTCCATACTGTTCTCTCTTATATTCACCACTCTGTAGCTGTGTCCGTGCCTCTGCGAGCGGCACTTTCCTGGGATGCATACATGCTACCAAGATGCAGCACTGTCCACTGCTGTAAACTTGTCTAGCTCCATTGGTTTTAGTAGCACAAAGCAGATTTGCACCATCTGATGAGCTGATCCTTAAGAGTCTTACCTTTTTTCACTGCTGCATGCCAGCTAATTTTTCTTTGCACAGTTGTGTTTTGACAGTACAGTCTGAGTGACTTAACAAAAAAAATAAGAACTAATTGCTTCAGTTTCAGGCCCAAGGAATCTTTAATACGAGAACATGTTTATTAGAAAACAGTTTTAAAAGTTTATCACAGTCCAGAACCCTTCCTGTTATTAACAGCTCACACTACCAAAATGATAGTCATTCCTCCCATTTTCCAACACAAGAACTTAATTACCATTTGAAATAGAAAATGAAAAAGTTGAATTTGTCAGGGTTACTTGGTAATGTGCTAATGACAGTAAGGTAAGTATAAAGATATGTTCCAGTGTTCACTGTTTGGTTTGGTTTGTTGTTTTTGTTTGTTTGTTTGTTTTTTATTTGTTTGGTTTTTTTTCCAGATTACAAGCAGTGGCTACTAATATTGCTATAATTTGAAGATGTGACACTGTCTTCCTAATGCAGTGGAAACACAGCATTTATAAGATTTGGGGTTCAAAAAACTATAGCAGTCCTAACAGGAAAAAAAAAAAAAAAAGTACAAGACTCAGTCCCACTGCTGAGTTCCATTCAGACTGCAATCAGGACAGTGAGGTGGGCTGGCTTCTTAAAATTTTGTCTAACTTTCCTCTTAGTTCATACAGTCATTCTGCTATTCCATCATCCAGTGATTACACAGGATACATGAGCAAGGAATTGACTCCTAGCCATCTGATATTTTTGATTAGACCACTCCACAAATATATTAAATTTGTGAACTCTATTATTAATTTATTGGGCCACACTGAATATGAATAAATTAGAATATAGGTCCTCAGTTCAGGTTAGACTAAATATTGTGACTAATTCATTATATCAGAAGGAAATAGATCCTAGTTTTAGTACGTGTAAAGAAAGGGTCTCTTATATTGTTGTCTATTACTATTTTTTGTGTGAAAACAAGGTAGGAAATCTGGCCTTAATGAAGACCCAAAGTAACAATCACAGTCATGAAACATTTTCTGGCCACTCAAAAGTGCATAGAAAAAGACAGAAGCCTTCAGATATAAGTGCTCATTATTCAAAAACACTGGGAGGGAGACAAATATCTTGTTTAATGATCCTTTGGGAGCCAACTTATTCATATTATGATCACATAAATCTCTTTTCTGGTTTCTTTACCTGATCCTTTGGCACCCTAAGTATTGCATAACAGCTATCATTTTCTCATCAGCATCTCAGAAGATGCCACAAATTCACCACATAATTTGTCTCAGATCTGTAATTGATTTGGAACTCATCCTATTTAAAAATTAAAGGACAATGAACTCAATTTTTTCTTTTGACTTAATAGAAGGCACTTTTCAAAGGTTGTGTTTATGCCTTTTTGACCAGACAAATTAGCCATTATATCTTCTTAAACAATTCATTAGTTACTAATGGCTGCAGTGACATCTGCTGATGACAGTGAAGCTGATCAAGTAATGCTTTCAGTGCTTCTAAATTCATCCACTCATAAATTCCCAGGCTTGCAAAGAGCATAGAGGAACAGGCAGAGATTTACTCTGGAACAATTATTTATATAACCTAAGTCGAAACCTCTAACTGTTCTACCATGACTTGAATCTAGGAGTGTAAAAACATGAGCTCTGTGGCCAGCAGCTAAAGGAGAAAGCTGTAGAGAATGTGATTTGTATTGGCCACTTACCTTTACATCCTCCATTGATATTTGAGATATTTGAAATCTAGAGTGACTATTTTTGCCATTAAAATATTTTGATATTGAGAGCCCAGAAAAGGGCACAGTCTGGACTTAACAAAAGCACTCATACCACTACGGACAGTGTGATAAACCAGTCAAACTGGGTGTACATGGTCATAAAATAGCCCTACCATGATAGGCCTGGTCTCTGCTGCAGTCACAGGTCTGGGCAGTAATGTCACATTCATACAAGCTGTTTCCCTGTCACTGGTGACAGATCTACTAAGAAATAGGTATTAACAATTATTGTTTTTTAGAGCTCCAAGCCATGGTACCATTTTACCTTTTACCTTTACGTGTAGGACCTTCTGTGAGGTTACTGAAAATACAGAAAAAAATATTGGAAGGTGAAAGATATTTTTCCATAACACGTAAATGTGTATTTGCATTTAAAAGCAATAGGACCCTCCTGTTTCTATGTTTCCCAAGTTTACAACCTTTCCCTCTACTCTAATAAAGTCTTGTTTTTTTGTTTTGTTTTGTTTTTTCTTCCTATGGTTTGCACGTGGACTCAGAGTACTTGAGAATGCCAAACTTCTGACTGTAACAGGGAAAAGTATGTTTAGTTTCCCTTCACATCAAGCTGGTTAACTTATGTTTCAAGAGAGAACTTAGATGTATTGAAATCATCTCTTTTGCTGCAATTAACCAACTGGCAGAAGGACTATAGATACATCACAGGCACATGCAGAGAATTTCTGAACATCCTGAATGAATAGCATGTAATTTTCCTTGTCCAACAAAGGCACAATGGACCTGATTTAGCTTTTAGATCTATCTAAGGAAATCCACTGAATCTGGGTTTATTTATACTACGATTACTGCCTAGTGGTAAAATACATTAATGTGCCCTTAAATTGATGGGTAATTGCCCTTAAAAAGATGGATAAAATGGCTTTAGTGACTTCTGTGTATAAAGAGAATCCAGTATATTTTGGGAACTTCTTATTCCAGAAACATTTTATTTTATATGAACAGTTTAATTTGCATGCTGAACTCCAAGAATTTGCTCATATATGAATAAAGGGATGGAAACCAAGTGAAATTACAGGCCCAGATCTAGACTTCCTGCAGAAGCAGAACATGTTGCTTGCATGCAGTTTGGCAAATCTCACTTCTTGTCTTCTATAAACTAAGCCTCATGCCTAAGTGTCTGTGACCTCAGTGCTTTGGTTCTCCTTATAAAGCCATTAACACTTCAAATGATTCATAATTTGCTAAATCTGAATACAGAAATGTTAGAAATAATTTATTTTTATTTTGTTTTATTGAAATAAAAAATGCCAGTGCTCAAGTCCAATATCTATATTAAGAAAATCCTATGTGAAAGATTTTAATAAAACCCTATTTTAGCATTTCCAGGGATAATTTCTTCTTTCCTTGAAAGTAATTTAAAAAAAAAAAATGTTGTTTTCAGATAGAAATTCATGAGCATTCTGGCATTTTTAATGTTTTTAAACTTTTTTCAACCTTTGAAAATTCTCATGAAATAGAAAAACATTTCCCATTCACCTGAATTATAGAGTATTCATAGGATAATTCCATTCAGAAAATGATGGAAAACACAGCAAGTGACCTCAGAGAATCACTCAGCATACTGAATTTCCTCTTGATATAGCAGAGAGCAATTAGATTTTTAGAAGAAAGAAAATATCTATTACCTGTTCGTACTGTTAATGGTCACATCCACAATCCAATGCATTTAAACAGTTCCTAGTGATTTAATAATTGTCATTCTCTTACAAAAATAGCAATTTTCTCATACCCCTACAATATGGAAGTAGTTTTCTAGTGTGAATGTCTGCATCTGCAATTATTCATATTCAGTGACTTGAATTTTTATAAAAGGTTTTTCTGGCAAATCAGTTTAACTCAGTTTGTAATCCTACTTTGTAATTTAAAAAATTGAATGAATGTTTCTAGAAGCCTTCTTCAGACTCCATTTATAGCATGGGAACCATAAGGGGACTACTCTCCCAGCCCACTGAATATAGTAGTAGATTTTTACTTGTATTAAACTTTCTTCGTGAAAATAGTTCTTGTATGGAATAGCCTTCACAAAGGAGGGAGTACCACAAAGCCCTGTGGCAAGATATTACAAGCACAACGGTGTTTCCAAACTACCACTTCTCTGTGCTTTCTTCTTTTTTATAATTGACCACAGCTAGGACAATACCAAGTAACTTAGCTCCACTAAAGCCAATTTTGTATTTTCTTTTCATATTCTAACAAACAGAAACTGTTATCCTGTTTGTAGCTCAAATGCAGACATAGAACCAAATCTTTAATTGCATACACAGTTATTGCATTGCTCATAAAACAAATTTTTACAGAAATCTTTATTCATATGGATTTTAGTACAGCCACATAATACAGTTCACTTAAAGAAAGAAGGCAAAAGTCAGTATATTTTTATATCTGTGTGAGAGTGTCAGAAAATCAGCTTTCTTAATGATGATGAAATAAATATGATATATATCCTAATCACTTCAATTTATCCACTATTCAAATAATTATTTTCTTTTCCTATTTTTGTCCTGATTAACTCATTTTAAAATTCAATAGTCTCATTTTGTCTAAAAATCACACTCATCTTACTCTCAGTTTTGACTTTCCAATCCCACATTTTACTTGTGAACTATGGATACTATTATGTGTTTGCTGCTGCAGCTTCTGTACCAATGAAAAATCTGGATCAGAAACAGCTTCTGATCTCTCTCCCAAGGACAGTAATGCTTGATTAACTTCTCTATATGCCTTGCTGAAATGTCACTTGGGATAAGATTGCCCACTGTTCTTTGCCCAAGTGCATTGCAAGACCTGCATTTGGCTCAGTAAAATTCCTGCACGGGAGGAGGCTCTTAGTTTGCCTACACAGCAGTATTTATGTCTGTTTAAGGGCAAAATCATTCTGTTAGATTTGTGCAGTGATCTAGACAGATGGACAGAGCCAGTGGTACCGAGGCAGTCTCCATCTCAGTGCAGTCCCTAAGGCTCTCAATAGCCGAGCAAGGTCAAAACAGCAAACTGAAACTGTGTCAGGATCAGGTTTAAAGCTATCCCTGAGGCACATGCTTCATCCATCTCTCCCATCCACAGAAAAAGTGGGTGAAACTCATACAAGAGGTTCCTGAGGGATGCTTGGGAAAAAGGGAGCACATGTAAGAAAAGAGCTTTTGTTTCTGTGTTTCTGAAGGTTGAAGCATTTCTGTATTTCCTGTGTTATTAAAGATAAAAAATGCTTAGTGTTACATTAAAGTTAATTGTATTTTTCCTTTTGATTCTATTGAGCTTTGGAATATTTTTGTAATACCTTAAGTAGTACAGTATGGAATGTTTGATTATATTTTAAGATCACAGTGTTTACAACATTTTATACAAACACTCAGCTGTTGCATTTATATTTTAATGTCTATATCTCGTACCACGCTAGTTATCTCATAACACATGTAGTAATTTGGAACAGTTCTTGGTCCTGTGCTATTTAAGATAAAGAAAAAAGGAGAGAAGAAACAACAACAAAATTGTGGCAAGTAAGGACAACGTGTCACTGCTGCAGAGTGACCTGGATCACTTGCATGGGCATAAGCAACAATATGTATTCCAGTATGTGCAAATGCAGCTCTTAGGGAAGTCTCTTTGTCTTATCTCCTGGCTGTATGACCACCGTCATCTTTAAATGAGTAAACATTAGAACTAGAGTTAGACTAGAATTAACATTCACATTTGATCAGAAATGAATGGCAGAAAAACAAGATTAATTTTGTAATAATCTGGAGTATCCAGGGAAAACAGAAATCTGGTAAAGAACTGCTCAGTCAAGTTGTTAAAATACCTGAAAAAGTAAGCGAAAAGATTTTAGATGTTTTTATGCATCTTTACTAGCAAGGGTACTTAGTTTACCAATGGCTGTGATGTAGTATTGTTCTAAGTTTGCAAGTTAGGACTAGAAGATCATTTTACAAAAAATTAGGTTCTATTTCAGACACAAATTAAGAGAAATCCTGCAGCTTCAATTTTAAAGCTTTAAAAAAAAAAAATTAGTTGACTCTCTTACAGCATGAATTTTACAATCTAAAGCTTCTCATTGTAATCAACATGAAGTGCTCCATAAACTCTGTTAGGCACAAGAAGAGGAAACATGGCTTGTCGATGCTTGCACTAAAATGTTTCTTTCAAAGGGAAGCTTTTATCAACTTCCAGTAAAAAAAAGAAAAAAAAAGCAAGCAACTAAAAAATAAATAAACAACAACAACAAACACTAAAATTCTCAACTGGTATAAATTGGCCTGTTGACTTTATTGAAGCTCTACCAAATTATATGTACTGATGATTTTGATGATTTGGCTTGTGAATCTTAAACTGTGGGATAAAACAGGAACTCTCAAAAGGTAGAGGTAAACAAAATAATTTTTAGACAGTAATTAGTCTTCTAAACTTCAAGAACCTTAATGAGCTGCAAGCAACTGAGCTTCCTTCATTTCAATGCACTGCTCCTCATGTTTCATGCTACTTTATTAGATTAGCTTGCAAATTAGCTTACATTAATGAAAAATGATTAAACTTAAAGCAATGGAAATTAAATGGCTTAACTGTAAAGGCATTTGAAATTGCTTTTAAAATTAACAATAGGTTTATTCACTGATCTTTCCATGCTTAAAGTTTAGCATCAACTCCTTTATATGAATGAATCATGCCTACAAAGCAGCTAAGGGTGCCTTTGGAAAGTGACGTCTCATCTCTTGTCTCCAGGATTTTCCCTGCAAACTCATCATTGTTCAAAGCAGGCTCAGAGGTGCTTAGGCACAGCAGTATAGCAATGGCAAAAAGTATATCACTATACTATGACTGACTTGGAGCCAGACAGCTGACAATTATCTCTGTATATATGATGCATGCTTGTTTAAAATAGTAGCTCATCAAAGGCTGGATAATTTCAGAAGAAATTATGTATGTGTATTTTATGTCTGTGTATTTAATGCAATTTGTTTGGTGACATGCTAGAAAAGGTAAACTCTTAACTTTATTTGAATGAGGTGTTTGGATCCCTGTAGTAAATTACATTATTCAATACTATTTTTTTGTTGTTTTTTTTTTTTTTCTTCTAAAAATAACGTGTTTTTAGCATGCACCAGGAACATGGCTGAAATTGTTGGAGTTTTTCTTATATATTTTGATTTTTTTTTTTCATTCTATCTTAAGTACATCCACCTGTTACTAGTAAAACTTCCTAAATAGCTTAATTTAATTTATGGTATGACAGGACCACACAGTCATTCTTCAACTGATTTATGGGACCCCAATATAAATTTGAAATGCAAGACCTCTGCTGAAAACAGTGAGCTTCCAAAAGATGTAAACCAAAAAGCAAACTCCAAGTCCTACACAGGCACAGCAGACACAAAACATTGTGCAGTAATGAAGAAGATAGGACACAAGCTGAGAGACCATAGGGACTCTTTGCAGTTGAGGAAACTTTATGGTGGCTCTGTAAACACAGGTACACTTCAACCCAGGTGTCATTTCTCCAACCCAGGTGTTAGTTTTACACTTCCAAGGAAAGAGAAGGGACTTCTGGAACAGCTACAGAAGGACTGGCCGGAAAGAGTAGGTGCCTGCTGGTATTAGTATTTTTTTTGGTCTCCAAACAACCAACACAGCCCTCTAAAGTCCTTCAGAGATGCTAATGAAATCCGTGGAAATTACATCAAATTATTCATTCATAGAGGACTAGGCCTTTCTTTCACATGATGGTTTAAAAAAGGAAGTAAAATTTCAGAAATGCCTTAAGGTGCTTTTCTGCAAGTGAGCGAATTTCATTCAGAGTAAGGCAAACCTATGAACACTAAGTCTTTCGTGAACTAGCATACAAAGAAAGGGGTTACTATTTTGTATTATAATTTACTATTAGGTACTCTTTGTAAATAAATGGTCTACAAAGAAAATGCATTTTGAAAAATCTATTATTATTGGTACATAATAATATATATTATAAGATATAATATTATTATATCTATTATATTATATAATTATATATTTATAATTATTATATACTATATAATATATAAATTATATATAATATAAATATATAATTATATAATATATAATTACATTTATTATATATGTATATCTTTATATAATGCTTAGAGTCTTGTGAAATCTAAGTATTTAATAAAAACATAAGATGAACTATGAGAATTGTTAAAGCTACAAAGTCTCTTTGTGTTTTCTTTTGAGGGTAAAGGTAATTTGTTAAGAAATCTCCTTGATGGGATGATGAAGCAAAGACCTTTTGTTCTACTAACCACCCACCCCCCAAAGACCTCCCACCACCACACACCCCCAGTGTATAGCCATGAGAGCCAAAAGAAAGCTAGGCTCACTGTAGCACATTGACTGACAATTAAATTTAAAAATAAAAATAAATAAAAAAAGGGAAATCAGATCTTATAATGGTATATAATGGGATTCTGAAAAAGTCTATTGCTCTCAGGTATCATCAGGTAGTGAAATTAAAAGAAAAGCATAGAAACTCAATTATTGTCATAACTGGCTCTAAAAGGATGTTGTCACAACTAGAAATGTCTTTGGCTCCAAAGTTATATTGAAAATTTTAGATTTCCTGAATCGTTATAGATTATTATGTCTCATAAAATTAATATGTATGTATCAAATGTTTGGCATACTACACACAAAGACTTCAGAATTTTATTCCATGTTTTTAAAATATACTTGATAATGAAATTAAGCAGCTGAACAGAAAGAATTTACACTAAAAATTGTGCACGTTGTTGGCTTGGTAACTGATGCTGCAAGGAAGCAAGAGCTTACAAAAGCCATGATGCCATCACAGCTTTCATTATTTTCAGTAGATTAAATTCTCCTTCTACTTAAATCACTAGCCATGCTCCCACTTCCCTGCTTCTCACCACTGATGTCTTAGGCTGTAGGTAAAGTGGAATGATATTTTATAATGCTTTTACTCCTTTAAGATGAAGTTAGATGGCTATTATTACATATGAAAATTGTTTATTCAATCTTTTTTCTGAAATTATGCGTTGACATTCTGTGCAAGATAATTGCATTCCTTGGAAGAATAGTGGCAAAATTTCAAGAATTATTTTTTTAAAAAAATTAATTGGTAACTTTGTCTATAACTAACTGTTCCAAAATAAATATGAATTTAACTGCAGAATGCAGAATAAAAACAAAATTTCTCTAATAGCTGTAAACATAATTTTAATACACACAGAGACTGCTGTTCAGTGTTCAGAAAGTCATCTGAAGTTTCCAGAAATACAAGGCAATAACACTCTGTGACATTGGATTACCTTGTGTAAAAATACATAATTAGGAGATGATGTTTGGTCTTCCCTTTGACAAAAGAATAAGATTATCATACAAACTTTACAAGTACTCATTATTTAAGCTTTAATATTTTAAATCTGGTCACAAATTTAAAACTTGTTCTGTAAAGCAGACACTCAAAAAATGATTCAGTTCACTGAAACACTGTTTTTCCACCATTGATAGAAAACTTTCTGCCAGCCTTATTAAAAATACAATCAGTGTCTGGCTTCATGACTGAATGCTTCAAAATAAACCACTAGATACAGACCAGACTGTTCACTTGCATAGCAGTTCCATATTTCTCATTTTGAGAATGTTTCGTCTTCATATAGCTCCTAAAAAAAGCAGAAGTCAATATATCCCACTCCATAGAGCTGTTGGGAGTTTGGGAAACGTTATCTGTATTATACAGATAAAAGTGATAAGGATTACAATTCACAAAGGAGTGGAATAAGATGCTTAACACCAGATGGTACTTAGGTAGCTGAGCATTTCTGTTTGCTCATGTTCTATATTCTAGATATTCATGTTCTATATATTTCTATATATTATTATATATATTATTTATATTTATATATATATATATATATATATATAATTCTATATGTTCATGTTCTATAGTGCATGATTAACCATAGCAAAAAGTGGCCTGACATTATCAATCTCCTTGCACCCAACAACATTGTGAGAGATTGCTCTATCTGAGGACATAATTCCCACTGCTTTTCTTGGGAGCACTGCAGCTCCATGCAGCCTCCCAAACAAGTTACAAGTTAGTGCTAGATGAGCTAGCTCTTAATGATCAGTGTGAGTATTATTTAAATCTAAATCTCTAGCTTAGACAGCCACATTAGCAGTAGTACGTTAGCTTCCAAGGAGAGTTCAGAGCTCCCCAAAACTTTCTATCAGCTGTAAAAGGAGCTTGAAGTCTGGGTGTCCAAGGAGAGAGAGTTTAAGTATTTCCTTATATAGTCTATCCCTTAATTATAGAAGCATCAGAAAATGCTATTCAATAAATTCAGTTATAGAATCATTAAGGTTGGAAAAGACCTCCAAGATCATCTAGTCCAACCATCCCCCTCCCACCAATTTTACCCACTAAACCATGCCTCTAAGTACCACATCCAACCTTTCCTTAAACACCCCCAGGGATGGTGACTCCACCACCTCCCTGGGCAACTGATTCTAATGCCTAACCACACTTTCTCAAAAAAAAAAAAATTGTCCTAATTTCTGACCTGAAACAAACCACTTAGTTTTCAAGGCTTTATAAAACATCACAAAGATTTTATGAATGCATATGTAGATTTACCTTTCTAGGTTCTTCTCCTTCACTTGTTTTCCCCTATAAATATGACTGGGCTCATAGTTACCTACTGTTTCACTCAATGCAGGCATATTTAAGATCTGTCTGTACTTACAACTAATCATTTATATTTTCCTGATAAGAATATAGTTTTTCCATTTATGTTCATAGCTGAAGTCAGGCAACAATTATTACTGAATGTACATGTGTTTCAGTGAGTGCATGTTTCTAAAGAACAATAAATGTCTTCAGCTCTGGTTCACAGGCTGTATTCTTGAAATTCAAAGAAAGCAACCAGAAAGAGTTCATTTATCAGACACCTGCAGTCCACAAGTGAACTTCAGTTAGGTGAGTCACGAAGAGGGAGCTGCACTCTCAGACACTAAATTTAAGCTTGAGTTATTTTATCCTGTTGCATTACAACCTTTCTTCTGCTGCTTCAATGCATATAATGATTCAGATTTTCCTATCATTTGCACTCCCTTAAATGAATATATACTTACCCACAGGGCTGGCATAAAGAAGAGACAGACCAAGACTGTTCCTGCAGAAGATAGCAACCACATCACACCCCTCTCCTTTAGTTTAGTAACACAAGGAGGGGAAAAAGAGAACACTTAAACCTCTTTAAGGGAGCCTCAGCTGGTGCACGATTGCCTTCATCAACCTTACTCACATGCATATGCAGCACCTGGCACAAAAGTTGTCACAGATGGAAATGAATCTCACTAAACGATGCTTTGTGTTTTGGCTCTCTTGGTGTATGGACTGTCCATTAGTAGATATAGGCAATTAAATAAATTAGAGGAGCTAGACAGTTCGGGAGAGACTAGCGTATTCTTTGTAAACATCCCTCCTGGCTGCACACAATAAATATGGCTGGAAAAGAGACCTTGGCCCATTAGTTTATGTCTGGATATGTATTCCTTCCTTTTTTCTCTCATGTAAGTTGTATATTTCGAACATGTCCACATGGAAGGGATTATACTCAAACTTCCTTCTCCTATTTTCCAGAGGTGTTTGGAAAGCTGATGGCAAGAATACCAATCAAGTAGTGTGTGCTTGGAGGACAAAGTGGAGGAGAATCCCAATGTGACACTGCCGGGGCATGCACACGGACAGCTTGAGCAGGCCAAAGGGAAAGGCTGTAAATCATACTCAGAAGGAGATTGATGATGTTTGTGGAGTATTCTCTCAGGGTGCCAAAGAGGTGTTTGTTCCTGAGGCTTAAGAATTATTTTTGTGGAAGGCTTTTATCATTAAATTTGATGATGTGCCTACAACCAAGAAAATAAAAGAGCGATGCTTGCAACAGCAGAGTGATTTGTATTCTTTTGCATGACAAAAACTTTCATCATCCATCCCGCTGACAGTTATGATTTGTTAAAGTTTTCTCCAGGGTGTTTGTAACAAAGATTTGAATTTATTGTTATGTGATTTGCATCTTTATTTCCACTATGTATGAAATCTGTAGTATTTAGCAGATCTATCTCATAGTTCAGATCTAATTTACATGCAGTGGAGACCTCTTAAACATGTAGCCTTTGTGTCTAATAAATTCATTAATTGTAAGAGGCTGGTATGTTTTATGAGGTGTTGGTCTCAACATAAGATAACTGGCAAAAACTGGTATGCAGTAGTCCTATTAATTGAACGGCTAAATTTAGAGTTACTTGCATATTACACCATTAATAATTTTCTATTTGATGGACAATTATTAGGAAATAATAAACAGCGAATAAGTACATAAGCAGATAAAGTTAGATATCCGTGCATGATATATATGAACATACAAGTGCATGTTTTGCATGTGCACATTGTTGATATCTCAGGAATATATTTTTGAATAATTATATTAAGAAAAGAGAACTGCGTATCACAAAGTAAATGTTTCTCAGTTGTTCTTACAGATTTCTGGTATCTCATTTTGTGTTGATTTTCTTATGTTAATTGTGGTAATTAATAATAATATGGGATTAATATATGGCTAATCAATATCTTCTGAAACAACCACTAGGGAAAGACAGTGTTAGGGTGAAAGACTGCTTTATTATGCAATCAGATAGTCATCATGGTGAATTATGGTGTTATTTAACTTGTGTCACACTTACTAAAGAGTTTGCAGGTCTGACTAAAAGTATACAGTATACAGTATAAAACACCAAGGATGCAGCATGTTCCAGGGTAAGCAACCTCAATAGTATTCACCCACATCCCAATGTTTATATGTGGTAACACATTAATAATATTAACTGTGACATTTAATAACTTGAAACTGCATACAAATCCAAAACAATTAGGCAACTTATTTCTTCATTACCAACATTTACTAAACTCAAAATGTACAGATAGCTCAACTTTATGTTTCCAAACTCAGAAACCCCACGCTAACCAGATATTGGGTGAAATGGCTGAACAAAAGTTCATAGGAAACTTTCCACTGACAAAGGCGTGAGCAGGATTTTAGCCAGTCATTTTGCGTCTCATTGTCTAAACTAACCATACCTTACCCTCCAAAATGTTCTAAATTCTGCAGTACTGAAAAGAAATCTAACTTTGCAGAAACTTAGCTGCAGATTTAAAGCATGATTTTTCTCTTTACTAAAGTTATGTTTTATATTTACAGATTTACATGAAGCTGAGTTTTTGAGTATGGTCAGATGAGTATACATAACAAAGAAAATATATTTTCATAAATCACTGTTTGTAAGATACATTTCATCATCTTATGCATAATAACTGATCATGTGTACACTTCTAGCAGTTGCAGTGCAAAGCAAAACAAGTTTACTCAAATCACACTGCCTGGGAGAGAAGGCAAATGCTACCTTATTAAACCAAGCCATATGACTCCCTTGTGCATATCCAGATGCATTTTTCCTTAGTACATATAACAATTCTTTGTTGTTACCACTGAAAACTGTCATTCTAAGGATAGGAAAAATTATTAGATATATGTTAAAGTAGCAACCCTGAGACAAATATATAATTCTATCACATTCAACATTGTAAAAATAAAAAATATAGTCTAAGTTTGATAGTATAAAGAAATATACACAAACATAATGTATTTAAATGCACCATTAGGTGATTACTCATCTATTTTACACAGGTCTCTTGGTAAGATGAAGATCAAAAATTGCCAAACGCTTTGAAATAGTTTTGTTTCCTTTTTTTTTTTTTCTGTGTGTTAGAAAGCATCAGTGGCCAAAGTGATTTAGCAAATTGTTCCTTTCTAGAACCTGATGATATCTTTTAACATTTTCATAATGTTTCAACACCTGGAGGAGCTGACTACCCTATTTGGTAAAAGCGTGGATTGAATTGCTGTTGGTTATTTCAATACCTTTGCATCTTCCTATCAGCTCATAATGCACTATAAAAAATGTGAAATATTTAAAAAGGTGAGTCTGACATAATCTCAAAGATCCAGTAAAGCTTCTGTTCACAGGACAGTCATTGATCATGCATTATGTTCAATTCCCTACACTGCATAAGCACCATCAGCTGACTAAAAGGTTTTCCAGGGAAAATTGAAAGCATGGCCAAGAAGCATTTTTCTTTGTAAAACAGTTCAGATTTTCACAAGCACTTGGAAAAAATGAAAATCAATTAGGGAAAATAGTTAAAGCTTCATTTCATTGTAAGCAAAATCTTCAGCTAGAGTAATGATAAATACAGTAATATAACGTTATGCACAGTACCGTCTTTTTTATCCGATTCAAGATGTACGGAATTTTTTTCATATGTTCATTTTCACTTTCAGTGCATTCCATAGCCATTTAGATATTAATAAATGACTTTCAGACTCTATACAGGAACCACAATATTTAATCTTTTTAAGTTAATTTCCTCTTTAAAAAAATAAAGAAATAAAACAAGAACAATATTTAAGTCCAGTTTTACTCTTTCAGAGAAATAGCTGTCATTTTACTTCTCTGTTCAAATCAAATATTTTCCTGTTACAAAGGAACCATATTCCTTGGATCCTTAAGAACTTGAATAACTATTGCTCTTCTCAAATATTAGTTTTACTTTAGGCATGCCAATTTTTTTCTTGCCAAGAAAAGTCTTTTGTTGGTGTTTGGTTTGGTTTGGTTTGGTTTTTGATTTTGTTTTTAATAAGATACATGCAGGAATTATTTTATGAATGGCTGAATTGCATGTATGTCTAGAGAATGTTATACTTTGCTGACCTGCTTAGTGTGTCTGGGCATGATGACCACAGAAAAAAACTTGCAGAAGTTCTCCTGGCCAGCATTTTTACGAGCACCTGTTTCATCTCCAGGATCACAAGTTCCTGAATGGGAGAAAAAGAGCAGGATGTCACCCACCCCTCTGGCCACTAATTTTGTGAAACAAAAGCATTTAGCATGTTTCCCTGTTCTGTCCTTATGTCTTTGAGGCCTCCCTTCCTGATGTCCTATTTCTTCCTATATGTCTTTGGCCTAGCTTTTAAAAGTGTAGGCAGGTAACAGGTAATATTTAATGCATTGAAACATGAATTCCATAAAAAATAGAGTGCTTTGAAACTAGGTTTCTGAAGCTTTCTATTATTTCTATTTTTTTACCAATAGTGGAAAAAAAAATTTGAAACATTTTCTGTCACCCCTGCTAAGAGTGTTTTCTGTTTCTAACTGCTCGTGAGCTTGTTGATTTAACAGATAACTCAAAAAAATGGACCAGTAATTCAGAATTTCAAAAATATTTTTTTTAATATGCTATATTTTCACCTATGAAAATCATAAATTATTCAACCGTGTGTTGAAGTGTTCATAAAATATTTGATTCAAAGTTATAGATTACTTGGACATCCCATAATTCTTTATTTCAAACCACAGTTTTAATATTTAACTTCTGATCTGAAAATACTTACTAATAATTAATTTGTCTGGGGTGAAACTTTTCCCCAATTCATCTCCTCCATCTGCTTGCACATACTGTGAAATTATAATCAGCTGTAATTTGTGACTGAGACGTGCCAAACATTTCTAAAACAATTTGGAAAGTGGCAGACTAGATTTTTTGCCAACTTGCACTCCATGCAGATGCTACTTGTTCTTCTCGCTTTCCTCACCAAAGCTGAGTTTAAAAAAGAAATCTTGAAGTTCTGTTAAAGCAATATTTGTGGGAACCACTTCATATTATTTTTCTCTCCTCCTGAGCTGTAAGAATTTGGGGACTGAGTCCAAAGCTGATGGGAATCAGCTGAAAAATTCCCATTCACTTGGCCAGAGTTAGCATAGAAGTTAGTTCTTCCACATCTTCCAGCTGAACCCTCTAATTATAGAAGCAAAGTAGACAGTGTATCTCCTCAGAGCTTGCTTATTTATTCATTCACGTCAGACTCACAGGATTAAAGATGGATTTACAAATATTAATGAGTATTGCTCTTAAGAAAAATCACTAGATTTACATTGGTAGTAAAATTAATGTAAGGGGTATTTGCAACAGGGTAATAATTTCCTGTTCCAACTCCTAAATTCTGTCGAATTCCAAATCGTAGTGCACACCTTTATTAAGGGAGGCAGATTATGAAAAGATTATACAGGTGATTAAACAAGATCATCACACAGCAATGAGACTTGTGGATTATAGAGACTATGTCAAATTCTTGTCATGTGGTCACACTATTTTGAAGTTTGCAGTTAAAAAAAATGTAGACCATTTGAAGTCATCAGTTTCAAATGATTTTAAACAATTGAGTTGTGAAGAGTGAATAGCATCAATAGTTAATACCTTGTTTCAGAGCCCCAGGCTTGCAAACTCTGATTCATCTACACTGATTATTGTAAGACTAGAACTCAAGTCTTGTAAGAGATCAGGGTATAAAACTATTAACTTATTTGAGATAGTTACATTCTTTGGAGCATTGAAAAATTTTCTACAAGCAAAATTTCTGAAAATATTTTCTTATTTGGAAAGTAAAATACATTTTATTTTATTTTATTTTATTTTATTCATTTTATTTTATTTTATTTTATTTTAATTATTGGGATTATGTATGAATAAAGTATGGAAATTCTGAAATAAAAAATAGTTTCAAAATGAAAAATGTCATCTTTATTGGACATTGTGGTTAGAACTACATATTCGGTTTAATGTTGTGTGTTTTTTTTGTTCTTTTTCTTTTCAAACTTTTGTTTCAAATTGGACTGTGTGTTCTCTGATTACAAGCAAAATGCATATCTAAATTCCCAAAGGGAAAACATCTGGAGGACTGGATGGAAAGGAAACTGCTAGAGGCTGTACTATTCCTTCTCTGACAGCCTGGAAAACTCTGCTGAGGAGTACTCCTGCTACTGGGAGCAGGGTTAGAGTGCACCAGGGCAGCTACTGCTCAGGCCCCTATGAACAGCCACGCTAGCTGCATTTTGGGGAGAACCCTGCCTGACTCTCTTGGCTGGCTATATTGCTGCTGTCATCTTGTCATCTCACCTTTTTCTTTTTTCTGCAGCAGACAAGTCCAGTGATGCATCTTCAGGGCACAATATTTATTTATTTATTTATTTATTTATTTTCCTCAGCTACTGGGAAGGCTTATCTCAGCTCTCTGTTTCATTAAAACAGAATACACTCTCTCTTGTTGTTATTGTCATTTCTTCTTCCTTTTAGGGTAACAAGGTACATGCATTTCAAGACATTAAATGTATGTGGAGCAAATGTTTCCATTACATTGGGAATCTTTGTTTATTCCAGATGTGCATATTATTCTCATGGTAAAGCTCACATCTACAGAAAGATGCTCTCAGAGTTAGATGTGTTTAAGGGCCCTTCTAAAAAGAGGATTTAACGTACTAACAATGCGTTTAGATATGACATTTACTTCCATTTTATAAGGCTGTAGTTATTTGAACTAGAAGTACACATAAAAAAAGAATAAATGGAGATTATAAGAGGAAAGTTGGTATATGAGGTTCTTTCTGCTAAACAGGTTAGCTATAGGACAGTATAAGCTTGCCAACATTTTTCAGAAGTATTTACCCTCTATATCCTATGAACTATGTGATAGAGTGAATAAGAAAAAAGTAGTATTAATACTATATAACATACCTTTCACTTGCCAGTAATCAGATGTGCCCATTGTTTCACCATTTTATTTATTTATTTTTTTTTTAAGATTTTATAGGGAGTACAATGTCATGTTTACCAGCAGAGATGACATAAAATTGAAGTGAATATAGTGAATATTTGGGAAAAATAATATGGTCTGCAAAAGCAGCTTGAGAGGCGAAGTAAGCTAAACGTGTTCAATTTCTTTGTTTAACAGTTTACAACACATACTCAAAAGATTTTACTTGATTAATTTTTTTTTTTCTAGTTAAATTATTACTTTTAAGATTTCTGTTTGGTTTCATTTACTCTTCCTTTCATAATGTTAAATCCAAATCCCCTTTGTCTTGTGAAAACTAAACCTTTATGTGCAGGTAAAAATCGATCTCCTGAAGTGTCGTATTGTGTACCATGCCTCTCATTTCTGAAGCTATATTATTTTTTATTTTATTTAAAGAAATGGAAAAATCTTATCTGAGTCAAAAATAGTTACTGATTTGATCACTGGACATCAGAGGATTTAACTGGATACAAACCCAATCAAGTTGAAACCCAGATCCTTTAAGATCTTGAGTCAGATATATATCATAACGAATAATAAAGTTTATATTAACTGTGGCTTTGTATTCTAGTTTCTGAAACTTTAATTTTATATTTGTAGGTTTTGCCATGATACCACAAGAGTTAGACTGTATTTCATGTTGGTAAATGAAAGATGCTTCTCACATTACTCCAGGATGTGGATGTACTGCAAGGCTTAAACTGCATTAAGATGACTGGGCTACAAAAGCCAACTGTCTCACAGGAGAAATGATGTATGACTGTTGCACTAGCTCCATCAATCAGCCTGTTCCCTATTCTAATTCTTTTAAAATACATTTATGTTTCTTATCAAAAGTTTCTTCTTATGTTTTCCAAAGAAAATATATCAACCATTCATCTAGTATTAGTTTTATGCCAGTCTAAATAAAACAAGAAAACAAGAGTAATGTCGTAATGAGACAGCACAGTGAACCTGTCCTTTAACAACTCCACCAGACCTCAGAACAAAATGAATATGACTTTCAGACATAGAAAATATGCACAGTATTTCCACAGCCTTATGTATCACTCTCATTTATGTTATTAGGCCACCTGATGACCCCTTTTTTTGTATTTGACTTGCATAAATATCTCATCTGTTTTTAATAACTGACATATTATTAAACAGATTCATAGATTCTTTGTAATTGTATAGTCAAAGAAAAGAAACACTATTTTATGGCTTGACCTAATGCTCATCTTCTCGTGCAAGCTAATAAGACAGCTTTCAAAGGGAAGGTTCGAAGATCTCAAATCGTTGTCTGTTATTCTACCAATATCGCTACTGTTGTCTGTACAGTTAATGAAGTTTTTGAATTTCCCCCTTATAATTTGTGTCAAAGGATAACTAATGAGAGTGCCAGCAAGATTTTAAGAGCTCTGAAAGAAGGAAGTGACAGCTGTTTTGCCCATACCTGCCCTGTGATATCTCTGTGCTGGGCCACAGCAAAACATTTAGTTTAGTGTAAGAGAAATGCAACTTCCTTGTGACGTGCCAGAGCTAGGAGATTGGGATGGAAATGGAACCAGCACAGCATTTAAATTAATTATTAGCAGCAACCTTTCTATGATATGTAAGTAAAAATAGCAAGCCAAGTTCCATTCTCACATGACCTGGTCTTAATCCAGGGTAAATGCATTATATCCAATTTATATTAAGATAAAACCCTGCCAATGCTAAAACTTTCAAACTAATTTGCAACTGGTGAAAATATTCTCACCTCATCAGTCACAAGTTACTTAGTTTACTTTCTCTAGTGAATTTTCTGCCTTTACAATCAGCTTTGTCATTCCTATCACACTGCCTATAAACTCTGTTAATATTCATAAACAAAAAGACCATCTGGGCACCTATCCAACATTTCTTCAACAAAGGACAAAATGTCTGTGGGGCTCAAACATATCCCTGTGCAAAGGGGAAAGTGGACAAACTGGGTATAGCCTGTGCCTGGGGACTCATGCACATTGTTCAAAGAAACTGTTGCAGGAATAAATATTCTGTCTGAGGCATCTGATGAGGGAGAAGCTGTTAGCTGATGTACAATATGGCTACGCAGACAAGTTACCATGAAGTAACCAAGAGACTTAATTTAGGATTTGACACATGAGTGGAGAGGTGAAGCTTTAAACATAAATCTGGTGCAAATCACACACTGAAAGCTTCATACAAACAAGCAGACTGTACATTTGAAAGTGTGAGAGGCACTGACAGACAGGCATTTGAAAACGTGATAGATGGAGCCTGGATTCATCCAAGGTGAGACTGACTATTATTGGGCTAATTCAAAGGAACTGTGATAGTGTTCCAAGCTTTTTAAGACAGGGTCAGTTTGGTATGGACATTCTATTTTGTGGTTTATAACTTTATCATAATAGATTTTTAGACATTACCTACTTCCAAATTAACTGCCTGTATAAACTCTGCTTATCCAGGTAGATATAAAAGGATCATGACATACTTTCATTAAGGTGCTGACTTTCTCAAATTTTGTAAATATGAAGTTTCTTTAAGTCTATCTCAAACTTGCTGTGATATAAATGCATACCTGTGCAGTTATTTACCTATAGTATTAGCTAACACAATTAATACATTTTTTCCAATCTTTTCAAAAGATTTTATGTAATCATACACTAGTAACTGGATTTGTACAGTTTTTATATCAGTATAAACCATTTATAGCTTTAGCATTCCAGGACATGGTTTTATGCTCTGGGAAACCCTCACAGGTCAGAGCATCACTGGAGCTGAATACCGTCTACATAGAATAAATTCAATCTATGGAGCAAAGTAACAGTTCATGAACACAATGCTTCATCATTTTTGTATTTCACATATTGAGAGGTTAATAAAAGTATATAAACAATATTAGAAATATCTAAAACAAACAAACAAACCAAAAAAAAACATTTCTTTTTTAATTGTAATATACAGCATACAAACTCGTAGGTTTTCCCATAACACATATCCTGTTGTCAAGCATTAAGCTAAAAATAATTCACTATGAGAGGTCTTGTGTTTGACTAACATAAACTTCTTGCTTTTATTTCCTCACAAAATAGAAGAGCAAGTATCTAATTTGAAGTTTTTCTCACTCGTACTTTATAACCTGGATCAAGTTTCATAGTGTCTTGAGTCACTTATGAAAATTCGAACACTCCAGTTCTATATTACACTCACATTACTGTGATTTAGAAGATATGTTAACTGGAAACTGAACAAGGCAGAGTGTATCTCAAAGGTATTTGACCCAGCATCTCACCAAAGGCTATTAAGGAAACTAAACTACCAAAGGCAGATATTCACGTAGATAAAAAACTGATTAAAATTTAAATTTTTATGGGGACTGAAAGGGGTAATTACGAGTGGAAGTTTGTGCTGTTCAGTATGTTCATAAATGATCTCTAAAAGAGTTAAATATTGAGGTAAGAACTTTGATGATGACATTATACATATTCAAGATAGAAAAAGGAAGAGTCAACTCTGAAAAAGTTCAGAAGGATCTTATATAATGAAGGGTCAGGGTTTTAAAAACAATCAAATAAAACTAAAGTGGTCAAATGTAATTTGATGCATAGGGGGAAAAATCCCTAATGTTGCTTATACAATGGCTATTTTTGAAATGAGAATTATTCTCAGGAATGAGAATCTGCATTACAATGGAAAAGTCAAAAAGATCAGATTATTTTAAAAGGTAGTCAAAAATCAGGTGATATATAAGGGATTATTAGAAAGGAATAGAGAAGAAAACATAAAACAGCAGCCACGTCTTAAGCATGCACAGTTCCCTTGTCTTATTTCTCCATCTCCAGACATTATATAGGGGAACTTGATACGGAGAAAGGTGAGAAGGATGATCAAAGGTGTGGAGCAGCTTCTGTCCAGGGAAGAACCATGATTAAATACACTAGGACCTCTTGCCTGAAAGGCTATAGAAAGATCAGTGAAATCATGAGTAGTGGTGTGAAGCAGGTGAATTAGTAAATGATTGCTCACTCTGCCATAAAAAAAAAAAAAAAAAAAAAAAAAAAAAAAAAGTGAGGTACAATACATAAAATTAGCAGGTGGCAGGCCCAGAACAAACAAGAGGTGCTTCTGCAAAGATGCAATTAAGCTGTGACACTTGCTGTAACATACTGCAGATGGAAAAGTTTGCATGGCTTCAGACAAATTTGTGACAGGAAAATCTGCTTAGGACAATTAGATGCAGACGCTATTTCTGTAGTTCAGGAACTACCTGAGCTACAGATGGCTGGAAAGTATTCCGTTGAATTTCCTAGCATATAATATCCCTATCTACTTGTCCTGCTCTCATGTACTTTCATTAGGCATCTGGTACTGGCAAGTGCTGAAGAGAGAATCCTAGCCTTGACAGAGGTGTGGTTTGACTCCATATGGACATTCTTATGTTCTTATATCAATCTGCATATGATCTGGTAAATGTGAAATATATGTGCTCCTTTATTTAGTTTGTTTAATTATTAACTATTTCAGAATGCATGTAAGATGAAAGTTCAGAATGACTACTTTTTTTTGGAAGATCTGCCCTATGAAATCAGTGAATAGATCAGTCATCAGGACTTAAGAAAATGTAGTAATCACATACTTTATTTCCTTCAACTTTTTCTATAGTAAACAAAATCTAACTAGTTTTGCTGATTTTTCATATATAAAGACTTCCAGTGATTTTGTTGGTAGAAGTGGATCCTATTTGAACAAGTTCTAGTCAGAAATACTGGCTACAGTAATATGAAAAGACATGAGGAATTCTTCATGGTTTTATTTCGAAAATCACTTTCAAGTTTTCACAAAGAGGAAATTTTGGATGAAATGTATGCAAAGTTTCAAACAGGATTTATTTTCCAAGTCCAATTTTTATACATATCAAAATTTTGCTGTTCATCATTTGTAATGGAAAATGAAATTATACACAGCTTGAGTTTAAGCATATAAGAACAAAAAGTCAAACGTATATAGTCCATAAACAGTATTTTCTAATAAGGTCCACTGCATTAGGCTGGACTTATATAAATGGTTTTATAAATCTTAGTAAGCCTACATACATCTCTAATAACATAAATATTTTTAAATCTGTGAATGATAAATTTGCAAAACTGTAAGTAAAATTTGCAAAACTGTAAGTACAGTCAATCATCATAATTTCACAGGCAAGGCTAGAACTGCTGATCATCTATACCTAGATATGTGTTCTTATAAATATTTGTTTTGTGTAGATTTGTTTTTATTTCAACAAGAATTGTGGATAAAATATTTCACCAAAAAGGTGACTTTCATCTGAAAATTGAAATTTAATTAAATGTTAATGCTATTTACACAGATACATTGACATCTTTAGAATTCAAAGAATTTGAGTAAAGTTGCCTTCATACAAGGTACTTAGAGACACTATGTCTTATTTAATATACTTGAAGTCAGCAAAGAGAAATTTGTATGAACAAATTATTCACTGGGAGGGTATTGTCACATTAGGGAAATTGGATAGGAAGGAAGGTAAATTTGTAGCATTTAATAAAAAACAATTTCATTTTACTTTTTACTTTTTTTGGTATACTTAGGAATATGTTTGAAGATAGTTCTGAACATCAAACTTGTCCCCATAATGTCACTAATGGTTTAAAATTTATTGTTAACACAAAATGAGATAAAAGCTAATTTTGCTAACTGAAACTTGCAAAGTCTTCAAAGATAATTATATTTAACCTATAACAAAGCACTACGTTTTTTTTATGAGCTAGTAATTTCGCTTCCAGATGAATAAACTATGAGTCTGATGGCTAGTTAGAGTACTGCAAAGAGGGAATATATGTGTCTGCATGGTAAAGCGGTTCACTACTCATCCATTGTGAGAGGGGTCTTTTGGAATTGGTTTACTTAAATGGTAGAACAAAAGTAAATGGTTGCATACAAAGAGAAATAGTGTCCAAGTGGAAGGTGGTTGAAGACTGGGAGTAAAACTGAAAAAATGAAAAAAGCCATCTTGATATTGTCTAGCCTAGCAAGCTAATGTGGGTGACATCAATTTCTGTGCCAGCAGCACACAAGAAAGAGCCATGGTGATATCTACCTGAAATGATATCAACCCAATTACTCTCTAATCTGCAACAGTACATCTTTCAACTCTTGTCTGGAGTACTTTGAAGTTAAGATTCCACTGCCAGGAAGCTTTAGCTACCTGATCACAAAGCCCCATGGCACAGTCCAAATACCTTCTGGATTGCAGGTCTATGTCATAAAAGTTTAGATAGCTTTGCATGGCTTAAAGCAATTTTTGCCGTAATGCATAGTGTTTTTCTGGCCTATATTTGATAGGGTATAGCATACACTAGTCTTTTCAGTCCTCAGAGTGTCACTGCTGTTTAAGTAAGAAGTTTCGGTCCCTGGAGCTTTCAAGAGGCTGAAAATTTTTCATAACATATTAAGTCAATTTCAAAGCACAAAAGCTTGTAAAATGCCCAGTGGAGAAATTAAAAAGACAAAGAACTAGCTTCTATCTATAAATAGTTTTCTGGGCTTTCTTTACCCAGCTCTATTAGGAAATGTCAACTAAACATGAAATATTCCATGAGGGGAGATTGTAATCTTCTTGTTTCTGGATCAGCCCTTACTGTATGGCTACATGTCATAATGAAGTGGCAGAGAGAGATGTCTGAACCATCTTCAACTGAGTGGACTTAGTAATAGATCCACATTAGTGTTAGTTTTCCAAGAAAAGTATCCTTGACTGGGCAAAGGTCTGGGCTAATACAGCCATGCAACTTTTGATACCCAAGCTTATTCATTTATTGTGACAGGTAGATGCTCCCGAGTCATTCAAGCATTAGAAAGGGAAGTTCTCAGTTTTAATGAATGGACATTAAATTTGCCATATTTCCTCCATTCATTGGTATGATTCCCATTCCTCAAAACTCTTCAAAATCAGCTAGTAATATAGTAGTAGTAGTCATAACAGCTGGGCTCAGAGTGCATGCTCATGTCATTACAACAACATTTAATCATCTTTGAAAGATCATGGTGACTGGGCAAATCTCCTGATAACTGGAAAAAAGCAAACATTATACCTATCTTCAAGGTCAGTCAACTTAACCTCAGTTCCTGGGAAGGTTATGGAGCAGAGTCCTCCTGGAGACAGGTGAAGGACAAACTTGCAATTGGAAGCAGTCAGAGTGGGTTTATGAAGGTTAAATTGCTCCTAACCTGATTCAGTGGATAAGAGCAGTAGAGACTGTGTACCTTGACCTTAGCAAAGCCTTCAACATGGTCTCCCATAGTATCCTTGCAGCTAAATTAGTGAGATACATACTGTGTAAGTGAATTATAAAGTAGGTGGAAAATCAGCTGAACTGCTGGGTGTAAACAAAGTTCAACTGGCAGCCAGCTACTAGTAGCAACCTTCAGTGATCATTTCTAGGGCAAATACTGCCTAATGGCTTTGCTAATGAGCTGAGCAATGGAATGGGTTGCATTCTCAGCAAGTCTGCAGACGATGACAAACTGGGGGAGCAGCTGATATGCTATACTCTTCAACCCTATTCAGAGTTTGTGAGATTGCTACCAGCATTCTGTGCCCAGTTTGGGGCTTTCCTGTACAGATTAAGTATCAGTGTACTGAGATGAGTCCAAGGTAGCCAAGCACAATAAAAGTGATGTGTCCAGCAGTCACATTATAGCTCAGATAAAAATGACAGAAAGTACACTTGATAGCTGCACTTATAAGTCAATGAAAGCTCAGTGGCTATGAATGCCAGCTTCTGACAGAGATGCCACTGAAAGCAAAAGCTCACTTCCAGGTTGTTCCTGCTTTGTGAGTTATGCAGGTTCAACATTCTTGCCGCCACCGCCTACCTGTCACCATTTCATATCCCATAGTTATGTATTCAAGTGTTGTGCATGTTGTGAGTGGTTTGAACTTCCATGTAATGTGTGACTTTATTGTAGAGTATCTGGTAGTATCTGCATTCTTATATCTTTATATGCATCTCTAGAATCTGAATTCACCTGAAAATGTCTGTCAGTTTACATGTAAATGATGGACATAAAGAATGTGCATGTGAACTATATTAAAATTATAGTTAGATAAAATCATAGTTAAACTGTAGTCTTAACTTTTTAACCAAAGTTCAATATAGCAGTATGTTCTGACTATTGTAGGCCTTTGTAGTCCTTGCCCAATGTGACACTTCTAGTGAGGTAGTGACACCTCTGCCTTTCCCAGCTTCTTTCCTCAGCACCACCATCCCTCCAGTTCTCAGTTCCCTTTCAGTGACACAATCCAGTCCTGAGATGAAAAGTCAGAGGTGAAAGAAAAATATTTCCATTGAAGCTGAATGTTTTTATTGAACTAAAAAGTACGGGAGCTCAGGACCAGGAGCACTGGCCTAAACAGTATATCAGTGCCTATCATAGGATAAACATGAAGCTGTTTCAGGTGAGTAGGACATTCCCATGAGTAGGACTGTTTCTCATACCTGCCAAGATAAGTGGCCTAGCTGGACAAGGGCAAGGGAAAGTCACGGAGCTTCACATTCCAGGAATTTTGGTTCTAGGGAGCCATCACAAACCCACACAACTTAAGGGAGTTCCTGGGCTAATACAGAATGGACAACCAGAAAGCAATAGTAAATTAAAGAGACTTTTGTCTCCTCCTTACACTCTTCTCGGATGAACCCAGCTCAGCTTTGGTATCACTGTGGGTTTAGCCCATTGAATTTGCATCAGAACAAAAAATGATTGCCAACTAATCATTCAAAGACAAGGCAGATTCCAGGGTTGAGGCAGACAAAAGCTCTGTAGTGATCTTTATACACCTAGGTACCAGAATCGAACTACTCATTAATCTTTCCCTAGAACAACCCTGTAGCATGACCTACATCTTACTCGTGCTAATAAGGTTTCTGTATATTCCACTTAATTTCATGAATCCTACACTGAAGGTTTCAGTGTTATTAAGTTGTATAGTTATATTCCTTTTGACTGTATCATTCATGATGTATTGTTTTAGAGAGGCAAGTTACACAAGAGAGAATCATTTCATTACTGATAAAAGTGTTCCGACCTCATTAGCTGAGCAAACAGGAGCGTATCTGAACCACAGGCCCTTGGGTATAGCAAACCCTGTCTCAGCCTAAAACTATCTATTGTGAATGGAATCTGCACCACAGAGGTGTTTTTGAGACCTTGGGTGTCCTTTAAAGCCTTTGGCTGAATAGCAAGTGCTGAATGGACACAGCACTGAAATACCTGAAATGAGTGTAAGCTATGTTAACATATAAAAGCAAAAATACAACAAATGAAATTATGTCTCTCCTTGAAGTACAATAGAGATGCAAACAAATGGAGAAAAATGTCTGCTTACATTTACTGCAGAGGCCCCACTGCATGAATTTCATTGAAAGCAAACTTTTCAGGGATGAATTTGTCAAATAAAATTGCAAATGTTTTTCAAATGTCTTTACAATTTTGCTTAACCCTGATTATTAGATGATCTGTAAAATGGAAAATTAACAAATCAAATCACAGAGTTTATACATAAAAATAGTCTTTATTAAAATTTTGTAGACTATTTTAATTCTTATCACTTTTTGCAAGTTGTTGGAATCTTTCCTCCTATGGTACCAAATAACTTGTCAATTTTATGTATTTGACAAATGAGACACATTTATAGTTACCCATTTCTTTCAGACTCAAAATATTATATTTAAATCTAAACACAGTTTGGAACTAGCTCTCTTCAGACATTATTAAAAACATTTAGTGCTATTATAACTTCACTCAGGAAACAGGTTGATTCATTCAAGCAAACTGTGGTGAATGGGGTTTTACATCCCACTGAGCTATTAAGTTGTAAGGTTGCCTATACATAGATTTTATTTTATTCATAATATATGACATCAACACTTTGTTAAAGGTTTGGGGGATTAAAATAAATAATCTTATGGTAGAATTGGAGGAAGCCATGTTATATTCACAGTTAGGGTCCTATTCTGCAGAGTACTTATAGCCTTAACTCCCATGATCTACTGTACAAAAGGCATTCAAGTCTGTGAAGGGTCTGACCCTCTGTTAGAGGAAAGGAATTACTCTTTTCCCATTTAAGTCAATTGGTTTTTAGTTGTTGACTGTAGGAGGATGAAGAATTTTACCAACAGCTTTACAAATCTACTGTTAAGATCCTATGTATTTTAAATTGTTGTGCATATAAGTAAGACTTAGTCAAACAGGAATACAACAACTGCCATAACTATATCAACTAGCAATTTGTATTTTTATTGTGGACACTCCCCAATGATTTTACAAAGGTAAAGCTATATAGTGAACAATTATGGAATTATCTACATAAAATGGATCTTTTTCATTAATCTCATCAGTTAACAAGTATATTATGACCTGAAACATGACTGTTTCTATCCTTTATGGTTTTTATCCAGCTAGAGTGTACATTCTCATAACCAATGTACACATTTAAACTTTTATGCCTAAATGAATGATTCAGCATATGATGTTTATCTTCAGTATAAAGAGATATGTCAAGCATAAATTTACTGAGCTATTTAGGGTGGATGTACTGCCTAATGCAACATGCCTGCTCCAGCTCATGAGATCAGCACTTTGTGGTATAACAGCACTCTGAAGAGTGTCTGAATTTGGCCAGAACAGATTATTCTTCCTTAGTGTCTCTACTTCACTGCAATTTTGTTACAAACATAGAAAAGCAACAATAGCTGGGAAAAAAAAAAAAAAAAAGTGGTATAACTGGGTCATAAACACAGAACACTTGAGAATCCTACAGTGGACAGATACCTTTTCTGATCACCTCATTCTGTTGCCTGAGCCTGCCAGTAGTCCCTCTTTCAAATCCAGTTCCATCTCTGTTACTACCTCCCTTTCAAAGGACATAAAGTGTAGAAGAAAATATGCTTGCCTCTTGTCTTTATCAAATTTGAGAAATTCTAAATCTTTCCTAATCCTTTTCAGAAAAAAATACACCAATAAGAATTCTCACCTTCATTGCATAAACCAGACAGGTGTCAACCAGCAGTCTGAACCTAATTTGTGTACTTCACCTCTGCTAGGGGAAAGAAAATCATAATCGCAAGCTGATCTGTGGTCATGTGTGACAAAAACATTTCCAACACTTCTAGGTGATGGCCAGCAAAACACCAACAACAGAGCACAACAATTTCATTCCTAAAATCAGAGAAGGTTATGTTAAGTAAGATAAGGCAAGTATGCTCAAGCTTCAATTGCCAGGTAGCCAAAACCCTACCAGGGCCATACCTGCTTAAATATTACCTGGCTTGGTGTGACTCTCAAATGAAAGAATGGAGTCTTTAGGTGATTATGCCTGACTTGACAGAGCACACCAGCCCTGTAGTTATGCTTCTTTAAATGGCACATTCTGAGTTCCAGTAAATGTCTCATCCACGTATGAACAGGTTAAAATGCAGCAGAAAACCAACCAAGAATTGCAGGTCAGCTGTGAAGAGTAAATGGAGTGATAAGATTATTACTGTATTGAGGAAGCAATACAGAAAATCAAAATAAGAATTTGTCTGTAACAAGAAGCTATAGAGACCCTGGTGCCTGGCCATTGACTAATACTATGTTTCCTCATAAGCTTCATTTATTTCTGCTGTTCATTGACTTGGTTCTTACTAAGATTTTGAAATAGAAACTTTTTCTAGTGCATTAGTGCATCTGAAGCTGTCACACAGTGCAGCTGCCCTTCACTTTTCCAGAGACACACTAGCGTGTGGCAACGTTCATGTTCTGGCCTGCCCCAAGAAAGCACAGTGGGCAGGAATATGTTTGTTTGTAAAGTGCTACTTATTCTAGTTTATACTCTCAAAACTGTATAAACAGGATCACAAACACAAGTTACCTAGCAGAAAGCCAGGACATAAACTTAGCTTGGCTCATTTTACAGTAATTCATTCACGTGCCAATGACTTGTAAAAATGCTGTTAACGATGAATTCACCATTACTGTTTAAAAAGGTAATTTTTTGGTGCAACACGCAGGAAACCAAGTCTACTTCTCAATGCCATGTGTTTTTATACCTTTCTCTCAAGATCTCAACATGTACATTTTAAAGCACATATTTTACCATTCCTTTCATGTTTTGTAAACATTTGCAATGATACCACTTGTGAACATCTTTGATGGTGCTTTTTAGTTTTTCTGCAAAATGCTTAAGAATTGGAAACCATGCAGTCTGCTGAACTTGATTCACAACTTACATCTCCATGTGTTATTGTTAGTGCTTAGTAGCAAGCAGAATTATCCCCATCTAGTAGGTGTAGCATGGCATCTGTTGAGTCCATTGCCCTCAAAGAGAAGTTAGCATGGAGAGCCCCATAGCCAGAAAATTTGTAACTAAGTAAGGCAAGGCACTAATTCTCTTAAATCTATGCACATGCTTTTTTGTGGAAATGAACAAGATGTGTGGAGAGACAGGTTTTCTCAATTACCAGGGTTAATATTCATGTGCAAATACAGACTCAGCTAAACCCCACACATATGTCGTAATGTCTACATTCGTCATCCTTTTTTTTTAACGGGGTATACAATATTAATCCAAAATACCCATAAAAGACTGACTTCAAAAATCACACTTTACAGCCTGCCCCAGGAATGTTTGCATTAAATTGCTTTAGACTGAGAAAGTTTCATTGTGATCAGGACCCAAGAGATATAAGAGGACCATAAAGTATGGGTCATAGTGTGAGTTTATAAGCTAGACTTCTACTTAATTTAAATTATAGTAGCAGTGTAAGAAGTTGTGGTTTACCAATAGTACTGCTACGCCTTGAGTTAAATGCTTTCTTTCCACTGGCAGCTTCAAGTACCTGCCTCTCATGGAAGAGTTACATTCCTTATGTGTATGTGTCCTGTAATTCATCACTTGAGAAAAATAAAACTTCATTATCAGACATAAGAACAAGTGCTGCTGACATCTCGTCTGAAGAAGCTGTGCGTGTATTTCAGTGGCAGCTCCGTTTCAAGTTCCTCTTTGTTCCTGGATCAGTGCCAGTGTTCAAATCTCTGCCTGAAGCTGGCACATGCTGCTTCTAAAAGGAGCAAGAGTTTAACATCTCTATTGAAAATTAAAGTGTGCCTTGTGATTGGATTAGATGTGCTAAGTATAATTCTATGATTTATAATTTATTTAGTTGGACATCACAAATCACAATTAGAAATACCATAAGATTAATCTTCTTTTTTTTTTTTTTTTTTTTTTTTAAGTTCTGGGATGTATCTGCTCAACTTTTAAAGCATAAGGATATCTTAACGAAAGAGGATAGACTATAACGGATAAACTAGGTCTGTAATCTTTTGCCATATCTGTTTGGTGGTGTTTTTAAAAGATTAAAATGACAGAAAAAGCCTTGATCAAATCCAGTAAGCTCTAGAGTTTAACCTAGATGTCTAATACCACAGTATACTACCCTGGCAGGAATATCAAGGGGAAAATCAAAGCAAAAAGCATTTTATTTTACCCCTTTGTATGTGAAACTCAAGTCATTCTGATTTTACCGATGCTTACAATATTTGCTTTCTTGTTTTCTTTAGCTTTGATTATTGACTTACATGATATGTCAAGCTACACTTTTCTTTCAGTGGATTAGTTATTTTCAAATAAAACATCTATTGCAGGAATATGTTGAATTTAACAGAGGATAATTTTGAACAAGAAGTGGATACATATCCTCTAATATGGCTGGAATTTTCAAATTGGGACTTTTGAGAGATTATTTTTTTCCAATTTCTATATGTTGTATCAAAATGCAAAATGTCAAAGCCTGAATGATAGATTTTGAATTTATTAAAACAAAATATTTTTATGTGTCCTTTGTTTTTACTTTTTATTGCATTTTGCAATGCAAAAATCTTGAATCCTATGAATCAGAGAATTCAGTTACTTTAATTATTCAGAATTCAGTTATATAATTTTATAAATTATAATACTTTCTGGCATGATCTGCTACCTTTTTCTGGCTAAGAAGTCTTTTCTGTCCAAATGCACAAGGTAGGTGGCAGTTTCAGCTGATTAAAATGCACAGAGGTGCTAAATGTGGCTGTTGATTTACTCAAATTACAGTTCTGTATTGCCTTCTGTAGAAGTTGTGAACATGAACCATATGGGGTGGGGAATCAGGGCCAAGGCCACGTCTGTATTACTGATATAAAAGTGGACCATAGTTCAGTGAGACTTCTTGGAACAGGATGAATTTCAACTGTCTTGAAATCAATTGGAGTTATATCACTGATCATATAGCATACATTGATATTTAACTCTAAACATTATGGAAATTAGCCTTTCATGTGGATTAGCTGCTCTTAAGCATTTTCTCCAGCATTTTCACAGAAGACTTTATATAAAAAGTCTTTACATTCAGGTAATACTTGTATACTTGTCCTCTCCTCCACACTGCTGTTTTGTCTGTGCAACTCTGCTGAATTTAGTGTGATAATGCTGATTTGTGTCACAGCTACGCCTTTCCTAACTCTTTCAATTCTAATTGCTTAGAAGTGGACTGATTTGACAGGCTGCGACCCGCCTCCTCTTGCTGATAACACTGTTCCTTTCTTTCTCTTCCCCCTTTCCCTCCTCTTTAAACAAAACAATGGAGTTTCAGGGTAAGGTGACCCTGGCATAATACATGTTACAGATCTGAGAGTACTTTTACAAGATGCTGCCCATTTACAAAGGTAAACTATAAGCATCAATAGGAGATGAAGGGTCTTACAATACAGCAACAGCTTGTCTTAGGCAAGTGTTAATGGGTGGTTTCTGAAACACCTACTGCAGCATTCCAGCATTCTCAGCATTATACGCACCTTGACTCTGCACTATTGTATCTCTGTGTCCTGGTTTCAGCTAGGACAGAGTTAATTTTCCTCCTAGTAGCTGGTAGGGTGCTATGTTTTGGATTAGGATGAGAAGAGCGCTGATAACATGCTGATGTTTTAATTGTTGTAGAGCAGTGCTTACACCAAGCCAAGGACTTTTCAGCTTCTCGCCCTGTCCTGCTAGCGAGCAGGCTAGGGATGCAGCAGGAGCTGGGAGGGGACAGACCCAGGACAGCTGACCCAAACTGGCCAAAGGGGTATTCCATACCATCTGATGTCATGCTGAACAATATATAGGGGTGGCTAGCTGGGGTGGGGGGGGGCCGGCTGCTCGGAGATAGGCTGGGCATCGGTCAACGGGTGGTGAGCAATTGCATTGTGCATCACTTATTTCGTACACATTATTATTAATAATACTATTATTATTATTGTTATTGTTATTGTTATTGTTATTATTTTCCTGTCTTAATAAACTGTCTTTATCTCAACTCACAGGCTTCACTTTCCCGTTTCTCTCCCCCATCCCAGAGAGGGAGGGGGGAGGGTGAGCGAACGGCTGTGTGGTGTTCAGCTGCCAGCCGGGCTAAACCACAACACTCTGGTAAGGAAAGAGAGAAGTTGTAGAAAATAAAGGGAATGTAACACAGAAACGACCTGACCAAATAAATAAATAAATAAATGCAGAGCTCACTCTGGTTCTCAAATGAACAAATTTTGTACTTGTTGCCTATCTATAGCAGGTTTCTCTATCTGTGAGATTGCGTTAAGAGATAAACCTGGAAATGAAAATTCATGTCTAAATGCCTGGAAACATTGAAAATAAGGGCCCTAAAATTGTCCCCAGTTGATTCAGGTACAGCCACACTGCATATTTCATCAGGATACCACACTATCCTTTGCCAGTGCCTAATAAAATATTTCTAGCAATGTCCTCACTTGGCTGCAGCATCATGCAATGATCTCACTACATCAGGCTGAAAAGGGAATTACCTGATTTTGTGTCATAATCCTCTGTGTTTGTAGCAAAAGTGGACCAAATTTACCATGAGATCTCTCTTGTGAGCTATGGTCTTTTTTCTTAATTTTTCCCAGAGTCTTTGAATCATTTACTGGCAGCCCATAAGGGGCACAAGGAAAGTGGTTGTCCTTCCGACCCAGCCACCTAAATGTCTGTGCAGAACAGGACTGTGCCTCCTCCTCTAAGCTTAAAGAGGATTTGAAGAGCTTCTGGGCTCCACCCATGTGAAAGTTGTCTCAAAAGCACTATCAATGGAGGGCGCAAACAAGCAGGAGAATCCTCCAACAATTTGAGTATGTGCTGATGTGAGAGGGGAAGCATTTTTTTAAAATAAAGTATTAATTTCAGGTGGCAAGTAACATAAGCATTTAGCTTAACAAAGACCAAAAATATTTTACTAATTTCCAGTACAAAACACCTTTATAGAAGCAAGGTGAAATCAAATATCTGACTCCCTAGGCAGTTTCCAGAGATCAGGTGTTAGTGTCTTGTGGTCTTGGAGCAGTCCAAGACATTTGTTTTCTCTTGAACCATGTGGAGCACCTAATGGAGAGCTAGGCTAGACTATTAGTAGTACTGAGGCAAAAAGTTAGGTGACCCAACTCAAATGCCATAGCCCTGCACAAAAGCCTCCACAGCATCAGTTTTTGCCTGAAACAACATAAAATGCACCACAGCGATGCTCAAAATATTACTACTGGGTTGGAGAGATTTCTTGAACTTGCAACTCTTGCTTTGCATCCTATCACTTGTCACCTGAGAAAAGAGACTGATATCCTCCTCTCTGCAGAGTCCTTTCAGGTACTCATAGACAGTGATGAGACTTCCCTTTTCTCCAGACTGAACAGCCCCAGTTCCCTCAGCTGCTCCTTGTAAGTCTTGTTTTCTAGCCCCTTCACTAGCTTAGTTGTTCTTCTCTGCATGTGCTCAAGCAACTCAATATCCTTCTTGTAGTAAGGGGCCCAAAACTGAACACAGTATTCAAGGTGCAGCCTCACCAGTGCCAAGTAGAGAGGGATAATCACTTCCTTAGTCCTGCTGGCCACACTATTTCTGATACAAACCAGTATGACATTGGCCTTCTTGGCCATGTGGGCACACTGCTGGCTCATGTTCAGGATGCCCAAGCCATTTTCTGCCAGGCAGCTTCCAGCCAACATTCCTCAAACTTATGCTGCTGTGTAGGGCTGTTATGACCCAGTTGTGGGATCCAACACTTACCCTTGTTGAATGCCATACAAGTGGATGAAGCCCATTGATCTAGCATATCCACATCCCTCTGCAAAGCCTTCCCTACCCTCAAGAAAATCAACAATCCTGCCTAACTTGTTGTCCACAGACTCACTGAGGGCGTACTTGATCCCCTCAGCCAGATCATTGCTAAAAATGTTAAACAAAAGTGGTCCCCATACAGAGCCCTGGAGAATGCCACTGGTGAACGGCTGCCAATTGGATTGCTATGACTCGTGCAGCTTGGCCATCCAGCCAATTTTTCACCCAGTGAACTGTACGTCTGTCCAAGCCATAAGCAGCCAGTTTCTCCAGGAGAATACTGTGGGAAACAGTGTCAAATGTTTTATTAAAATCCAGGCAAACAACATCCATGGCCTTTTCCTCATTTACCAAGCAGGTCATCTTGTCTTAAAAGGAAATCAGGTTAGTCAGGCAGGACCTGCCTTTCATAAGCCCATACTGGCTGCATTTGATCACTCAATTTTGAGACATTCCCATAGGCAAGGCTATCTAGCTCCTGATGAAAGATGCCTTGCCTCTCTTCTCCATGTTGGCATTAAAATCTCAGGCTAGACAGCTGGGAGTAGGAAGGGACCCAGGTGAGATGGAATGAAGAGGGAAGGGGTGCGGGAGAGCCATGTAGCACAGAGGATGGTTTGCATTCACATTAAGCTCCATTTCTCTATTTGTGGTTTTTCTGTGTGTGTGTGTTTTTTTGTTTGTTTGGTTGGTTTGGTTTGGTTTGTTTTTTTTTGCATATTAGTTGCGGCCAATACTGTTACCTCTTCCAAGCAGTTCAGCTGGCATACTGGCTCCTGGGAGACAAAGCAAGCCAAAGCAGCTTCATGACACTATGAACAAGTTGCTGGGAGGCTGGGTACATAACATTCTTGTGTAACCTAGAACCTCATGGTATCAGCTGACTGGATGGGAATGGAATGTATCAGACAAGAAACTACTCAGCAAGGTACTCTGCAGACTGTTTTCTGACCTAATGAAGCTTGAAGCTGTATCAAAGGGCAACATGGAACAGATCTCCCTTTGTGCCCTTATAATCAAAGGAAAAGTCTTTTCAACATCAAGGTACAATGAATAATGCCAGAAAGGAAACCCCTTTGACTACAAAGCATTCAGGCTGCACAGAATACCCTCAGGGATTACTATATTCTTCAGAAATTGGGTATCTTTATGTATTTAGGAATTACTTTTCCTGTTCATTCCACTGCTATGTTGACTATTTTCCAGAAATGCTTTTTTTTTTTTTTTTTTTTCCCCATTACTATCGTCAGCATACGATGACATGGTCACCTTGGATATGGACAAATTGATTAAAAGCGTTTCTGAAGTCCGAACCGTTTACTTTTGGTATTTAAAAAAAAAAAAAGGGGGGGGGGGAATAAATATGTTTCCTGGATGCATGAAAAGTTAGATGAAAAACATTTTGCATATTATTTCTATACTGTGAATGCATATTCAAAATATTCAAGTTACCACAGTAGCTTGACTCTGACACTAATACAACAACCACCAGTCTTTAATGGAGAAGAGATGTATTTTTATGTGCCGTGACATTTTTAAACTTGAATGTCACAAATGTAGGTGTTAGTTCTCACAGTCTAGTGTATTTTTAGACCTCTAAAAATTTTGGGTTCAGGAATTGCCTTCTTTCAACATCTTGCTGTGTCATGGCCTCTTCTCTGCAACTGCAAATGTTTAAAAACAATTTTTTTTTCTCTCTCTGATTTCTTCTTCCTGGCATTTCTGTTTAAATTATAAAATAAGAAATAACAAACAGAGGAAAAAATACCCAAACTGTGCACGTACACATTAATATCTAAAATACAGGAAAAAAAAAGAAGGTATGTTATTTACCACAGATTCTCTAATTCAGACTATGATTTTCTATGCAATTAGCAGTTCTGCAAGTTTCCTGCAATGCTAGAAAGGCTGCAGCCCACTTCAAACTTTGAATTGCATTTCAAACCAGCAACAAGACTTTATAATTACACTTAAATATGATTGTTATGTAGTTGGACTTTCCAAGTGAATTGAAAAATGTTGTAAGAATTTGAGTTATGTGTGAACATCCAGAGCATATTTCTTGTTCTACTAGAGCTTCAGTAACCTGTTAAAATACCTACAGAAGTGCATCATCCCCAGTATATTTTGAGAAAGCAACAGAAAAGCAAAAATTCTTTGAATTTTAGAGATGATTTTGTTTTAATGTTTTAAAGCATTACTTATGGTAATCATTTTCAGTTGGTTTGCATTCACTTTTAATAGCTAGTTAGAAGGGCTCCAACTGAGCCTTTATTAAGCATGTTTTTGTTTGTAGTAAGATGTCTTCTGATTAATATTGCAACTGAAATTGCTTGAAAACTTTCAGTGTCTGCGATTGAATGTAGTTTTGAAGACAGGCTTTCACATCTGTTTTAAAAGAAAGGACACCAGTGATAGTCTGGTGAGGTTTTCTGGAGGGTGCAGATGAAAGAAGGAAAAGGGGAGGGACAGAAGGAGAAGTTTTATTTTCAGAATTTATTTTGAATGTCTCAGGCATGGTTAGTTTGATTTTTTGTCTTGTGTTCCAGACCACAGGTGTTTCCCATTAAGACAAGTGAACTGACTTTAACGGTATCCTGCAGAGCTGTGGGCACAGAATGCCTTCTGTGAACTGCCAATAATTATTTGTCCTGGCTTTGTTTCTGGAGGTTCTACTTAAATTGGTTCAAAAGCTGGTAATCTGTTTCATCCCTGATGATTAACCCCCTTAAAAAAAAAGGAGAAAAAGAAAAGTTAGTGTGCTTCTACATAATTGAGCAAAATAAAAGAGCTCTTGTAGTATCTTTGTTAAATTAGGGAATGATTTTTAAAGTGTGATAAAAGGAGACTTTGGAAGAGTACTCAATATGTAGTGCTATTAATAAGATAGCTCTACCAATTCCCTCAACAGTCTGTGCTGCAGACAATGGGACTGGTAATAAATTTAATCCTGATAGGACCTAAAACATTTACTATTTACAAATGATTAGATCTAAAATGTGCTGCCTGAAATATAAGCTCCAAGTAGTTACTTAAGTTATGATTAGATTTACAAACCTTATGCAGCCTGTCATCTCTCAGGCAAGGCCACATAGACATTTGTTCACTGATTTCATGGGTCTTTGGTTCATACCTTTTAAGAGCTTCAAAAACCTATATAAAGGTGTAAGTTCTTATGCTGCAATTTTTGTATCCAGGTTACAAAATGAAAAATCTTTCTTATTTTCATCACTCTCTGACCACAATCCCCGCAGTTTAAAATATCTTCTGAAAGCTTCAGTTCAGCAAAACACTCAAATGCTTTGCAATGTCAGGGGCCATGAGAAGTGCTGCTTCATAGTAACTATTCAGAACTTTCCAGGATAATTTTCAGAAGATCAAAGAGGACAAAGATTGATCTCCTTTATAAAATGCATGTTTATGTCTGTATAAAATGCTAAATTTTTAATTTAACTGCATTTGATATTTGCCTATGCCATCTCAAGTGACCATATAATTAAACTTGGAAGATGAAGTGCCATTGTGAGCTAGCCATTTAAAAATCCTGTTCACAATGTTCTCAGTTATACTTTCACTTGGGGCTTGGCATGATCTTGCACAGATAATGCACCTAACCAATAACCAACAATCATTCTGTCTTCTACTATAACATGGGCTACTGTGCACGGACATGCAAATTCCATTGTCATCTGTATGATTTGCAATGAATAGATTAAAGAGGGAAATTCAGCCAAATCCTGATCCTATTGACATTGAATTCAATAGGAAAATAGTTTGGAATAAAAATACTATTAGGTGATATCTATTGATATGTAAAAACTAATTCAGTCCACCTCTACTTTGATGTTTTTTTCCTAATAAATTTGAGTGCACTTCTATAGGCAGTGAAAAACAGAGTGTATTTTATCTTAAAATTAACTATTGTGCAGTCACTTAACTCATATATTTCATACTTTTGAGACTTTTAAGAAGTTCTGCAATAGCATAACTTCAGAAGAGTACAGCACAACAGAAGCTACAAGTGGTATTACCCTGTCAGTCTCCAGGGAACATCAAAAAAGTGGTTGACAAGTATATTGAGATTTAAAAAGCAAAACTCTTGATGACACATGATGAGTTGAAAATGTAAAATGACATAAAAAGATGGTTGCTTTGCTCTTTCTGTTCTACAATTAAAAAGACACGGGTTATGGTTATGCTGTGGTCAGTTTTCAGGAGTAAGATACTTTCAGCCACAGGCTCAGACATGGTGATAGGTCTTGCAAGCCCAAGGACATGTCTCCATGCTTTCAGCAATGAAAACATTTAGATAAGACACTGAGGCAAGACATGGACAGGGATAAAATATCACACTTACAGCTACTCTGAGCTGTACAGACACAGCCCAGGTGGGACAGGGTATCTTAGAGAGCCTGAGTTATCTGTCATCACACTAAGATATTGCTAATAAAGTTGCTGCTGGTACCACCAGTACTATTGGCTCTTGTTGTGAACTCTCAAACTCACAGATGCAGCAAGGTAAATGCCCAGATGTGTTTTCCCAGAAACATACATGTCATCATTCCTCTCCAGACCAGCATCTTTAAAAGTACTCCAGATACGTAAAGAGTTCCTAACCATCTCTGTCGGTACCATTTAATCATATGAATGTATTCCGCTGCCAAGATCCTCTTCAAAAAGGTGGAAGTAGTCTTTGAAGAACATACTGTGTGCAGTACCTACTTCACAGAAGAAGAAACATTTTAAACTAAGGATCAGACATTTTTTACAAAGACGTGAAACACAAATTAGAGAGTGCTATAAGGACATGACTATATATTATGTCCAATTATTAAATGCTTTTTCTGTCAGGTTGAGTGCACTTTTGTTGAATGATTTCATCCATTCCAGTCCATCCATCCATAATTTCATCATATTTGAAGTAGATTACAGTTAACACATTTTAAATTGATACCACAAAGGCAGCTAGTATCTGTATAAGGTAACAAGAACAGATTCCATCAAGCCACAAACATGCTGATATGAGCTCTGCAGCAAATAGTCCGTCTGTGTAGCCTAGGTACTTTTAAAAGCCACATCAGCTTCCACTTAGTCCAGGGTAAATATTGCTGTTCTAAGAGGAAAGGGTCAAACCCCTGATAGAGTCAGCTGTCATTCTAAATATAGTACAATTGTTTTGTTTTGGTTTGCTTTGTTTTGTTTTGATTTGTTTTGTTTTTAATCCTGATAGTAAAACAAAGTAAAAGGAAGAATAATGGAAGATGAGCAAAACAATGACTGGGATTTTAGAGGAAATCTACATTGCTATTTTAGTTTGGCTCATGAGGGAGCTTAGGAAGCAAACATCTCCCTCAGCCCCAGCCACTTTGCTTTGGTTCAGATTGCAGCATGGCCTCAGGGTGCAGGAACTGGATCTTTTTCATGTCAAATTCAAGTGAAAGGGACATTCCACGACTGCAGCGAATGTGACCCAGGTGTTCATTTGGTTTACAGGATCAGATTAGACATAGTCCAAAGCAGTTTCCTGAAGTGCATCAGGAGTTTTGTTCTCCAGCCCCTACCTACTATTGTTGACTGAGCTTTACTTACCTCTTTAACTCCTCCTGTTAATGACAAGTCAAACAATTGCCATATAAGTATTCTGATTTTCCTTTTCAGGGTTACAACTCCATTCAGCCCATGGGGAAAAAAAAAAAAAAAAGTTTCTGAAGCTAAGGAAGACAAAATATGATGTACCAATGGGTTAATAAATAGAAAGCAGAGTGATACCTACAGGAAGCTGGGTCTTCTGCTGGTGTAAATCAGCTTCCCTAGGTTGACTTTAGTGGAGTTATGCTGATTTACATTATCTGAGTATATAATGCAGTATATTCCAGTAATTCAGATGCTGATTTTAGCTAGAAGTATGCATATTATAAACACATGTTGGGGCCCTGAGGGTACTTCTGGTAATGTTATTGATTCTTTGAGAAAAGCATGCTGGGGTCACTATAGTTTGCGCACATGTACATTTGCATTATTGGAATTTAAGATAGCTCATCTGGAGCCGAATGTCTTTTTGTATCTTGAAAAGTGTCAATCACAAGTAACAAACTTCCAAGTAGTATCTAGCAGCTTGTGGTAATAACTGGTAAGTACAAGAGTAATAGAGAATGAAACACAGGGAAATTAAATTTAAATAGTTTTTACTACTATACACACTATTTTTATTACAGCAACAACATCTCCACAACCAAACATCACCTTTTGCTTCTGTTTTTCTATACATCTAAAACCAACTTAACATGTCTTTAAGCAACGTATCTGCAGAGTATTTATGTAGGGACCACAGGACAAGAGATTTAACTCCTCAATCAAAATACACTGAAGTCATTGAAATTTCTTTTAACTTCTCTGAGATTCAAATGACTCTTACAATAGTTTACTGCATTTAAACCACAGCCGAACAGCTTTAAAACTGACAAGGAGACTTCATCTTAGTGTTATAAATATGCCAATAAAACATTTTTAAAGAGTAGACTTATACCAGTGTTAAACAGATTTTAAATGCAGTTGCATTGTGTGAAAGATTATGTCAATAGTTATCTTTCTTCTCTTATAGGTCAGATTGATACTAAATACCTTCATGCTGATATGAATGTTCCTGCAATAGTGGTGGACCATTTTGTACCGTGCTTCTTACAGCCATTCAGGCTGTGGACTCAGCTATAGCAGAGTTCCAGTTTCAAGTTCCTGGGCACTACCACACCGCAACACAGAGACACCTGGAAATGGAGAAAACATGCTTAAGGGATTTATTTTTTTAAGATGAATACCTCATCTGAGTCCATAGGTTAGGGAGCATATTTTAAAAACTTGGGGGGAATCAGTCACTCTGGTAGAAGAGTTATTTAACATAACTTTATCATTATTCTCTTATCAAAAGATCAGGAGAATGATGAAATAACTCATAGTATGATTCAAACCCCAAGTAAGAAGTCTGATATAAAATTAACAGAATAACTAGTGCAGTTTTGCTATCATGCAAAGTTTCTTTCACTTTAAGTGACTGATTTCCAAAGGGCTTTCTTCTCTTAAAAGTTGGTAGTGACATTATAGTTATTTCATTTAACTATTCATCAGCAACTGGCAAATTTCAAAGTGACACTTACTTTGGCTCCTATTGATCACATTCTTTTCACAGCTGTTACTTGAATTTCCTTTACAGATTTTATTAAATTTATATGAACATTGAATCTGTGTCAAATATGACCTAGGAATGACCCTAAACATAATGAAAATCAAAACCATTTCCCTGTTTTCATTACTACATTTTAACCAATTACTTCAAAATGAGCTCCCTCCCAATATTTTTTTTTTCAAAGTGAAAAAAAAATATTTATGTGCCATAAATGATGAAATGGACACACAGTGAAAATGAAAAGGGCATACAGTGCCAATAGTAAACAGAAAGCAGACAGCATATTAATTTTTTCCCCAGTAATATTTTTCAAGTGCTTTTTTATTGATTATATATCTTATGGGGAAAATTTTTACTTGTTGCATATCATTATATAAATTGAGTATATGGCTTATAGATTTTAAATAAGCTAGCAGAGTAGAGGAAACCAGAAAAGAACTGCACAGGGGGAAAGGGAGATTTGCAGAAACATGCATATTTCCAGAGCCAAACATTTGAAGGAGTGATTTTTATAGTTCAGCTGGGACAATACTGGTCTGTACACTTCCTTTGGTGTTTTTTTAATCTTCTAGATTTACATTCTCAAACAAAATATTTATAAATGGAATCCCATTTGTATGGTTTGAAAAAGAAATGTGCTAAGAGCTCAGTTACCAGAGAACAGTGTAATGAGTTCAGAAAATGTATGCTTGAAATTTATTTTAGGTTTGTAAATTTTAAGAGATTTTTACCTTCTGGGAGTAATATGAGCACTTTCATAATAGCCCTCTGAATTAAAAGGAGAAAAAGGCTGCAGATTTAAATTATACAATCCAATAGAAAAAGTGTTCTTATAGGAGTCTGTCAGATGATGTCTTGAATCGATGGACACAGTCATAAATATCCAAATAATAGATCAACTTGTAAAGTTTTTTATCTAACACTAAATATGTGTTGGTTGTCTTGTTTGTTTGTTTGTTTTGTTTTGTTTTGTTTTCTTAAATCATTCACCAATCTAGTTTTGTACTTGGATGATATTCTCAATAACATTTCCATATGACTGATCAAGACAACCAAAACCAGTTACCCATCTGTCTCTGGCTTTATAAGCGGGTTTATCATGTGCAAACATGAAGCAAACATGAAGCAAGATAGATGAAGAGCAGAATAATGGTGCAATTTATTCCACATCTAATATCCTTAGAGTAGGGTAAGGTTGGTTACCTGCAAGTAATATAATAACAGCACGGGGAGGTAAAATAATCTGAATTAATCTGTTTTAGCTTTCCTGGTGGAGCCCTCCATCTGGTCACTCTTATTCAGAACAAAAACACGTGTGTCCCATATAATCACTTTCAGAATGACCACGTGGAGAGCTGCACTGGCACGGTTAGATTGGTATAACTTCCCTATACAGAAGAGTAAGTGAATGTGACAGTAATGAACAAGGGGAAACTCTGTAATAAGAACCCCAGTGATTTTCTTGAAGTTACACAGAATTTCTTTAGTTAAACAGGAATTTCAGTCCCCAGCCAAGGACTTAACAAGAAAGTTACCCTGCTTTCTTTCCCAAGTTAGTACAGCACCCAAAGCTCATGCTTAAATGATCTGACTCGACACAACTCCTATTAAAGCAAGGGCTGGTCTCAACTACCATACTTTCTCTAGGCAGAATTCATGCAGGCATGCCAGAGCTGGCTTTAAATCAATTGGGTACACTGTGGTCAATTACCATCAGTCCAGAACTCAGACTAAGCCGCAGCCTGTTGTCCCCAGTTCTCCAAGAGCTGAAAATACCCTTCCATCATCAGCCTTTGCTAAACTCAGCTGAAGTACCATGCTGGCAGCTCCTGAGATAACTAATTTAAAACTTCTTCAGATATAGCATACAACCAGCCTTTGCTACAATTCAATAAAAATTCATTTAGCTTAAGCACATGCTTAAAATGAAACAGGCATACAATATTTGCAATTAATTTAGATGTAAAGATCTTAGTTTGTGTCATGAGCTCAATAAACAGCAATTAGGTGGTGTTTGCCTGGAGTAGGAAGAATCTCCTAGAAGGACAGTAATTAGAAAGAGCTGAAAAACGTCCACAACTGTAGTTACAAGGATTGTTTAATCTACAGTTGCATATTCCTAAAATTGGGAAGCAAGTTTAAACCCAAAGATTTGGCATTATCTTGTAATAGTTTGCAATCTGTTTTATACCTTTCATCAGCTGAAAAGAGAAAACCTGAAGGATTCAAATGGAAAAACAACGAAAACAACAACAACAAAAACTATACATGAGAACAACCTGTTTGAGGATAAAATGGAATATTCCAAATACAGGGTCAGCTATCTCTTTTGGGGAACAAACTTCAGGCATATGCTAGTAAAAATCTGTTTGCAAATTTTGGACTTTGAAAAAAAACAGAACAGATTAAACATACAAGTGATAATTTCTAGTGTGACTCTTTGTGAGAAAAAAAAAAAAAAAAGGCAGAATTTTGCACAACTTGTAGGTGTTGTATTTGCCCATGGGGAGACCAGCAGTTGAGAGAGAATTACAGTAGTCAAGCTCAAAAAAATTCCAGCTGAGCTGTTTGCTGCTCTTGGCATTTTAGGTTCATTGGAAATGTTTCATACATCATCACCAATAATGACTGCAACAGAAAACAAGTTCATATTAGAAGCCTTGCTAATGACTTTGCTGTTGCTGAAAAATAAGGGAAAACTGATTTTCTTAAACTGGCATAGGCAAAGCTGGACAGAGCAAAAGAAAATGAAAAATCAACAAATGAATAAATTAATTTTTAAAATGCTGAGTTTACAGTTCTTTAATATATACTGTTTTAATTTATATTAAGAAAACGGTATATTCAGAAAATATCTGAATAGTATAGAATGAGTTCCTACAGACAAAAGCTAACATTCCTCCAATCATCCTTGTAAGGATATCTGTCCCTTTAAGGCTTTGGCTGGAATTACATACCACTGAAGCCTTCTGACAAACATTTTGCCAATCAGCTGGATATGTGTTAATCAGCCTTAGTACAAGCATTGCTTCACTCTTTCACACAGTTTCTTTCCTCTGATGTTTGTTAGCTAACCTGTTGTTTAATTAAGGACTTGTCTTAGTTATAAGTTCAGACACTGACTTCTCATTAATCACTAACTAACATAATACAAATCTCTAATCATTCAGTCTTGATTCTTTGTCATCAAAGGACCTCGCTCTGTTATGATAATGAGTTTTTAATAACTTGAAGCTCTAACACCAAGGCTAAGCTGAAGACCACTCGAATGGTCCCAGAACTGTCATATGATAGGAGCATTGGGTCTCATTAGTAATTGAATTACCATTAACATTTGTATTTGTATTTATTACTTTTGTTCATTCAGAATACCACATTTTTTTTTCAATGGGGCAGCAAGCATTTTAAGCCAGTTACACATCCAAAATTTCCTGCATTTTCAGATGAGAGAATTGGGCTTAATTTCCAGACCTGGGCTGAAATCAACTATAGCATGTCCAGGATTTTAGCGCAGATATTTTGCTTCTGATTCTCCTGAGAAGCTTGCATTAAAAAAAAAAAAAAAAAAAGTAAATTTTTTTATAAGCGGGTAGAAGAATTATTGCCTGTAAGGGTAATCCTATCTCTTTGACATAGTACAAAAATGCCCTACCTCCTTTTGAATGCAGGCTTGTAAATCACAGAGGCTTTTAATATTCTTTCATAGTATTTCTGATATTTTGATTTCAGTAACTTACTCAAAATACAAGGTATTTGCTGATGCCAACGTAAAAATAAAACACAGAGATATAGGAGCAAGACATAGAGTTGCTCAGAACAGTAAAAATACATCCTGCATAGTAAACCTTAAATGCTGTAGCTATCCATAAGCTATGAAACCTAGTTCCAAGGCAAGTGTTAATATCGCTGGAGCTGTTACAGAATATAGACCAGAAAGAGTCTGCGATACAGGATAATGTGAAAGTATATCATTTGGATGAGCTAATACTGTATTTATAGTCCGGAATTGCTGTGGCCCTGCAACCATGGTTGATAACTGAGAATGATCAGTCCTTTTTGACACTGTGATCTTTCAGACAAAGACTTATCTAATCGTTATGCTACTTTTACTCCTAAATTTCCCTTAAATAAAGAAGGTATTTTGGAGTGCTGATATATGTTAGTGTGTTAGAAAATGTCAAACTATTTTGCTGATGTAAAACTATTATTTTGCTGATTTAATTCACAAAAGTAAGATAAAGATAAGGAAATGCTTCCTAAGGCTGTAGGACAATGAAAGCTCAAGTTTATACAGGTGGTGTTAGCAAATGACACATTTTCAATCTATCTTGTGAAACAGTACTGGTAAAGGATGAATATTACACGTTTCTTAGCAGAACAGATTTGGAATGTCAGAATTGAAGGTCAGTTACTCTTTCCATTAAAAAAACTCATAATGTAGGAATTTATATATATAGGCTGTGTTTTAGTTTTCATTGATCTACAATTTTGCAATCAAATTCTTTGAGATGCTGCAACATTTGGGGAGTTTGTAATTATTCAGTCTATCTTTCTCAGGATGTGAAACAGTTTGAATACAAGGCTGATCATCTGAAAGCACTGTTTGAAGGCTTTCAACAATATAGTCCATCCCCACAAAATTTATGTAATCAGGGGATCTGCTGGCTCTGTTTCCAATTTATAAATACATATATATATATATATGAGACATATATGGAGCAGAATAATGTTTCTCTATATGAAACACCTGCCTATGTCAAGTAGTGCTTTTCACTACATGTTAACCTAACAGATGAATGGGAAGAGTCATGACTACATTCACTGAACAGAAGTAGCGGTCCATAATCATTTGAATCAGGAGAGAAAAGCTGGAAATAATGACTGCAGAAGCTCAAATTATTTCTTACACATTAAAGGCAGATAAGAGTGAACAGATCTCTTTTCTTGCCAAAGCCATGAGATGAATGTAGGTTCTCATCCTACAAGCCATGTGCAGAAGATTACTGTGGACGGAATTAACAGCACAGCCACAGGGGAACTGCCAAGAGAAGGATGCTTTGGTAGAATGAGACTTGGGGCTTAAAGGCCACGGCTCTTAACTCTGAGTGACTACAGAATTTGACCATAAGCTATTGCAATGAGGGTAATGTAGTAGATAGGCTAACAACTAACACTCAATGTTATGCTTTGTTGATGGTAAGGAAAACTTTGAGCTAGATGCATATATAATTTTTACATAACATAAAAAGCTTTAGGCACCTTTAAAAAGTTTTATAACAAAGTATAACTTTTTAAACCTTCAGACAGTTCTGTAGACAGAGGTGCAATAACTATCTTTACACTACAATTCTCCTAGCTATGTTTAACTTCTTTTACTGGACAAAATATCCCATTCTTATGTGAACACAAGAGATCCTGATCTAGTGGATGGCATCCCGGCCCACAACAAGAGGGTTGGAACTTGAAGATCTTTACGGTCCTTTTCAACCCAAGTGATTTCAATACGTTTAATGAATGACTTTGTTCACTCCTACATCTATTGGCATCTACTCTTCTTGTTGTAAAATTATAGTATAAACGGAAGAAGGGGATTGAACTGAAGTATTAGATGAACTTTTTCATGGGATGTTTTGTTGGCTTCAGTTGCCTCTCTTTATACCATTATGTTTGGGAAACTTGATTCATATTATCGCAGAGAATATTTGTTCCCTTTCAATGGGGTTCAGACAGAGGTTATGTATTCTCTTAAGTGCAATAAATGTCATGATGCTTTTGGGTAGTTTTCCATTGTATGTGGTCCTGTCCACCTCTTGCCAAGTTTGGACTGTAAAGTCAAGATTTTTGGACAAGGTTACTGGGAGGAGATGGACTAGATCACTCTCTTCTGCTGTGTGTTTTAGGAAATCAGTTCTAAGATTTTATTTTATTTTTTTTAAAGGCTATAGTAAGGTAATCTCTCTAGTACATTTTTTAGCTAGAAAACATAGTCTCAAAGTATGACAGATTTTTCATTTTGCCGTTGTAGTTCCTTTACCTACCTCAAACACTTTTAACAAAAGACTGAATGTCACAGATCAAGACTAACATATTCAGTTATTTGCAAGAAGATTGTTTTAAAAATGAAGAATGTATGTATTGCTTGTCACTTCTAAAGAGGACTGAAAATTAATTCAGTTGTGTTTCTTACACAGATTGGAGTAAAGGTTTTATCCAAAGTAATAGTTTTGTTGATTTTGGAGTATAACAATGCTTTTCTCTCTTTATTTATGGATGAAAAGTAGCTATTCTGCTTATCAGTGTGCACAGATCTGCTGACTTCACATTCCCATCATAAATTAACAATAGCTCTGATTTTTCTTTACTTCAAAATTTAGTCTGTAGTAAAATGATATGGCTATGTGTCACTGATCAGACACAATATAATTATGTCTAAATTCCCACTCTTGAGATTTTAATGAAAAATCTTTCTTAATCTGTTCTATTTTGTACTAAAATATTTCCCTAATGATTGCAGCACATGCAAAATGCAGTGTAGATACACACCTATCCAGTTGTTTACCCATGAATGATGTAATGATCTTGATAGTATTTACAAAATATGATGCAGGAAGTTTGTTTAATCCAGACTAAACAGAAACAAGGAGTCCCATCTTACTTCCATATACATAAAAACATGCACAGATGTAGACTAACTTGAGAGAGTACACACCAGAGAAATGGCTTTTTGCCTTGTTACATTTTAGGTGGTATTAGGATTGAGTTACAATATTAGTTGTTAATGGTCTCTACCTCATGAAAGCATGTTCATAAAAGAAGTTTAATGTTCATCATACTCACCAAAACATACACAGCATATGGAAATATACATTCAAAATATGAAAACACAATGAGAACATAATGTAGTAATGTGAAAATGTCTGAAAACAATTAGAACACTAGCAATGAGGAAAAAAGTTGTAGTAATTCCTGTCTCAGCATGTCCAGTGAGAACTTTTTGGTTAGTATTTGAAGACCCACTCACATATCTGTGTGCAACATTCTGTTCATAATCTACTGCTAACATGTTTAGAAGAAGTTTTGTGTAGGCATGTCTTTATACCTGTCTGCCAAACATCTGAACAGCCCAGATGCCAAACATCACAGTATGCCCACATGAAATTATACCATAAACATTTAATTAGGTTTTTAATGATTTTATACATCACTAAAACACTGCTTATATGTCTTTGAAAAAAGTCCTTCCATTCTGAAAGTCCATATAACAGAAAATCCCATATAAGTTGTGGTTTAGTTTAGTTAAGTGTTAACGTCCCATTTTGTTCTTCTACCCTTTGCTTTCTCCAACTTCATTCATCCTTTATCATCCAAATCCCTAGCTCTGCTTCAGACAACTGTTTTGATTCCCATTGCCTCCAACATGCTCCCCCCCTGTTCTGGGCATCTTCTTCAAGAACAGGAAAACCAAACAGCTCTTAGCTCTGCTGACTTGGAAAACAGCAAGTAGCTAAAGGCCTTCCTTCTAGTGAACCTTGCTGAAAAGGTCTGTGCTTTTTTATCCTTTATGTATTTTGATTAAGATGTTCTAAGCAGCCACGTGGCCACACAAGACTAGCAACAACAGGGAATTTATTAGGTACTACTAACTATGATCTCAGTTTCAGGTAATCAGAAAACAGTGCAGTCATAGTTCTCCTGCTATTAAAATCCTGGTCACAGCAAATGATTGGTGGAAGGAAGGGCAGCAATTTAGGTGAAGGGGAATGAAAGAAAAAAAAGTCATAAAGCAGAAACAAGAACCTAAATCTAATACTCCATCTGGAAATTTATTTCAAAAATCCTACTACACAAACACTGATGCTTTTTGACACTTTCTGACAGAGCACTTTAAAAGGAAGTGTGTTCTTTTTCCTTTCTTTGCTTATCTGAAGTAATATTCACTTTCTTATAATATCAATGGTGAATAATCACATACTTCCAAATATTTTTAATTTAAATTCATACTTCCAAATCACAGTTTCACAGTTATTTATAAAAAAAGAGACTTATGTTACCACTATCACGTTCTTATACAGGGCTTGCATACATAAAGATAGTGGAGAAGTTAATACCAAATGATCTCAGTATAAACTTAGAATGTAATAGCAATAACTCCTTACTTGGACCTTATTATTCCACAGCAAAGGTGCCTTTTGGTGGATTAGGGAAGTCTGCTTCTAAAATCCACACAAAAAAGTAAAGAAGAATAGCCTTGGATGAATAACTGTTCCACACTGGCCCTGCTGTACTTTTCCTTACATTGGCAAACCCTGAGAAGTTTGATCTATGCTACTGTAACACAGGATATTAGCAAACATGGTATTCACCAGCAATGCGGCCTGACAACATAACAGTATTGCATTAAATGCATTTAGAAAGGAATTAATTATTTAAAAAAAAAAAAAAAGATTTTATAATGGTTGTTGTAACCTCAAATGTGTGTGCCTTTAAAAATCTGTCTTAAAAAGGTCTACTGCTGGTTCATCTAAAGAAGCCATAATGTTGTAAAAATGCTACTGAATTAGTCTGCAGAGTGAATAAAGATGAATATAGCCCTTGTGGAACACTATCACATGAAAAGGGGTCTACACCTCATAAATATACATATATTCTACACACTCAGTACAACAGCGTCCTTGAGAGTGATACTTTTACTGCGTTATTAGCAGGTGTTTTGCATGAAAACTGAACATCATAGGCATTAAAGTAATTGGATGCCAAGCAATCTCATATTATGGAGAATACTCTCCCAGGAAAACTTACATGCACATCCACACCTAATGATGAGCTCTTTTTAACATTTTGTTGCATTCAAAGCATTCAAGTCACATGCAGTATAACTGTCCCGTGTGATGAACTTAGTGACTTCCATACTCCTGCTTCTTCCTGATGTCATCTGGAGCTGGTAGTTTTTGACTTTAGTCCTAGCTTGGAATCCACGTCTGTCCCTATACATACATAGTATTATCCAACTCCAGTTGTACCCATACTACCTCAGTTACTGCAAAACTTGCAAGAAGGCACCACGCTTATCATTAAAAGTTTCAAATACATTTTATAAACTCATAAAAGATCTATGGGAATGGGACTCAATGTTTACTAATATCTGAATCTTTTAAAGGCAGATTGACAATGATGTCAAAAAAGAGTGGTCACATTGAAGCTTTTCCTGCAAAGTAGACTTTAACATATTTCTATGTGTATCTTTCACTGTGGGACCATGCTGCAACCTTTCCACTCACAGAAACACTACAGTGACTTTAACTCCTCTTAGTCTATTTGTTTTCATAGAAGTTGTAACGATTTTACTTTTTTATTCACATTTCTTTTTTTTTTAAAGTGCTTGAAACTGGCTAGTGATTAAAAAAGTTAGTACAGGATCATACATAGATGTATATCAAGTGATTGTGGATCCATAGAAAAAGAGAATTAGAGCAAATAAAAAGTAAAGGCCTTCAATATATAGATGTACTCAATGGAGAAACATAGTCTACTTTTCCACATGCAGATTTTAACTTTCCATTTTGAGGGAAAAAGCATGTAATTTTTAGGAGACTAATGATAGATCTCTAGAAAAGAAATAGATCTCATCTTGAAATAGAAGCAGATAGCCTTGGCAGAAGAATATTTGTTTCTTCTGGCTGTACTTACATTAAGCAGAAAATGTTTCAAGTCATCACAAGAATTAGATTACTCCCTAACAATCTCTTAGTATTAACAGAGACTTAAAATGTAAGAACTGAGAGAAAAAGAAGGAGCATTAATGAAGATGTTAGTAAAACAAGTTCATTAGGAAAGACAATGAAATAAGGATGGGGAAGGAAGTAGCTTGGAAAATCTCAAGTTCCACTTCTCAAAGTCAAAAAGAAACAAAATAAAAAGTTAAGAATGATGGAAAAGCCATGGTGTTGAAGATGATTGATAGAAAGTTTATCTGTACAGGAATAAAGAATTGAGCAATAATGTACAGGTAAAACTATGGCTGGAGAAGTGAACTGCTTCAGGAAGACAAGTTTTGGAACACGGAGAGTTCTGACTGCAAAAACTGGCCCAGCGCTGAACGGAAAGGAATAGAAGGGAATGTATGAGATTTCTGAGTGAGGACTGATAGACACGCACAAGACCAGATTTTCAGCTGCTATAAATCCAGGGAAGTTCAAATATATTTTAGGCCAGCTCATAGCAGCTGGAGCTCCAACAGCACAGCTAGCAAAGAGGTTCATTCACACTAGGAATCCACCGTTACCACCTGCAGTGGCAGGTAGCTGAATACATGACAACAGTCTTCATCCAGGGAGAATAAATATGACAAGTGCCTAAGTGTAAAGAAACTATTCTTCCACACTGAGTTTCATGAAGCACTTTTCAGCTGAGAACCCAGGCCATTACTCTTAATTGCATATAACATAGAATTTTGTAAATAAACCATCTAACAGTTTTCAAAATCCATATCCCCTGAAGTTTAAAACAGAAATATGCTTGACTTACTGAATCATTAAAGAAAGCTTTTGAAAAATTAAGCTAGGTTTTATTTATATAGTACCATAACTGCAGTCTGGATTTTATTGCAATAAAATACACTAAACATAAAACCAAATCCCTGTCCAGAAGAACTCACGATATAAATAACAAATACAATAACTGGTGAAACATACCAATTTTTCATGCTTAGATATTTCAGAAAAACAGCCAAAAGTAATTTTATAAACTTTACAAAACAATCCACCTCTGGGATTAAGAACAAGCATGAGAAATTTAAGCTAAAAGAATAATTGTTTCAGATAGTTAGTGGCAGCTGAAAATAGAAACCAATAATGGAAGTGCCTTGTCGACCATAACTTTTATAATGGTAGCATAACGCTATAATGAGAAAACAGCTAATTGTTTCTTTGTTTATTTGTTTCTTACAAAGTCTGTAAAAAGACGGATAAAAGACAGAAATCCAGCTTCTCGCCTTACATATTCTATTTTAAATAATGCTGTTGGAAAATATTACAAAATACACCTAAGATTTATTTCAAGCAGTCAGCTTTAGTAATTCTAAGAAATATTTCCTGCCCTATGTCAGATAGCCCAAGCTTTCAAATCACCATGCTGAATTTAACTCAATTTTTAACTTGTTTTCTGTAGGTTAGTGATTTAATCATGTAAGTACTCATTAATGAAGAAGGCCAAAGTGATGAAATCATAGCACCCAGCATCCTAAAGGACAAGTTCTCAATGCTTCCTGGATCTGGTCTCCTTAAACTCCCTTGGTGACTATGTTTCTCCATGTTTTAACCAGTTACAAGAACTTACATAGGAAAGATGACCTCTTAGCAAGTTAGCCATCCATATTGTACTGTTAGCACAAGACCACTTGTAAGCACAATGACAAGGTAGATTTTCTTTCCGAAATGAACTATTTATTTTCTGATTTTACTATGGTTTATTCTTCAGTGTTAAGGTTGCTTTAACTGTACTATTTCTGCATAAAATCTACACTTACAGTCTGTCATAAATCTGTGTACATTCTGTTCTGTAAAGGCTAAAATCAACCTCTTTCTGCCATGCTAACTTTCCTCCTTCATTTTTGCAACCAGCTTAAAGTAAGACATATAGACACACAATTTCCATATAGGCTTTTTTCATATTTCATTTCATATTTCATTTCATATTTCATTTTTTCTAATTTCCATAGGCTTTTAATGTCCCCTTTTTCTTTGTACTTGAAACATGAATGCTTTTTAAAGTCTTGCAGATTTTGAAGGAATATGCATTATGTTATTGTTGTCCTGGTCTAGAGCCTGTCACCTGCTGTGCATGGGATCAAATGCCAGGGGTAGGCTGTGGAGAAATGCCACAGCTGTGGGATGGGTTACCCTGAGCACCAAATCCATGGACCAGCTGGCTTCAGGGGACATGGGATCGTGGCACCACAGTTCTCTGTATTTGTTCAAGTAGTGATGTACGTTCATGGACGACATAATTCTTCAGTAGTATAAGTGTTGTTGAAAAATACAAACCAAAATCACATTCCAAGAATAATTATTGTGCACAAATATATTTCCTAATTTGGATGAAAGCGTGGATTTCTTTATCATTTTACAAAAATACCTTAAGAATGGAAAGCCCTTTGAAAATACTTTTTTTTTTTTTTTTTTTCAGTAACTAAGTTTAAATAAGGTGCTGTATACTTACAAAAATATCTACAGAAAATAAAAGGACCACACTCCGGAGATATACTTGCAATAAAGCAATAGGTCTTATAAAAATAAAAGAAATTTCAAAAAAGCATATCTACATTAAAATATTGGTTGGATTTCAGTTTTTATGGCAAACAGATCTTAGTGGATTTCTTTACTGCTCCTAAACTAAAAAGAGTGAAAGAAGGACTGTATCACCTATAATGCTATCTATATAAATTTCTGTTAGCTATAACTAAACTTAAAGTTCTTTACCAAAGAAATATATTAGACTTCAGAAAAAAAAAAAATATATATATATATACATGCATCTACTGTGGCACTTTAAATCCTGTATCCAATTTAGTTTCTTAAACCTTATCCTGTTCTAACTCACTGTGAGATTCTTCAGACTCAGCTCTTGAGGCAGTCTTCCATTTGTACAGAATCTAACTCAACATGATTATCTGTTGCCTTTAGGGCCTCATAGAATAATAACAAAAACAACAAAAATATTAGCAACATTGACAATCAATCTGAAATGTAAGGTAGGATATATAAAGTGATTCTAAAATGGTTTTGACACCTGGTTGTAAGAAACAATGTTTTCAAAGTATTATTGTACATCAGCTGATGCATATATTTTTCCATCTATATTCTATTTCTGTACTGCAGTGGGCAGTCACAAACACTTCTTCTCACCAGCTTCCCAGTTGAAATAAAATTTCAGAGAAAACATTTCTTTAGGGAAAAAAATAAAGATACAATGTTGAATGTACAATTACATAAAGTTCATAGGGAAATTGGTCTGATGAGACTTGCTTGAAGAGTGGCTACTCATTTTATGTACATCTTTTAGCTTTTAACCATACTTCTAGATTTTAACCAGTAAATTTCACAAAGAAAGGTGTGATCCTATAGGTGTGAAGAACTATGTGCACAAAGTCAAAGAACAACAAGTTGTCAATACTAGAATCATAATAGCTGCTTCTTACTGGCAAATTACATCTGCCTAGCAACAGCAGTGAATTGTAAAAGTAAAATATAGCACGTTAATATGATGAAGTTTATGTTTCCACCATATCGAACATCTTCATTAACACTTTTTCACTGTGTGTATCCAAAGGAAAAAAGCAATTAGAAGATTTCAGATTTTATGTTAGAGCAGGGAGTATTTGATCAATGGTTTTATTCATAGAATAATGGAGATTTATCTTAGCACAAACAATTTAAGAATTTTATGTTAAATTCAGTTCATATTTTATCTAAAAATAGTAATTAGTTAGACATTTATGTTTTGTTTCAAAAGGTATTTAAAGGTTTTTTTTGTCGTAAAAATGCAAATTGAACATGATATTGCATTCAAACCATTTTCTCTGTTTTTCATTTCAAATGGAAATCTGGGAAAATGTTTTGTTTTAAATGTACAGTTCGGCCAGCAAAGTGAAAAAAATCAATTATTCACACAACTCTATTTACTAATACTCTGTGTGGAGGAGTAGATTGGATGACTAATCTTGTTTGTTCCCACATGCCGCCTCCACTTGCTTATATATCTGCTGAGAAATTGCAACCTTGAGCTTCCAAAGTCTCACAGGTTTTGATTGGACTGTCTTACAGTAGCAGTATGGACTATGTAGAGAATGTGGCTGTACTAAAATGAATGCATGCTTTTCTCACATGCTGTAAACACTGTTAGAAAGGGGGGTTTCCATAGTAATGAAGATGAGCATTTAGAAAGACACATCACTATTTCTGAGGAAAAGCATAAATTTGACTTGTATAAGTCTCTTTAGTTTTGTTGAAAACCAGTTTCCTCCACAAATATTTATCATAATTAAATATTATGAATGCATATACAATGTAGTGATTTTTGAGGGGATGAAAATTCCTATTTACGCAATGTATTCATAAGTTCACACAGACATGAACATTGTATTGCAAGAAAAAACAAACAAACAAACAAAAAGGAACAAAGAAATCCAGCAGTACCTCAGGAGCATGGAAACAGATTTGAGGTAAATGTTTGGGAGGTAATATAGTGCACCAGCTCAGTGAAACACCAAACAGACAGAGTAACTAAATAGTAACACAAATGTGAAAGCTATATAGAATTGTTCAAATTAATCAATAAACTTTATGAAATATAAAATAGTTATTAGAGATCCAGATGTGATCTATATGGCAAATTGGTCTATGACAGATTTTGACTCTTATTTTATTCTGTTTCCACTCTTGGCCACTGCTGTATTCTCAAAGACATAGTCCTTATATCAGATCCTATACTCCTGTTTTACGTGCATCATAGAAACTATGTTTCATAAAGTGAAGCAATAAAATACAATTGACTTCTCAGTATAGTATCATAAAGCCTAGATAGCTGTAAGACCTAACAAAGATCTTGAGATGTCATAACTTTAGTTGTTTACCCAAAAACAGTCCCTTTGAGGACACATTTAATCTTTATACCTTATTTTTTGCCTGTCATGAAAAGGCTTGAAAATTATCTAAACCTAGGGAAATGGTGTATACACCCCTGTAGAAATGAACCACAGAGGAGACTTGCCAAAGTGGCTTTGTAGGAGCTCAGAACAGCAGGACATTTTTTACGCATTTTTTCAGGTAAGTGCTTGATAGTTGCTTGTTATCCACTGGCAGATACACAGCACATCAGCAGATGAAACTGTTCAAGAGGTTTACTGTTTATTTAAGGTAGGTACCCTCAGTAAGAAAGGCATTAAAAAGCTAAACCATTAACAACTAACTGAAGTACAGTTAACTCCTGAGCCAAAATAAACCCATTATACTTCTTAACACCCAGTACACATAACATGGGTAATCATATGAATGTCTGTAGGCTTAGCAATCCTGATCACTAAAGACTGCATGTCTATATTACCATTATTCGAGCTGTGGTAAAAAGTGTTTTCAGTCATATTAAGCAATTGTAGCTACATGCACAGAAGAGAAAATGCATGCTAATACTCTATTTTCTTTTTTTATTCCTTAGACTATACAGTATGTTAAATAGTCTCCAGACACTGCTTTTTGACCAACTTTTCTACTGAATAGACAAATATGATATCAAATTGTCCTGGAAAAGTCATTCCTATATTTTTACAGACTAAGCGAAAAGCCCAAAGGTAGGACAGAGTAGACTTACAAATGCAGGTCCCTGTACCCTTTCCACTCTGCCAGTGTATTTTTATACAAGAATAAAAACATGTATAAAAACAAGAAGATACACATGAAGAAACAAAATACTCTGGAAAATTAGATCAGCAGGGAAGATAAGAAAGAAGGACTCAGAGAGGCAAAAAGGTGAAGACATGTTCCTGGATTATGTTGCAGGCCTTTGTCCATGCCAGGACTGATGAGTTCTAACTATTGAACTACCTCTCTTTCTTCCTTTTCAGTTTTAAAGCCATTAATATTAGGAAGGTGTCCCACAGTTATCAGATGAGTCTCTGCTAGGTCTCATCTTCATGAGACCTAATTCTCCAGTCTTGGAGATACTTTTGGACAGCTGCTACTTCTCTAAAATTCATCTTTTTATGAAACTATATCTTCCTTTGCTACCCAAGAGTAATATTAATATTTTTCTCCCGGATATATTGCCTTGGATATATCTCTGTCTTTAACCATGAGTGTCCTAGTCAGGCACAAATTTTTCCACATGACCTCAAAGTCCATAGTTTCATGAGCCACTGTTTTTCAAATGACACCTTATACCTCTGAAAAAAAAGTTAATTTCCAGCACTCACTTTCAGGTCTGGAATGTCCCAAAATAACAGGCTTTAAAACCATGACAAGTTTATGCCCAAAGAAGTACAGATTAGCATGTCATTTTTTACAGCTCCCTCTGAGCCCTGCCTTGGTGGGCTCATTGTAACCAATGCACCTGGCCTTCCCAGCAAGGGGAAATGAAAAATAAGTCTCTAAAAATACAAATCTACATAATTCCTTTTAAAAGATTTTTTTTTCCTGGATTGGAAGTGATGTATCTGGACTTTACAATGGCATGTTGTTGAAAAAAGCTTTTACAAACCTGTGTTTAGGACAAACTAAACAAATATGCATACCTTCATTGCAGAGAAAAAACTTCCTTTCATTCTTCCGTATTCCTCATTTGCAATATTTGGCAAATATTTACTTAAAAATTTTAATCCCTAAATATACACTGGGACATAACATGTCTGCATTTAAACTTTAATCCCCACTGAAATCACTGCAGGAACATAAGGACCTTGAAAAATTATTGTCCTTATTCTGCAACAGAGACTGGGCAATATTTTACTGGAATCCATGAAGATATGACTGTTGAGACCAAAGACTGTCAGGGATTTTGTGAGGCACAACTATGAAAAGTAGATGAACAAAGAAGAGGAGCAAACATGAAAACGGGGAAATAGGAGGAAAACTAGGAGAGAGCTTATAGAACAGAACATAGAAAAACATGGCTAAATGGGAAAACTACAGAAAAGTGGATAAGAGAAGAATAATGATGGTGTTCGAGACAGTGAAAATATCCTTGCCTCAGGAGTTTTATAGATGAACAAAATAATTTTCCCAGTTGCCTACTGAGTCCTATGCAATAACACAACATTTTCACAACAATACACTTCAGGATGCAGTAAAAATTAACGTTCAGCTCTGCTTAAATATATGAAATAGAGGGCTGGGAGCATGGGAAGAACTGAATGCCACTGGACCCAAAGAGCTATTCCTTTATTGCCTTTGGTATTCAGATGACATTTATTCTTACTCTTTTTTTAAAATCTTGTGGGAATCACTGAATTATGTATGCACATATATATCCAGTACAGAGAGCTGAAAAGTACAGTTTGCCTTCAGGGCCTGCAATTAGGGATTTGCTAAGTCAGCTATATGCTGCCAGGGAATCAAGGAAATCTCCATTAGAATGCCATTAGGACCTGCAGAAAATCTCTGTGTTTCTTAGACCCTTTGCTCCATATACACTCTATTATACTCCAGAAAATTTTCATATTTTAGGAGAAACACTCCTCCTTAATGAGTATTATCACAAGTTCTAATAGGTTTGTTTAGATCAACATAAATGCCCTTCGTTCATCCTACCTAGTATGGCCAGAACTGGACAGTCATCTGATGGGTCTGGCAGCCTTCCCTATTGGCTTGTTGAGCCTTTGGCAAGAGTGGGTTGAGCACAGTTCAACAAAACTGCTGAAAAAAAAATTGACAATATAGATTTAAAAAAAAAAATGCCAGTCAATTCAACACCAATGCTCATGTTAGATTGCCCTGGTTTGCTCTCTGACCTTCAAGTAGAATGGTTTGTACATAAACAGCTGATTCATTTAATCTCTACATCTTTGTTGTGTGAATATTTATACAAAAGGTATAAAGGGAGCAATAGAACAGGAAGAAAAGAACAGAACTTGATCATTTCTTGAGAGTTTTTATAGTGATATTCTTGGTAATTGTAATCAGCACTTGGTTTTATTTCACATTAAGGCCTAGGAACCAATACGAAAGATTGAAATTGCTGCCATAAACTATAAAATTAGTTTTTCTTTAACTTGTAAAATAAACTTGCAAAATGTTTCATGAAATCTTTTACTCATATGGAAATTTTGGCAGCACAAATGTGTGGTGTGAAGTCCATGTGTGGTTATATGCTTGCAAAACCACATATGGACATGTATTCTATGTACATGTTATATCTGCATAAGCGAGAATTCTCATGTGATTAGAAAGGGTTTGGCTAACTGAAACTGGTAAGGGTACTGACTGACCTGAGACCCCAGTTCTTTTTTTCCTTGATACAACAGAGCTTTGTAGAATAAACTGCAGGGGCTACAGATCCTTCCTGTCCGAGGAATCTAGTGTGGGAGGAAGTGTTCTGACATTGATAGGAACAATTATTTTTCACAGCATTATGTAAATTATGTAAATTATGTGAAATTATGAGGAAGCATGCCACTAGTTAGGAATAAACCAAAACACATGAAAATCACTTGGCATAATCTAGGAGGAAATCACATCTTCCATCAATCCAGCAAGTTTAGCATGGGGAGAGGAACAGTACCTCCAAACCCTGTAACTTCAATAGATCTTAGGAAAGATAGTGAATAAAGGAGTCAGCATTTCCTGTTCACCCACCAAACTTTCCTTTTAGGGCGAATCTATTGCTTAATATATAATGTATATAGTGAAATCTGCTGAGATTAACTTCAACCATTCTCTTATGTACCTGCCAAGGTCTTTAAGAATCTGGAAGGTTTGTGGAAAGACAGACAATGAATTTCATGTATATTGTATAACAGACTTGAGCCATTCACCTGAATCCAGTAAAATGTATGAAACTGTGAAGCTGGGAGCTGTCTTACGTGAGTGGTGGCAGAGCAAAGATCTGCATCTTGAAGAAAGTTTGGCTCAAGAAATAGAGTGTATCAAGAGATCAAACATCCTTACAAAGAAGTAAGAAATCAGGCATTTTTACATTTCTTTTTCCAAATTTCCCAAATGCACTATACTACTCAGACTAACGGCTTGTAAAGTTTCCCCTTAAAAAAACAAAGCAGTTTTGAGATGTAGCAGTATAAAATAGTGTCTGAAACCAATACATTCCATTTTTATACTTTCATAACTTAGAGACAATTAAACTGACTTTTTTCCCCTAACCTAATAAAAAAATAAAAATAAAAATCTTGTCTCAGCTTAAGATCTTTGCCTGCCAAATGCAAATCAGATTTTTTTTTTTAGGATTGAATTATGGATCCATGAAAACAAGACATATAACAGAAACCCTCACAGATCTATAACTACAGAAGTAGTGCTAAAGAGGCACTGGCTGGAATATAAAACATCATCAGCTAACTTACCTCTTCATTCATGTCTCCTGCTAAGTGTTTGGTTACTGTAAATGCTTTAGATTTTGCATAATTTATGTAAATTATTAAACACCTGTTCTCTTCCCATAAAAGAAATAGATAGAACAATCTCCCCTGTTTAATTGATTCTTGGCTTGAGCTGTCATTATTTTCTCGGCAACTACAAAGAAACTGTGGTTCCCTAACGGTCAGGTTTTGTTGGCAAAACACAGATGTTCAGAATCTACCATTCTAAAACTGATCTCTTTTTGGTGATACTGTTGAGAAAATGTCATTAAAACACAATTAGTAAGTCAGTGGTGAAAAACAATGATGGATAAGTGCTCACCATTTGCATTCCCCCTACTTGTAGATGTATACGCAGATGCAGATGCAACTGGATGATGAAGCTTGGTTGTTGTGTCCCAATCAGAGTTTTCTGATGCAGCTACCAGTACATTTTTTTAATATGTCTCTGCCATAAGCTGGTATCTGCTTTGTTTTTCCATAAGGTCAATGCTTTTGGAAAAGAGCCAAGGAGAAGAGAAACCCTCAAGAGAAGGCAAACTGGCTGCACTTGTCAGTTGGAGGCCATGCTACTAGTTAAGAAAGAGCATGGCAAGTTTCATATACAACTATGTCCATTCTTTGTCAGTAAGAGAAATTTTGATTTTGTTTGTATCACTTTGCAAACTGGAGTAGTTGTATGCACTCTGCACAAAGCTGACCTTGAGTGCCCCTTTCTCAGACGCACATGGCTACTATTTGCCACACTGCACTTCCAACTAAACCTCTTTCTTTCATTGTGTTCAGCAACAGCACAGAGATGAGCTGAAAAGATGAAAAACATGACCTGCAGCCAAATTGCCCTTGATGGAACCTCAGCACATGGGGCACTGTTGTTTCATGCACTCTCTGTGGAGCTGGCATAGCGCTTGCAATGGACTTCCTGTAACTGTAATGTACAAAATGCACAAAACACCCGTAGCTTATTGGTTCAAGAGGAATTAGATACATTCACCTTTTAAGAATTATGTTAATCATCTTTGCAAGCTTTTTGCTTTGCATTTTCACAAGGATGATCTCTATTTCTCAATTATTCCTCCAGTTTGTTCTTGTTTTTATTTCGGTATACTGACAATGGTTATGTTCAATTTTCTAAATTTTCCTTAAGACGTGATATGTTATAACTTGGCTAATAGGAAAATAATGAAAGTTCAAATTAAATTATATTTTCATGACGTTTGCAAAAAATGTGTGTGTGTGTGTATGCACACATCGGGGTGTTGATGTTTGGGTTTTTGTTGGTGGTGTTTTTTTGTTTTATTTTTTTTTTTTAGTTTGAAGATTTGAACCAGCTTGTAAATGTCTGACCATTTGTTGATTCTGGCCTCCCACGCTGTTAAGTACTCTGTGGGAATCCACAATCTGGAGTTCAGCTGAAAAGGAGTAATTTTCATACCCATACATTGCACTTGTCTGACAAACAGAAATCAGACTGAATGCACTGCACTCAGTGAGAGGAAGAACAGAGATTCAGTGTGGTGATGAAGGCTGGCACATGTTCATAGGCTCAGTTCTTAGAATTAACCTAACATGGAGGAGAACTTGCCAGACCTTATGCTGAATACAGGGGGTGAGAGAAGAATAATGTGAGCTTTAATAAAGTTTCATTCTTCTCTGTCTGAAATGGACTGAACAAGGGAAAGGGAAGGAGATTAAAATGAAATACAAACCACCATATTTGTTGAAGTGAGCCAAATTTAAATTTTCAAGTGTTGTCATTTCTATCATTTCATGGCCACTTCTTAATTTCCTGAGTCCAGACGGGACTAGAAAAATAATCTCAAAATTGTGAGAAAATTCTTAGAATTCAAATTTAGCTTGCAGTAGATATCTGATTATATATTTTTTTCATTTTACGTAGAGAACAGAGTCCTGATTTCCTAGCGTTACACGGTATTCATTCTTATGGACACTAGGTTGTCTTCCTACAACTGTGTTTTTACTAGTCCCTGTGCCCTTAGCACAGAGCCTAATGCAGGAGTTTGGGTCTTCTACTCCTTGTACAGCATACAGAGTATGCTCAGATCTCAGCATAAATGTGTACATTCTTTAAAATTTTTCCCCAAGTCAGCTGATTGCCTTCAATTTGAGAGTAATCCCCTTCCCTGCAACATTACTGGTGTCTTTAATATGGAATGAGCCCAAAAGCTCAAAGACGTGCTCTCTACTTCTATAAACATCCATGGATGAACACAATTTTTCCTATTCTAGTTTTTAAAAGGATTCTCTAAGTGTTATTCGAGCAATGATGGAGCCTCACTTGTAGCTAGCATTAATGATCAGATTTTAATGTACTTGAGATAGTAAGAATATATTAAATATATCCCAATAATCATTAAATATAGTAAACAAAAATATTGAACATCAGAAAAGGCTCATGACATAAAAAAAATCTCATATATAACATTTTATAGCACATAAAATAAGAAAAATAAGATATTCAGCACATATAAAAACATAAAAGTAATTCTTTTGTTGCAAAAACAAAGGTAATAGGTAAAATTAAGGACTCATTTTGGAGCAAATTTTCTCTCCCATCATGGTGAAAAAATCTCTTTGCTTTCACTGAATGACTGGTATTTTCTCCATGCAACTCCACTCCATGTGATTTTATTGATGACTTTTGCCAGGCTCTGAAGAGGAGGGAGATAAAGGCCCTTGTTGGTATCCCCAGTATACAAATAATGCTCCTGGCTAGTTGCCTCTAGCATCAAATTGCATCTAAAAGGACATTGCCAAAACAACACCCTTTCTCCTGTCTAGCCCACAGGAAGCAACCTGAAAATTAAATATGTGCTAAGCAAGCTATACTGTTTGATGTAATGAAAGTTATCTTTCTATATACCTGAGTGGCATGGGTGATGTTATTTCTTGGTAGGCAGAAACATGCCTACTTTTTCCAATGAATTTGTCAGGTTCAGCGTAGTCTTTAGTTTGAGATTGTAGAGGACATGCTCTGGAAAAATGTATATTAACCACTTTTCCTCACACTGAAACAATCTTGACTGTTATACAGCAACTGTTTAACAGGACACAACAATATTCTCTGACTGAAGGAAATTTTTATGCAGATCTCTTTAAAAACAGATGACACATACATGTAGCCATGTCCATTTGTGTGTGCACAAACATGTGACAACTCTGCAGGTGATCTTAACAGAATCTTTTTAACACACAGACTTCAAACCAGAACCTCTCTGGTTCTCCCAGCTACTCTATAAGTATACAAAGAGCTAGCAATTTAGCACAGTATGCCTTGTAATTAGTTTAATCGTTGTCAGCATGTAACTATAAACCAAATAACAATTAGTCATCTTAGTATACCTGTGGTATTTTTCTTAGTTGCCCTCCAAGTTAAGTTTTCTATGGAAGTACACTGAGGTCCCTGTGAGATGCAGGAAGGCAACCTTCCACATTCATTAAGACGTGCAAATAGAGGGAACTACCGGGTGCATATTATCAAAAAGCAGGTCTGGCATCATTTACAAATCAGCAAAAAATGAAGGATTAAGACATTTAGAAGAGCAACTCTGAACATGTTTGACAGCAGTGAGTGAGAGAGGTAAGGCTGACTGCAGCATTTGCATCTGGGTGTCTGAGGTTGGAGCAGCTCCAGAGCTCAGGGGTCTTCTGATCCAAGGATCTGGTTCAGATCCTTCACCATTTTTAAGTGGCTGAAAGTAATTTTAATATTCAGTTAGATTTCCTGTGTAGAATAGCAAGTGCTTGAAAAGGTGAGAGATTGAATCATCTTCTTATACTAATGTAACATGCAATTGGAAGTACTTGCCATTCATTTCCAAACTGAGACCGTCTCCTCAGATACCCTGTACATCTTCCTTTTTCTCAGGGTAATACAAGATTAACATTCTGCTAAGGTAAACAATGTATAGAGATTTTCCAAAAGAGAATTTGACCCAGAGCAGTGGCAGCCCTTGCTAGCATTGCCAATAACACCCAGGCACAACACAGGTCTTCAGATGTGAGAACACGTCCCAGGCACAGCAGCCCAGTGAGCTGCCCTGGAAGGGCTCAGCAGCCCCTGACACCTCTGGGAAGCTCAGCCAAGCAGTGGAAGTGGTGTCAGTGCTTGAAAAACGGCACAGCTGTCTTTCAAGGGGGAAGGGAGCTGGAAAAAAGCTGCAAATAGAATAACTATTCAGGATAGATTGATAGGGAGGGAAGGTCACAGAATGGTTATTAAGATTGGAAGTGGTAACAGCAGCAGCAGAAGCAATTTTACCTGACCAGAACAGATCCAAAAATTGGCCTCTGTTTGTACTAGCCCTAGAAATTCTCTTTTTCTCCTTCTCATTTGCTGGGCACAAGTTAGGAAAAAATGGATCTCCCCAGAGACAAAGTGTTCCTCCTCCTCCAGCAAAGGGAAAGAATTATTTTTGATTTTGCTGTGGTGCAATAATGCTTAAAAGGATCGGTTTAGGTGGAAAAAAGTCAGTCCCAGTCATTCGTGATTTATGCAGAGAAAGCACAATGCCAGCATTTCCAGATGTTCAGAAGCCTGCTGGAAAACAAAACACATTTCCAAAAATTCCTGGGGCTAGAAGTGCAAATCTCATTCTCACTCATGAGATCTTACATAAACAGTAGTTTGGTGCCACCACAGAGTTACTCGTAAGCATTCACCTAGGTGGAGGAGATTGCAAACCTGGTTGTCTATATGGTTCTTCAAGCTTTGTAAACCTCCAGACCCAGTAGACAGCCTGTGGAGGCAAGCTGTAGTTCCCACACTGCTCTAAATCTGCTTGGCACTACTTAATCTCCAATTCAGCTATTCCCCAATTCTGATGTTCCCACTTACCCACTAAGGATGTGTCCCTGTTCATCAATGAACAGAAATTCCTTGGGCTCATCTGTGCTTCAGGGTATATTTTCAGCCTCCCATGTGCTCCCCCTTTTCCATCTGCAGGGAACTTTGCCTGCTACCTGTCCTCTGACTCATTCAAAGGAAACTGCACTTTGGTGCCTGATGTTTTTCATACAAAATCAGCTTGACACAACAAATGTGGGACTTGAGATGCCAGTGTGGCTCTGGATTGATTTTAAAACACTACTATATGAATTTAGACTTCTGAGTAAATATATTCACTGGGCAGAGATCTTTCTCTGAGTATGTATAAATATGCACTCACACATGCACATTCAAGCCTGTATTGACCCTTGAAGTCAAAATAAGGAACACAGAGCACCTACTGCTGAAACCACAAAGTGAAATTTAGCTTAAGGTAGTGTTTATGTAATCTCTTGCAGTCAGGCCATGCATTTAGGCCCACTTGGAGGCCCAAGTTTGAAAAATTGTCACCAATGTATTTTTGCTTTCATGCTGTCATCTTTATTCTAAAATATTTAGATGCATATTTAAATGTATTGTCACTGGGCAGGGACAGAACAGGAATACTTAAGTGATTTGAAGGTTATTAGAAGCACTGTTACAAGCTGGAGAAATGGCAGGACTATGCATAATCACCCCCTTACAAGAAGCCATTTGATTTTGTCGTATGAAAACTACAAATAGTGTTTGTGAACAAGACATCCTCAAATCTGGCACAAGAATATGTTCATTATTTCTTGGAAGTAAGACCCCATTATGAGTGATGATGTGTCAAAAGTCACAAAAATGTTGAAATTCTACTTCAACTGAAAAAAAAAATAGTGCTCAATGAATCTGTGTGAAATATATTAAATCCAGACTAGAATAGTATTTCTGTCTCCATTAGCAACAAGCACCCAAGAGGATGCAGTGACTGACTTAAAGAAAAGATTGTTTGTGATATGAATGACAATTTCGCAGAGACAAACCAAAGTGGTAGCACAAATATTCAGTCTGAGCCTCCTCCCCAGTTTTCAGTTCAAGTGGTGTTTCAAACCATTGAGGCAAGCACGGCCAGCCAATCATCTTCATATTATTTATTACTCTATTTTCACATATAGAACCTTTGGGTTAGCTATTAACAGTGATTCAGTAGCACTGCGGGTTATAAATGTGTGAGGGAAAGTTTACTCCAGAGACCTCACTTTACCAGCAGTTCCTCCACATTTTTTTCTCCTCTCTAGCAACTGTCCCACCTGTGATCCTTTTCAATAGATTTGTCTCTTTAATGAAATTTTACACAGTTGTCTGACAATTCAGGTTATCTAAGGATTTATTTTCAATGAACACTCATTTGAAAGGGTGCAGGTTATTTAAGAAATAAAAATATAGTGCTCTTGGGGAAAAGAAAACATAGAAGTGAAGTTTCCAGATATGATAATGCTATTACTTAAAAGAGCAGCATAAGAAATCAAAAGTTTCACCATACATAAAGATAATTGATTTCCTGTTCTTGTACATATATGTGTGCATATATATATATATATATGTACATGAATTACTTTTCATAGTATTGAAGTTCACTAACATAGCTATAGGTCACTTGAATAAGTAAACAGTCCTTCTAATAACTCTCTTGAGGGATTAAAACCTCTGCTTCATTTAGGACTAAGCAATTTTCACATACTTTTTAAGCTAGCTTTAAAAGTGCTTATCTGCATGTATCAGAAAGCAGTCACAGTATTAATAAAGGATGTATACAACACTAGTTTATTTGTTCATTTATGTTCAATGCATACATGTTAAATAACTTCATTGATTTCTGTTCTTCATCTCTGTTTCCTCATTTCAGTTTAGTTTTATAGCCACAGCAAATTACATTCTCAGTTCGAAGTCAGTTTCTTTTCCTTCTTTCCCCTGATTCTTTTCCCTTAGGTTTCCAAAAGCTTGATTGTGATTTTGCAGGTAAGTGTTCCTAACATGTAAGTCTCTATTAACACAAGTTTAGAAACAGAAAGTAAAAACTTTTTGTGAAAAGGTGTGCTATACATATGAACAGAATTTATTTTATTTGGTAGGAAAAATAAAAAACCCAAACAGATTGCAACTAGCTAATATTTTGATGCATAACTGTCATAATGACATTTGCTTCTATAAATTGGAGGCAAAGAGTGGGAATTTCCATTTTCATATCAGCAATCTTTCACATTTGAAAGTCCACATAAGATAACGGAGTCAGTTCTCCAGAGTGAGCAAAGTAAATTACAAGCGAAGACTCCAAAACTGGACTTAACAGCAACCCTATAGTCACAGAGTAGCACTGAGGGGTGTCCTCCAAGGTACTTAACTTTTGGCATAGATGTGTGTATAGCAAAGGAACAGGGCTTTTGTCTAATCCATAGCATATATTTTATTTGCAGCTGATCCCTTTACTCCCTGTAATAGGGGCTAAATCTTCACACCTGACAGACCCTGACAAAGGCCTAGGGACCACGCGGTGTGCAGGCTTAGCCCCTTCCATTGTGGTCTAAAAAGGCCCTGGAAATCCAACGTTTTCACATTAAGCTTTCACAAGGGAATCCACCCCAAAAAACGGGGGGAGTTCTCAGTCTCCTTTCCCCTATCCACAGCTAGACCTAAAACTGCTGTTGCCCCAGGACTCTGCATCTTGAGATCTCCTCCATGGGTCCCTTTTATCAAACTAGGTTGAAATGGGCCCCCTTACAAGCTTGCAGCAACCGGGAACCTGAGCCAGAGGAGGAAGGCAGTTAAGTTATTAGCAACTTCTTCCAAGGGAGCCTAAAGGGGATTGTCCACGAGTGTTTGAATATCGAGCTATCAATTCACCACAGTTCTAGCTAGAAGGGGGGGAAAAATCTAGTAAATGACTAACACATGTGCACAGAGCAGGACCTTAGCTCTAGATGTACTAATAACTGTGACTTTTTGTACAATTTTTTTGGAAGAGGTCAGAGGCATTTAACAAACAAGGTACTACCAGGCTTCCTGTTACTTGTAATTACAAGAATGGGCAATCTTTCATTTTAATAGGTCACATACTATTTTTTTTTTTTCCCCTGCTAGCATTTCTTATAAGCAGACAACAGTGTAAAGTTTGAAAAAAAAAAAAAAAAAAAGGAAACCATCGCCATTTAAAACTTTTAGACTAAACATTAACACTGCTGGCATGCTAACAGAAACTGGGACAAATCCTGCCCTAACTCCAAGAGTGCAAAGGGCCAGCTAGCAGCAGCATAGTGCATAACAAATGAGCTGTCTGGAAAAGGTAGGAAAAAGCAGGAAAAAGCAGGAGAAGAGGAGTCATTGCAGGGATGGAATACAGTTCAAAGAAGACTCATTGTACAGGGTTGTCTGAAAACATTGCAGGTATGCATAGCTATTACTGCTCTCCCCAAGCACATCTAGGGGCAACAGCGACACAGGAAAAAAATACTATTAGTCAGCTGGAGTAGTCTTTTTTGGGAAGCTTTACTATGGTCTACCGGCTTTTTAAGCTAAGCAATGAGCGAGTGATCTGGTATTTTAATTGTGTGTATCTCTAGATGTCAACTGAATGTGCATTTTAAGACGTACATTGAGACACAGAGAAAGACATCAAATTTACAAGAAAAAACAAAAAAGTCTAATTTTTATTCGAGCGATGATGTGGTCTACAGAAAAAGGAATACTAAGAGAATAGCTGATGATCAGCACAGTCCTTCCTTTGTAATTACCACAGAAATACTGGTGATGGATGCTTCAGATCACACTGAAGGTCTTAAGTTCTTCTTGCTTTCATTAAGACACACTGATTGCTATTATTACTGCAATATATACATATAGCTTTGTTACAGTCATTTTTCACCACACATCAGCACCTAATCCCTCCAATTGATTATGCTGAAAAGCAGGGAGAAAATAGAACTACCAACACAGTAATAGTTATACATTCAACCAAACAGGATTCTGTTATCATAATGTTCTGTACTTACGGCACAAACTGGTAGAGAAAGTATTTTTCAAAAAATTGCACTTTAAAATCAAACATTGCTTAGAACTAGTACTGAAACTGTTGTGAGAAGACTTGCTGCTGCTGTAAATAACTTTTAAAAATATTTACACTTTATTAGTAAGCCCTTAACAATACATTTAAAAAATGTTAACATTAAACTCCTCATCTCAGGGGAATTGAATATGTCATGGCATTACTGGAGGGTTCTGGATGGAGCCCTTCATTCTCACACTCCCACCCTAAATCTGAAGCCAACTGGCCCCAACCAAAGCCACCACCTGACAGCCTTGCAAAGAGGTGTTCCCATCAAGCACAAGCACAACCACAAGACAAATTAGCACTCTGGTTTTCTGCATATTCAGGATATTAAGAGACTGAAACATTATCCTGTTAAAGAAGAACTCCCTGTTCCCCACCCAAGCGTGTTCCAGGACCCCAACCTGTGAGCATTCATCCTCCCTAAAACTGCAACTGCTAGGCCAGTGGCTACAGGTTTTTGTTCCCAGCTGACTTCCATGGCTGATCCTCAGCCCTGCAGGGAGGCTGCAGCCTCCTCAGCTTGTCCAGGCCATATAATCGGGTTTTGAGGCACAGCAAAGCTTCCAGAGGCCAGCTTATCTATCAGACTTCTTGTGGTTTGAGTGTGGATAGAGAGGGAGCTGTCTCATGATCACCCCAGAAGCAGGGTTTAGTAGTGCTGTGCTTGTAGGGTCACTTAATCTCATCTCCTATAATGGTGGGTTATTATGCAATAGCTAATTAATTTAGCAGGGATGACAGAAGAAGCAGTCACTCACAACTGACCTGGATGGCATGCTGCAAGAGTGTGGGGTGCTTGGGGTCAGGCTGAGTGGTGCCCTATGCAGACAGGGACTGCCCTGTGTCCCTGGCATTTGTTGGCCATTGTTTTGTCATCAGCAGTTCTGCCATGGACAGGGTGAGATGGGTGTGTCACAGGGCCTGACAGAGAGGCTCCTGCATGACCCAGCCGCGGGGCAGCGGCACACGAGGGGCTACAGGCTGCAGTAAGTTGCCATCCAGCTGGAGTGGATTGTTCCTCATGGGCGTGCTACCGCTTTTCTGTGAATGACAACTACACTACCACGGCGTTCATGGCCCTCCTGTGGTACTACTTTCTTTGTCAATACTAGATTTTCAGCACAAAGAGGCAAGCAAACTCCATGCTCGAAAGAGTACCGGGCTTTCTCCACACAGGCCTGGGAACACCCCCCCACACTCCACAGAGTGCTTTACCATGGCCCCACGCAGTTCTGTCTGCCATGAACAGCAGTGACAGCCGGCTTGGTGCTCACAGTGTCAGTGCTGATCACTTCAAACCAGAGAGGAAGGAGCCTTACCGTGAGAGCTGGGCAGGAACGATCTACAGCCTCCACCTGCATCATCCACACAGTCAGGAAATGGCGATTTACTGGCCTTTAGGGCCAGATCCTACAAGGTGCTGAGCACCATATGGCAAGCACAGAGCAACCTCTTTCCGCACACCCCCAAAGAAGTCAGCAGTTTTTAACTTTAACTTTTCAATGAAAAATACAGCTGGTATAATAGACTAAATTTTGTCATAAAAAGTGAAAGGTAGCAGCTAACACAGCACCATTTAAAGCTGCATCTGGAATACAATTGCTGTTTAAAACCAGTGGGGAAAAGCAAGATATGGAGCATCAGAAGAGGGCTTAGAATGGAGACCTTTAAAAAAGAAGAATGTGTTATAAATAATAAACACCTCTACAGTCGTACACGATATAAAACAAATTCTATTTCAGTGCCTCGGTGGCATTAATAAACCACTCAGCTTTATTCTCCTGGTTTATGAGATCACCAGCACCCCTCTATGGAATTATATGCTTTTCTACCACAATGTAAAAAATCATTAAGACAGTTTTTCAATATTTTGTTATTGTTTGACCTACAGATTAATATGCCTCTCTAGAATTTGCATCTCCCCTATTGTCTTAGACCAAATTACATTACAATAAATGCTGTCTGATGGGGGAGTATTGTGTAGTTTTTTGCTACTTGCAGTATAGTTACGACTGGCTCCTGCATCAGCAAAAAATGATTAGAATAAAAAAGTTAGGTTTTAGGAGCTCTGAGATTGCAGTGAGGTTATAGAGCAGAAGATATTTTCTTGCACTAGTGCCCTTGGGCTTGGGAAAACAGTCTGGTTGTTAAATGTTAATTGCTAAATTAGTGAAGCCTAAGCCAAATGGAGGAGAGTTCTTGAGGCTGGAACGACTATGTTTGTGAAAAGAAAATAATCAAGGAAAGCTCTGTAAAATATTTTCTGCAAAATCTGAAAGAACATACAATTACCTGAAGTTGATATTAATTCAAACTGCATTCACAGAAAGGTTTGATTCTATTTATTACTCTCACTTTGGGGAAAATTTTTGGAGTGCTTTGTAGTTCTGCACTGAAATCAGGAAAAAATTGCTGTTTCACCTGGGTTTCATGTGAAACCCAGTAAACTTTAGCTTCTCTGATTTGGCTGTTGCTTAGAAAATGTGGTTCTTTGTATGTCAAAATCATTTTCAGCCTGAGAATTGTCAAATAATGGTTAGGAATTCTACAAAGGGGCGACAAGTAAGTGAGAGCCTGGGAAGAGTGATGAATAACTGGGATTGTTCGGAGGAAAGAAGCAGAGCAGGAAGGAAGCCCGAGGTGTTTATGTGAGCAGTGGAACTGGAACAAAAGCCAGGAGAGCTGGGAGAAACTAGTTAGTGGAGCAGCAGGAGGAAAGAGAAAAATATTAGGGATTCTGCAAAGGGAAGAAAGAGGTGATAGTACCAGAGACTGTGTAGAAGAAGCAAAGGCAACTTGCACTTTAGGAATGAGAGACCTGTCAGGGAGTTTGTGTGAGAGAGTGATGCGCAGGCTGTAGAAATGGGACAGGACTATATCACTGGGGAACAGATGTCTGGGGAAAGTGCTGGGGAAGAAGCAGCACATCTAGGTTCTGAGCCAAAATCACTGGCAAATCTAGGTAAAAAAATATTTCAAAAAAAAAACCAAACACCACCACCTTTAAATAATAACAGGGGAAGCAAACCCCCAATTTCTTAATTCTAGATCTCTCTTTTGTGCTATAGCTGAAATATAGAAATAACGAGAGTCACTGAAAAATTAAACACAAAGCAAGAAAATGAAACATGTATGGATACACAACAGTCCTTAACTACACGTGTTTAATGATCATAAGGATTTATGTATACTGCACACAGCTCAAGTCATGCTCATGGGATGAATGATTTTCACAAAATAAAAACAGCTGTGGGGAAATTTTCTCAAACTGTAACAGTAACAATAAAAGCAGTAAAATTAAAAGATGTACCTTAAAATATTATTCAAGTTGACAGTCCATATGCAACTATCTTTTTATACTAGATACAGCTCAATTAAAATGCAATTATAAGTACAATATTTGCTCCATATTTTGTGAATGCTCTGAGAATAGTACCAAATACTCTAATATAAGTTTATCTTTTTAATGAGCTTTGGGTTATTCCATGAACATGTGTATCTTAATAAGGGCTGTGCATTATACCCTCTATGGGACATTGAATAATTGTACAATGTAGAGATGGCAAAATAACTTGGATAGAGTGAAAGGAATAAATGATGGAAATTTACATATAATAGTTTCCCAGCAATGCAATGGTGGGAAGCAATATGACTTTCAAGGTCTGTTGGGGGTGGGAAGAGGGTGTCCATTCCAGAGGTCCTCAGAGGCAAAAAAACCAGCCTGATTCCTTTCTATACCAGCCTTCGCAAGGAAAAAGGATTTTCCTGCTTGCTGAAGTCTCTGAGATTTTGAAACTTCCCCATTCCTTCCTGAGATGAACCTAGACCAGTTGGGGTGAAGCAATGTGTGTATCTTAAAGAATTTGCCGTACAGCAAGGACATGAATTACACCCTTCTACTGATGAATTGAGTAAATAAATCTCAGGGATACTTATTTGGGGGTTTAGCAGTTTCCGACTGAAGTTAGTCAGACTTGGGTACAACTGTTAATTGTGAAATTGTTCACTTTTATCTTTTTACCTCTCTCTCTTTCTCTCTCCCAGTGCTTTTCAAAGCTGATATGCTTATTCTCAGTAAACTGGTATTTTGACCAATGTCTTAAAAATCAACCATCTCAGAAAGAGATTATGATCATTATGAAGAATACTTTCAGTAACAGCTACGAGAGATATCACTGTGATGTATCACAATTATCTCTTTTTTTTTTTCTTTTTTTTTGGAAAGTACATAGAGAACAAGATGTCTTGGACACTCCTGTCACAGCAACTGTCAGGAGACATTAACCTGTTAAGGACAATCATTGTCTGTCATGAATTTTTTGATGTCCTTTCTTTTTGTAGTAGTTCTCATCCTTTCTTCCTCTTTGTTTCCATCATTATGCCATTATTATAATCCCACTGAGGCTTTCTCAAGTAGAAGTAGAACAGCACTTAATTACTGGAATTAGAAATGACAAATATCACAGTTTTTATCCGGTTGATCTTATCTAAGCTCTTCTGTGTATGAACTTGAATAATCTTGAATCAATGACTTCTAACATTTTCCAAAGACTTAAAGAGGGTTCTTTCTTTTTTTTTTTTTTTTTCCTGTCCTCTATGCTTAGCTTTTCCTTCTTTGCTCAAAGTAAGACTTTTTTGACAGCACATGCGCTAGCTGGCAATTTTGTCTAATTCTTCCATAAGTAACAACTCGCTTGCGTCATTTTTCCTAGCCCTCCATCACTAATTCTTCATTTTCAGCTTGCAACTAAAATGGGTTGATCCTTCTACAATGAAATTGCCCCGAATCTTTATTGAGAGTACTAACAGCATAATTTTGCCTGTTTAATTCATGCCTATCTGAAACTTTTCCTCTGAAGTTATCTTGGTCTGAAGTCTTGCAAGGTTGTTTAAGCAAGTATAGGGAGATTAATTTTCATCATTGCTGCATTTAACTCTTAGTTGGATAGACATCACTGAAGTATTGAAATGTCTGAGTGCTTATCTAAACCAGCCTCTGTACATTATTCTTTGATACTTGAAATTTTATGTGAGAGAAGAAGACAGCACTGTCCTAACCAGGTTTATTTTCTTGGCTTACTGCTTTCCATTCTTAAACTGTCCACCAAGCATCTGTGATCTCTGATGTTAGCATGCCCTGGTGCTATCTATTATTGTAAAGAAAATGACAGCAAAGTATTCTAAGTCTCTTAAAAGGGGAAAATAATATATATATATATAACATATATATATATAAATATATGAACTCTGTTGTGAGGTTAAGTATGATATGGAGCTAAAACCAAAATCTGAAAGGCTGAAACAGATTTCTTAGTTTTTGATACCAGGGGGCCTGTTCAAATGACTCCAAGCAAAACAGTAGGTCATAATTTAGAGCATCTGAATTACTTTAATGTGCTGAAAAGCAGAGATGTCTGAGCAGATGTGTTGCATCTGTACTGTGTATTACTTCTGCTATTTTAAAACTGTTGCATTACAAACACAACTATGAAAATAGTTTGATTTTCCTTTCCTAAACGATTCCAGTCATGCATGTGTTTATATCTTCTCAAAGATTCTCTGAAGAGTACCATAATTAGCTTTGTGCTGAAATATTGCCTGTGTAACCCTTTGTTTAGGAATAGAGAATAATTTGAAGATTCTCTTATTCAAAAACTTTTTTTTTTTCTGGTCAGTATGCCTATTTCCAGTTTGTCTAACTTCTCCTTTGGCTACAAGAAAACTTTACCTAGTCTTAATTTAACAACTTAATAAAATCATCAAGTAATTGTCTAGAGAAAGGAACCATATGAAGTAGTGTGAAGTATACTGTGGTGTTTTTCATAGTTATTTCTCTTCCATTCATTTTTGAAAATATCTACCTAATTTCTGACCCATCTTTTTTTTTTTTTTTTTTTTTTTTTTTTTTTTTTTTTTAATGTGTGGTTTTAGGAGCCATTCCTCCCTTGTTTCTAGACTTTTAAGTTCTCTTCCTTCCAAAGCATAATTAAAAGTAGCAGTCTGTATTTGATGGGACTAAGGAGTTTCCTTAGCTACTTTCCCCATTGTTTTATTTTAGTTTATCACCTTATGCATCCCAAATTCGAAGGGACACAAGAAAAAAAGAAAACAGATATAGTTCAAAAGACTTTCATTTATATATACAAGATAGACAGGTAAGAAACACCATCACATAATTTGTTCATGGCTGATGGGCAAATATAAAAAGGATCCAAAAGTTACACAATTTAAAGGATGAATGTTATAAGAAAGAATGTTTTAATGAGCAATTCATTAGCTGAAGATCTGGTTCCAGCTGTCCCTCCATCAGAGTCATGGTTCTATTTAGGTATCTAACACTCACTGATTTCAAAGGGAATTAGGTACCTAAGCACCATTACAGATCTATGTCTGAATCTTTTTTTTCTTTTTTTTTTTCAATTATTGAGCTATAAAATGCGGATAATAGTATTTCCCTTTCTTCTCAAGTAGTTGCACTTGGGTATTGTAAGGATGAGTACAGTAGAGAATATGAATTACTCAGACGCTACAGTAATGGGAACTAAAAAAAAAAAAAAAGCCTAAAATAAAAAGAAAACAATAAGAGTAGATCATGAAAGTCTGGTGAAATGGAAAAAGGCAGTGCTGCGGACCTGGAAAAGAAGTCTGGAAAGGCTAATGAATATGAATTAAAGAATCCCTTGTGATATGGAAAAAAAATTGTAAAGACAAGGTAATGCACCTGAACTCCTGGCTGCTTGTCCAAAATGAGTCCCAAACCACTGGAAATTTTTCTCTACCCATTGCTAGCCTTAGTGAATAGATGGTTGCATCTATAATATTTCTTTTTATTCTGCATCAACATAGTCAAGTATAAAATTATATTACAATGAGAAATTCCTCTTAAAAGATCACATTCTAAACTGAAAATATTATTTCCATTTTTTTTCTATCCCAGAATCTTTTGTATGTGAATGTATTCTAATATATGTGTATATCTGTGCATGAAAGAGACATCTGAGAGACAGAGAACATTTCCTTCACATTTTTTGCAAAGAGAAGAAATCATTCTTCAGCTATAAGGTATTTCAATTCTTACATATAATTGGTGATTTTTGCACATATTTCATATTAATTTTTAAAAGCATATGTCTCTTCTTGTAGAATAAAGTTGCAGGAAAAGAATTCCCACTTTTGTAACAAAATTAAAATGTATTTAATAGCTGGAAAATATTTTCATCGTTAGGCAAAATCACTTTTCTATGAATAGTCACAGTAAGCAACTAATGGATTTGCAATGTGGCATCTACAAATAACTGGAAAAGGGTGGTATGTTTCAGTGATATTGTATGCAGTTTGAAAGTGAGGATTCATTCTGGTCAAATGAGTACGGAATGGGTTGAAAGTGTGTTTCCTTTGGCCAGATGATCACATTCCTTGGAAGATTTTTCAGGCCAAGGTTTCTGCTACAGCTTGCTTTTTGAGGAAGACTTTTGACTGTAGGCTGAGCAATCCTGAAGGAAGAAGAAGTATGTGAAAACAAAAAAACAAAATCAAATTTGAGGCACACAAAAGGATTGAGCTTCAGCTTTATATCCGAGCTTGGATGGACAATATAGTCATCTGTGACTTACTGCCTGGCACCAAGACACAATGATTTATACAAAAAGCTACTGAGATATCTCATTTTTAGAGAGGATTCAACACATCTGCCAATCATAGCTCACTTCTGATGCAATCAAGAAAGGAAGATGCAGGGATTTCTCTTCTTCCCCTGTACTTCCAGTTCTGACTTGAGGAGTGTGGAAGGGGGGGACCTGGGACATGATCTCTGACCAAGGTACCTCTAGGAATTGTGCATTTGTCTTTACAGTGATGAAAATACAGCGCCAGAAACAACTTGGCCTTAAAATATTTGTCTTCAATTTGTGTTTAATTTCCGGTAGGGACAGAACAAAACTTTTGGTCTGCTGTTTCCAGTAAAATGATCCTGAGAAAAATCAGTCCAAAATTGTGTTATATATTCTCTTCCTAATTCTCTACTTCTCAGTCATTTACAGATTGTCAGCAATATGGCAATCTGTTTTTAAAGGACTTCATAAGGTGTTGTGGATTTAACAAGAGAGATATTTACATCTAAAGAACAGAGAAGCGTTATCAAACGTCTCCAAGTCCTTTGGTGAATTTCATGAGATCATGCATGGCAATTTGTCATTGCTGCATGTCAGCCATCAAGCACTGCTCTTGTATTGTTTTGGCTATTAAAATAACAGCTTCCAGAGCCAATTTACAATCTAAAATAATTCACAAGGCTGCAGTGCTTTGTACCATAAAAATAGATGCCAGAGATAATTGGGCAAGGTGGTGTCATGTCACATGTGTGCAGTTCATTAATTAACTGCTTGAAACTGCTATAAAATAATAGCCATGTCATCAAGATGAAACTACAAAAGTGCAAATAAAATAAAACTGCACTAAGAAAGAAAACAGAGCAGCTGTTATTAAAATATCCTCAAGTTACCGTTCACTTTTACTGCCCACTTCTCTGGTCTTTCTGGTGCCAAACCTGAGCCTAAACTGGTACCCCAAAGACCATTAGTTTATACTGCTTCTGGCAAGGCCCCCCCTCCTCCGTGCAGGATGCAGAATCAATTTGGATTTACACTATCATGTTTTAAGTGCACTGTGTTCCTGATCCACATCTGTGCCAAGTTTGCACTTGCAGGTAAAGAAAAGTGAGCCTGAAAGTTGGTGGGCTGTCTTCACCAAATATAACAGGGAGTCTGGGACATTATTCTTTTAAGGTCCATTCTTTGGTGTCAGCTTTAGTTTTTGCAGAACAGTTACAAAACAAAACAAAACAAAAAAATACATATATGTCTCTTTTACTTGTCTTTACATTCCCCCAGCTCACCTTCCTCTTTCTTTTACACACCAAAACAAGAAGATCATAGAAGTCTACAGCCTGGTGTTGCTCCCTTGAATATGAGCCCACTGAAATTTGAAATAACCACTGGTCAATCTACAGTAGCCCCTAGGCTGCTGCACGTGCACAGGCAGCAAGATCCCACAAGTGCTCAGGTCTGGGTCTCCCATGTCCCAGCAACCCACCCACAGATTTAACATGATTCCTCCCTCTGTTTGCAGGTTAATTGTTAATACTGAACTGCGCATGCAGGAATGATGACTCCCCTCAAGAGTCTTTGTTTGTCAGGGTTAATCTTTGCCAATTTGTGGAAGTTTACCAGCTGCTTTAAACAGAGCAGCTGGAGCCAAGGTCTAAGGAGAAGGCCTAATTTTTAATTCGCTTTTCCTAGAAAATATAAACTTTTAAAATATTAAAGACAGACTTTAAACAAAGAACACAGTCAAATCCTAAAAGCTACACACAGACATGAATTCCAGACTAGTATAGAGGGTTTTTTTTGTTTGTTTGTTTTTTCTAATTTTATAAAATAACCAAAGCATTAGCTGTGTCTAGGAGTGGTAGAACTCATTTTAATCTAGCATACTGTGAAGACTTTGGGCATAGGCATTGGTTTTGGTGCAGAGTGTGCTCTGCTCAGGACTGCCCTGGGGAAAGAACAGGCTGATGTGTCTGATCAGAACTTTTTGTAGTCTAGCAGAAGGAGTGAGTGCACTGAAATAAGTCAACTTTACCAGTTGAAAACACTACAAAGTAACACTAGGAAAGAGGAATCAAGCCCCCAGCCTAGACAGTGACTTCTGGTCTCCACTCCATGCCATGCTTTTATTTAATGGCAAACTCTTATGAAATAAATGTAGTGTCTGTCTAATCAAAGATCTGTAGCGCGTATAAAGCTTTAAGTACAAAGCACCTTTTTTTTTTTTTTTTTTTTTAAATCACTGTTAGCTTGAATTATTTGGATTAACAGAAGGGAAACGAATCTACAGTGACACATGATGATCTGAGAGTGATTATGCAGTACATGTTAAAGTAGATAAGTGGGTTGTTAGAATTATTAAATGTATTACTAAATGAGACCTGGCACTGTGTAATGAAAATGAGAATATCTGGGTAAGCAACAATGATGAATTTCTCAGAATTATACCATATTTGAGCCTGTTGGATCTCTTTTTAGCTTCAAATTTAGCTTTGTAGAGTAATGCTGCATGAGGCAACCCATCATACCTTCTATTGAATATTTTGAGAAAAAAAAGTCACCTTAATAGGAGCCAAGGTTTGTCAGTGATTGTTCATGAGCTTAAAGAGATGAAATATTTCCTTGTCAGTGCTTATTCCACACCTGACATTTCTCATATTTGATCAGTTAATGGTTATTGCCCACTATGCTACTTTAAAAGGTCAGATAAAAAAAGGGTTGTTAACTCTCCTTCAACTGACAGACATACTGGAAAAACCTGTTCACATCTATGTATCTCTCTTTCGAGAGGCATAGATATCAATATTAGCACTTATCAAGAACATACTGAAGATAATACTAGCAACATGCCTGGATGCTCTCCAAACAAAGATCTGTGATGTAAGATTACCACATGGAATATTTTGCTCTAATTCATTTGGGTTGGATTAAGGTACTGAATTCAGCTACATATATTTGATCTGAATTTGTTTACTACATAGAGGCTGTTCTAGCCAAACTATTTCTAACAAAGTTAGAGAAGAAAAGGGTTTCCCAAAATTATAGAAATCTTCCTGAGAAATAGTTGTTGAATATATTTGGTGGTTTTCCATTTGTAAAGAAAAGCTACATAGATTACCAGAGTGTGAACATTCATGGATCTTAATGAAGAAGAATATGTATTATTTCTGAAAAATGTTCTGACCATATTTAAAACAAACAACAACAACAAAAAAAAAGAATATGCAGATGACTTCTTTCACAAAATGAGTATAGTTTTGAGGGATTTTTTCATTCTTGTTGGCACTGTTGTTCATGTCTATGCTGCATTTTGTTCTAAAATGAACACGCTGATTATCTTTAAACAATTACTTTGGCCCACATTCAGAGATGCTAAGTGCCTCAAAGTTCACAAATCTGTGCAAGTGCTGAGACTCATTCTACCCCAATAGCTTCTTCCCAAAGCCTCAAGGACAGAAAATAAACAAAAGCATGGAACCAAGTGAGTAAGCACGCTAACTTTCACAATTCAATTGCTTTCTGTGCAAGTCATCTCTCATATTCATCTATAATCTAGCTATCTCCATTCAGAGAAAATATTCATATTTATTGGTGAAATAACTTTTTACTGGTGTCATAGGTTTATCTGAAAAGCATTTTGCTCTTATTGCCAGTGTATTCACAATTTTCTGAGTAAAACTAACCATCCAGGTTTCCTTGTGACTCTGACAGAAAAACTTCCACAGTCTGGGTCTGAAATATATATATATATATATATATATATATAGTATTGCTGCTTATTTCTACATTCTCATCAGAAAAGGCTAAATTAGCTGTGAAATACACAAACAGTGATAACGAATATTGACTATCTAAAACAGAAGTCCAACATCAGTGGTGAGTTAGATGAAGAAGCAGAGCTTTTTGCTAAGCACAGATCAGGACTCCCCATGTCACTCCCAGGCATCAATGTGGCCAGCAGATGTACTCTATGGGGCTTGTGGTGGTGTTGCACTGCATACGCCACCTGCTCCTGTAAACTGCAGACAGACCTTTATTTTATGTATGTAAAGAAAATGATAAATTCTCACACAGCTCCAGAAATTTTGTATGTATGACCTGCTACATACATATATATGGATGAATCCACCCACTGCTAAAATTTAGATCCTTCTGTAGAGATAAAATGGTTATCATTTTGCATTAACAGCATTGAGTGTTGCTTTTTAAAAGCAAAATTGAAGAAAAAGGCCAAAAAGTCAATTTGTAATATTAGCACAGTTTTATGATACCTCATTATTTTATATCACTCCGTGATGTCTCCTCTCATCCATCTCCTTTCTCATCTAAATAGGTATAATTGTTGTAATCTCTACTTATAAGAAACCTTTTCATTTAGCTGTCCTTCTCTGGCTCTTTTCTTGTGATATGCATTTTTAAGATAGAATAACCAACAGTGAACATAGCAGTGAAGGTAAGTCCCTTCATTTTATACACCGTCACGTATAATGGTTTTAAGGTTTATACAGGATGAAAGTTACATGTTTCCCCTTGTTCATTTTTCAAAATTTGGTCACTTAGGACTGTTCAGAACAGTAATGGATTATCCTCAGCTCTACCAAAGGGCTTACTCTATGATAAATCATGATCAATAGACACTGTCTTGGTCTCCCTGGCTAATTATTTTCCTATGAATTTGAATAGAGCTTTTAGAATTTTGTAATATGTGTATAAATGGTAAAACCAAAACAAAAGTAATGCAAAATTATAAAAATCATATCTCCTGTTTAATTATTGGTTTATTTGAAATATAATAATCTGCAGGAGACATTTTGCTTGCATTACTCCCATCACTGTTCTTGGCAGATGTAGGATGTGTCCTCTGCAACAAAGTATAGTACAAAGGCATGAACAAGTACAAACAGTACAAATACCTGCCCCAACCTTCATTAGTAAGTCACTAAAGTGCAGGATACTGTAATGTTGAGAAAGCAGCTGCAGTTCAGAAATAACTCTACCTTCTGTTTAGGTCTTGCTGTATATGACATATTGAAGAAGTGTTTTTTGGTTTGTTTTTTTTTTGTTTGTTTGTTTGTTTGTTTTTTTCTGATTCTATCACTGAGAAACTCAACAATAATTTCTTGCTTAAATATGCTCCACTGGAAAGAGTCCTGACCCTGTACTAGGGTACTGACCAGGTACTGAGCATCTTCCACTTTACCATAGTAACCCAGCTTTGAAAATCAATTGACTTCAAACTTCTTCTATGTTCCTGTGAATTGTTTTTTAAACTTTGTAGTACAATATGCTCTAATGTCTCCTGAGAGATTCTGAGCTGACAGGTCCTGCATGACTTGGAAGCCGAGCTGTAAAGTTTTGAAATTCTATGTTGCATTGGCACAGTATTGCCTACTGAATAGCGAACCAGAAACAGCAGTTAGGAACATCAGCTTCATTCAGTCTTTGTTCTGTAGCTGGTCTTACAAATAGAGGCACGAAGCCTGGCCCAGTTCTACTTGAACAGAAAAGGTTGGCTTTATTTATTTATTTTCAGAAATATGAGTAATGGTTCACTGAGTGGCTGAATACAATGCACATGGCACAAAGCTCCCATTAAAAAAAAAAAAAATGTTCTCAGAATCAACATCACGTGAAACATGCTGGAATTAAAAAGGGTAGTTCATCACTTCTGAGCCAATGCAAAAGACAATCAAAACTGAAAGAGAGTATTCTCAGGAAAGCATTCAAATCCAATCATACAGAACAGAATACCAGACAAAGACAGAATCGTGATGTTTGCTCAAGCCTAGGGTCTAGAGCCATGTGTGGTATGACCCATGCAGCAGGAATTCCCATTGATCTACGTGTTGCTCACCTCCTACTATTACAATGATAAAACTCTCCCTAAATAGTCTTTGTCTTCAATATTTCTTCTCTGTAATTATTCCTTCTCTCCTTAAGACCAACCTCTTTTGTGAAGTCTTCCAGTGTTGCTCTTATTACCTTATCTTCTGTTTTACATGGTTTCCTATTATAGTAATTCCTGTGAATTAGGCTTTGGTACCTCTGAGCAAGCACCTTGTTTGTGTACTTTTATATCTCTCAGCATACATGGCATTCCTTAAACAATTAATAACCATCTACACCTGAATCTCAGCCTCTACAGGTGACTGAATTTATTCACATTAATCTACATTGCTGTCCAGCTTCTGTCTCAAATTCCGGGTACTTGTTTCATCATCTTTTTCTTAGAATTTGAGGCCATACATCCCACTGGTAATATTCGTCTTGGTTAACACTGAATGATGATCTCAGCATCACATTCTTCTCACCCAGCTCTTTTTCTCCATTGCAAAGCAAGCAAACAAAAAGGCAGAAATACCTTTTCTTCTGTGAGGATTGTGACAAATAATAAAACGGTTGGAGCTCTAATTTCTCTCTGGCAAGCATCAAGAAAGTGGGTGCTTGTCAGAGATTTTGAGTAGCAAGTTATTTGTCACACTTTCAATAATAAGTCTGATTTCCAGAAATGAGGCACATGCATCTCATTTTTTAAGTGAAGAATATTAAGAAATCCAATGGATAACTGACTGACACAAACTGAACTGGTGGACCGTAGCTGGCTGAGATTTCATGGCACATAAAGAAGTAAGAAGGTGACGGTTATAGTTCGTAATCTACTTCAGAGCATATTCAACCTTCTGCCTGGTTCAGATGAAAGAAATGTGTTCTGTGTTCATTATCTCATCCCTACTCATAGTTGAGCACATCATCTGGAAAGGATGCCACATACAAGCATATCACACTCTAGTTTATACAAACGCAGTACACAGGGCTGTTTGACATTAATTGGATCCACCCAATCCTCACATGGAGGCCAATTTGGCACAAAGAAAATTTATGCACTCTTCACATGCAAGACTAGAATTCTACATCAAGTTGGTATAAACAACTTTCAGTAATTAGCAGCTTCTGCATTGTCACCTCCAAGATAAAAGCTGCCAAGTGCCCACCCTCTTGTCTCAAATTACTCTTTGGCAATCAGCGTTACAGGCAACATAAAAACAAAACCCCCCTCCAAATTGCTCTAAGGTGACTTGTATCTAGAGCTCAGCAAAACTGCCAGTTTAGACTACAGGGAATCTCCATCTATGATGCCCTCATCACTTTTACCTTGCCGAATGCACTTTAAATTAAAATAGAAAGTGAAAGAGACATGTACATGTGAATTGAAGCTTAACTAACCAGTTTTATTTTAAGTAGCACAAAGTAATAGCTCTGTAAAGGACAGAACTGCTGTAAAACAGTTTCAGATTATTACGCATTACATAAAAAACAAACCAGAAAGAACAAAGCTAATTAGTTTGCAAAGACAGAGGCATGTTAGTTGCTCAATAAACATTCCCTGAAATAACATTCATGCAGATCTTTTGACATAACATATCAAACAAAATACAAGACATACAATAATTAGCAAGAGATTCTAAATATAGTGATATTATGTGCTATTATTCCATCATTTCATATCCCTTCTCTCTATCATATTCAAAATTTTCTTGTCCAATGGAGAAATTATGATGAGACCTGAACACTTACCTGGAGAAAACATATACTTTACAAAATACTATAAAAATATTGCAAAGAAAAGACAAAAATAGGAGTAATACAAAGGTCATTTCTTATTCTCCACTTCAACTATAATCTACTTGTAGGGGCAGGGATATGCTATCTTTTTTTAACAACTGTGTAGTAGCTACACGATGGTATCTTCTTCTGTGATTGGCATTTTTATGTGTCATAGCTATCATGAAGTCATAAAGAGATGCTACTCCCAACTCAGAAACCACAAACACAAGCGGAAAGCTTCCACTGTACTTCCTCAGACAGTAACTGCCTGTGTGCAGCAGCATCGGCTACTTTCTTTCCCTAAAAAGAAAAAGTATAAAGGGACCTAAGGAATATACTCATCTGGCAGAGACTATGGGCAGGGCAGTTAAAGCACAAGAAGTTCAAACATACAGATAGTTCAAACGAAAATACAATTTCACGAATCAATATCTTATACAGACATCTTTATCAGGCAGATTTTTGGTAAATAAAGTATTCTAAAAAAGCTGTGTAGACTCTGTATTTCTCCTCTACATGTTTCATGTATTCCCTTTTCAAAAGATAACTTATGTGTACCAGCAAATACAACTATTTGGCCATCCTTTGGGAAAAAAAAAAAAAAAAAAGGAAAAAAAGATTTATCCTTTGGAAAAGGAAAAAAATAAAATAAAAATTAATAAAAATGGTCATGGTGAAAATGATCATTATATGTGAATACTAAAATGTTGATTTCTCCCTATCTCCCTACCCAGAGATATTTCCAAGAAATATCCAATATCAAATATCCAATATTTCCAAGACAGGAACTGAGATTGAATAATCAAGGAAAATGGGGTTTGGCCAAAAAGTGTCCACCACCTTGTTCACAGAAAGAGGATATTCTGCTGTTCATAGATGAGTGTCTTCTTGTTTGTGCTCATAATTATGGAATACACAAAAATACTGCATAAAAGTATTTTTCACAAATTGCAAGTTATTGAATTTTTTCTGTTTCCTTCTATTAAAGTGTTCAGTTGTTTGTTGTTGTTGTTGTTGTTTTGTTTTGTTTTCAATTTATTAGACTCACACCATAGTAAAATTCTCACCATCCCCCAAAATCATTTTAACAAGATTTTAAATAGTCTGATGATTTCTTTAAAAATCAGTAGTTTCAATGACAATAAATATTAAAAGGTATGTTTGCAAGATTCCATATTATTTTTAATCAGTTTAAAATTATTAACATTTCAAAAATATTATTTGTACTGATATGGGCATGTTTGAACTAGATGACCTTGGAGGTCTTTTCCAACCTTAATGATTCTATGATTCTATGATATCTCAACCAAAAGCGAAAAATTGGAATGTCTTGGCAGTTCCTTTTCATAAGAAACTACCAGCTAGGGCTAGACTGGAATTATTTTATCCAAAACAAATTCTTAAAATATCTCATAAAAAAAATCATAGTAAAATCTTCAGTCGTTTTTAACCCACTTTTACTTCAAGGCAATTCTGAAGGCTCATAAGCTTTATATATTTCACTTACAGATATGCTTTATCATAATGAAGGTAGAAATAGCAATATTCAGAGGGTTTTAACAGATAAGAATATCCTTTGCTAATCTTACTCAAAGTTAGCCCTGTGCAACTTTAACAAGGTAAGCAAATGAGGGCCTGGGGCTCTTTCATGGCTACAGGGGAAGGCAAGGACTTTCCCAAGGGATTTCTACAGCCTTATCCTGACAACTGGACAATGTAAATTCTATTAGTTGTGACCCACAGAGGTAGCATCTCTGATAACTATGCCTCACCTAACACTATCAGGACATGCCAGATGTTTTCTAAATCTGGAGAAGAATTATGACTGATAAATGTATAGATATAGTTATCTACCTACTCTGTTGCAATTCTCTAAATATGCTTTTAAATATGTACATTGGCATATGTACATATCATTTAGCTGCATGCATAACAATTCATTATTCATTATTTCATTATTCAAAGATGGAAAAAGAACTGATCAAATATATGATTTTAAGTGATGTATGAGTAAGTGGCCAAAGGAATGGATGTATAGGTGAATTGGTGGATTCATGAATAGATGGATAGATATCAAATAAATTGTAAATAAAACAATTGCCTTCTTCAGGAAAAAATGGAGGAAATGGACCGAATATTGTCTATCTGCAACCAATAATGAAAACCTTAAATAACATGTTTTCTATAAATGTAGTGTAAATAATAATAATAATAATAATAAAGACATTTAAAAAAAAAAAGGCATGGAAAAAAAAGCTCAGGTGGTCAGACACTTAATATACCTCAATTAATCCAGCCTCCTAGCTGCACTTTACTCCACTGCACTTTTATTTCCTACCAAACTTAGGTTTGATTTTAAGCACTTGACCAAACAAACTTTTCCCAGAGAGAAAGCCATTCCATCAGTATGGAAGAAATACAATAAAGCCAAGAAAGAAGATGGATGATCTGTCAAGCAATGAGAGTCTTTTCTCCACTGGGAGAATGTACTACTTCCCCAGTACTCCCCATCCCCTCCTGATCAGGGAGCTGGTGTCTGGGTCACTTGAATCCAGTGTTATTTAATATAAAGAATAATAATGGGTATTAATCTCATGTGATTAATGCATATGCAATCTCACATCATATTTATTAGGAGTGCAAATCATGATTTTCTAGCCTAATAAGAAAGATTAATTGAATCAAGTGTTTAATTTCCTCTCTTCAAATCATTTCTTGATGATTCATGAATTCCATAGCCAAGTCATTTACATTAACATATCATCAGGAGTTATAGTTAGTTGTTAGTAAGATAAGACTGGGAGGTTAAATCCTTAAATTTCAAAAGACCCTATTTTGTTCAAATGCAGAAAACATTTAATGGGCACAGTGAGTTGGCGAAGACAAAGCATTTGATCCTATCAGAAACAGAATATCACTGTTGTAATGTGAAAGTATGGCTTTTTCAAACCACTCTGACATCGAAATGAAATTTCCTTCTTCTTGTGCTCTGCACATCAGGAAGTTTAAAATGTTAAATATTCTCTGAAACTGCCCTAGAAACTCAAGTTAGCTTATTAAAGTGTTGTGCTTTTTGTTGTTGTTGTTGTTTTCCCCATGTTTGAAAAACTTCTTTGTTTCACTAAGGGGCAAATCTCTTGTGCTTTGTAACGTTGTTATTGAACAAGTTTAATGATTTGCTGAGGAACTCATCTAGCAGCATTACCAGGCAACATGAGATTAGAAACGTATGGTGATGTAGGCTCTCATAGAATAAATGAAAATATTTTATTCAGCTACCAAGAAGGGTCTCCTGAGATCAAATTAGAAGCTAGCTGTGAAGGGAGATGTTTAGGCATGCTCTGGAATTATTTATCAGCATTTTCTGCTTGTGTGAGAATAAGCAGACATTAAGTTTAAATTAAACAAAGGAGAAAGAAAACAAGTTTTTTTAAGTAATTTGACTGCTAATGATATTTCTGAATTATTCTCAGTTTAATAGTTTAAGTAATTTGCAATGATAATAATTGTTCCTGCTAAAGTTTCAATAGTGTCAATTCTATCCACGCTGAAATGAACTTTCTTCAAGACCTTTAATGGACAAGTAATTGCAAATTTATGGTGGGCTTTGTTAATTTTAAATTTGTTTTCTTCTTGACATTTCTTTTAATTTAATTTAATTTTATTACATTCATCAACAACTAGAGAAATTGACTTAAAAGTCCATTAAAAAAGAATAAATGTTTGGGGTTTTTATATTGCACTTGTTTATCTTTATTTATAATGAGTCTGTGTTTCCAGATAGAACGGAAGCAGTTTAATTATTACTTTTTAACAGTAATGAGTGCTTTCCTCATACTCTTTCCAGATAAATATGTTTTAAATTCTTCTCACCCAGCAAGAAACTGTTATTACGATTTTATTACTGAGGTGCTATAATTTTCCTTGCAAAATATTTGGAAAACTATGAATGTGTTTAAATGGAATACTCAGGGGGCTAAACTTAGGCATTGTCAAGCCTGTAAGACAAACCAGTAGAAAGGACAGTTGGTCCCAAAGGAAAATAATACTGCAATTTGTATCAGAGGTACTCATCATGTGTGAAATGCATCTTGATGAAAAATCCTGTTCTAGCTAATTGCAATGAAATTTTTATCCCACATTTTCTGAAGAGGACATAGCTATCTCATAGTTGTAGTTTGCCGGTATTGTCAGGCATGACACCAATGAAATTACATTTAATTGAGATTGTCAGTGATATTTCAACCAAACTTCTATCGTCAGGATTTGATGAGTTGTCCAGCCATGATGTTCTTAAGATTGTGTCAGCCCCCTAATGACACGTAGAGGTCTAGTGGGTCAGGGCGAGCTGAAAGCCTGGATACTTCTGGAGTCCCATGGAGGCAGCTGAAGTGCCTTCTACTGCAGGAACATCAGATGGTTTGGACACTGCTCTTCTTGCTCTCTCCAGCCACTGGTTAACAAGAGTTCATGTTACATGCCATTTGTTACAGAGAAACTACCACCCAACCAAACAGAGGAATATAACTGCTCATGTGTTTGCAAATAGTAATAGAGGAAAGGAGAGATCTATGTAATTGTTACATCGCTCAGCAAGTGATTTGTCATACAGCTTCTCAGCTAATCATTTTGCTGTAGTGTCTTTTTGTTTCTGACCATGGATCAGTATGCCACTTTCTGGTCTGTGTGCTCTGAGAAGAATGAAGAGACCATCCTTGATCATGACTTGCAGTTTAACACTGGTCAAGACATCACAAGGACACTACACAGAACTATGTGCTATTAGATGCTGCACCATCATCATATCTTTGGTGTCTGTTCTTAAGGCCTGATTTCAGCCCCTATTGTATGTCCATTGCTAACTTAAAACCATCTGAAAATGAAGGTATGTACTGGAAAAACCATCTCTTACACTCTAATATAACAGAATGAACAGACTCCCACTTGTTCTTCATCTCTCCATTTTATGAGGGAGAAAAAGAGAAACATTTCTTGGCTCAGCATCTCCTCCTCTGCATTTCTGCCAAATGAAATGCTTGACAAGTGCAATTTTACAACACATGCTTGATGTGAACATAATGTCATTGTGTTTGGCATTAATGAAAAAAAGTTACTGAAAAAAAAAAGTTAACAAAAATGTTTTGGTTTCTTGCATGTCCTTGCTGTTTTCTTCCTGCTCTCATTTTCTTTTCAGCTTCCAGTGAAATAAATGTTGCAGCTCTCAGAAAAGTAAGGATGCTTTGTGACTTTTGACAATAGTGCAGCAAGCTGGTAACGTTTGCAGGCTGCAGCACAGGCATCTGCAGTGCACGGTTCCCCCCAGCCCCATGTTGCCACCCCTACAGCCTCAGCAGGAGGCCAGAATGGCTATGCAAAATTCCCTTGTGACCTCTGCAGGTTGTCCTTAAAGGCATTAGGTCCTCTTCGAACTGGAACATACCAGCAGGGCAGGGGAGGCTTTGAGATTGCTTCCCCAGTTGTTCTTCTTTCTGTACAGAACTGACCTACTTTTGCCCTCCAGAAATGTCATTCTGGCACTTTTCACAAGCCTCTGCTTTACACAAGTGCACGTTTTCAACACAGAAAAAGGAAAATCATCGATGTGACCTAAAACCTTAGAGGTGAAATCATAAGTTTTAAAACTACAAGCTCTGCACATGTGTAGGCTGCTCCACACTGTGGTTATGACTCATAAGACCTAGTTCAACCCTTTTATTTCCTATATTTCACTGTGATTATGAAAGAAAATATGCATTATAAAATAATGTGGTATGAAGTTCTCTCTTCATTGAATCCATGACCATTATTCTAGCCTCCTTGTGAGCCTAAGTAGCTCAAATGAATAAGAAGGGTAGAAGGAACTTGGCTCAAAACCTGACGTTCCTGACTCAAGTGAGTATATATTTATTTTCTTTCCTATCTCATGTAGGGAAAAAAAAAAAGGGGGGAGGGGGGGGGGAGCGGGAAGGGAGGAAGAAAGTAAACCTGGAAAATTAAGCCTCCTACATGGGATTTGCCTCTGTGCTATTCACTAAATCCTCCTTTCTCAAGGGAAAGAGTGATCTGATGCACATTCCTTTTGCACATTTGTACATTCCTACAAAGCCATTCTAAGGAACGCACCATTTTCATTATCTATACATTGATGAATGCATTAAATGAACCCTCTTTCTAGATGAAATAGTGAAAAGAAAAAAAAAAAAAAAAAGCTTAGACCTTGTGGAAACTGCAATAAACTATCTGAACTAATTTTGGCATTTTTTCTTGCCCAGTGTCAGTGACCCTCACTCTCATCTCAGAATGCCAGCTGCTAAAAACTTGGTTCTCTTATCCTGTGTTCTCTCATCTTGACTGATATAACTTAATAAAACCTTCTCCAACAGCTTTCTCTGTTCTCCTATCTCCCTGTTCCTGGGAGTGTCTGTCTAAAACACCACTGATAAAATTATCTCCAGCTATTTTTCTTCAATTATATCAAATCACTCCTTGAATCTTTTTATCAATTTCCTTTTTATTTTTTTTAACATCAAATTCAAGATCATTTCCTGTTTGAGGTCCCACAAAACTTCATTATAAATCATACAATAAAACTGTCTCTTCAGTTTCATTTCTCATTTTTTTTTATTCTTCCTTCATTCCTGTTTGTTACTGCATTCTTTATTACATTCTTAATACCCCTTTTTGAAGCTACAATGAACCAATTCATGTTCTCCCCACACCCACCTTTTATCACCTTCTAATCCCCCCATAAAACTTATTTTCTCACAGAAATTCCTATCTTATTTTCCTTGAAGAATAACTTAGCATACCTTTCATTATCAGCACCTGTCTTTGTGAGGTTTGTCTCTAGGGCTTATGAGGGTTTCTTTATGCTCTATATATTTGCCATCATATGGAAGTGATTGATAATAATAATTCTAGTTTTAACATACCTTATTTAACTGCTTTTTTGATGATGCTCTTAATTTGGTAACAATATAAATAAGATACGTCCTTCTCTATGGATTCATTACTGCAATGCTCATTAAGAGTTTAACTCATTTGTTAGAAGCAGAGAGCTTTTTACAAGTTCTATCATTGCAAAAAAAAAAAAAAAGCGTTGAATTACACTCAAAAAACTCCAGCTCACAAATAGATCTGAAATACTTCCAGAAACATTGGTAACATATAACCCACTGTTTCTAGGAGGGTGATCTTCCTAGAACACACTACCTATGGAGGTTGGGATAATTTTCAAAAGGTACCAGGCACTTATAAGTTTTTATGCATCACCAACACAAAACAGCACTTGGTATCTGCTGACATCACCTTGTATAACATGTAAAAAAATGGTTTAGGGTATTAAAGTTTATTCTTATAAACTCAGTTTAAGCGAAAGAAGCCGTGCCAGAAGTTCTTGGTTCAGTCTGTGCTAATAGGTTGTGAGTATAATAGGTTGCCGGACTATGTATAATTTCTCATCCCTACTTGCAAATGTTTCCTTCCACAAATCAGCTACCTATTTCAAATAAATAAATAAATAAATAAATACAAGTTTGCCTTTTCCTTCAAAACCACATGGAGAAAACATAAAAAAATAAAAAAGAGGTAATTTGGGGAACACATGCTATATTGCAGATTTGAAGCACTGTTAGGTTTATTCATTGATTAGTCCTTTATTCTGCAGTCTACTTTATTTTTTTTCTCTTCCCACTTTGCTTTCCCTGCCCTCTAACATGAGACTGAAAGATTTTCCCACTAGGATGCTTGGTGATCAAATGTGAGATTTCTGTAATCAGAACAAAGGTGGGAAGGAAACATCCCTTTTTAATAACCTACATCCAGCCAAGATGAAGCCTGAAAAACTGGTGACTTAAGTGTTAATTCCCCAGTGGAAGGGCTGCTTCTTTATCCTCTGCCTATGGGGGCAAGGGCAAAGGCTGGTAATTGGACAAAATAGAAACTTCGGGGATGTGAAAGAGGAACAGGTGAAAATGTAGCTGATTATTATCTTCAGCCAGTAACTGGCAACCAGATGCTCCTAAAACACATCAAAAGAGTTACTCAGCAACGCAGGGCTTCTTGCTCAGAGGGAGTAGAGTAGGTTGTCTTCAGCCAGAAGAAAGTGATATACAGCTACGTTTAACTGTTTTCGCTCTGCAAAATTTATGAACTTTTACTTGTCAAACAGGATGAGACCCAATAAACCAAGTAATCATTTTGCTTTTAGTCCTGTATATTTTTTGTTTGCTTGTTTGTTGTTGTTTTTGGAAAGCTGAGTTAACTAGGCTGCAGCTGAGCTAGCTGAATCTCAATTACTGCACAAGGTGCTTCCTTTACCAGACTCTGTAGAACAGGATAAAAGGAAGACTCTGCCTAATGCAAATGTTCATACCTGCCATTGCAATTTAGAAGAACACAGACCTACTCTATTCAGTTTCCTACCTGGTCACTTGGTTTTCCTTTCTCTCTTCCCAAAGTTTTAAGTACACAGTAAAATCCTTTGAAAAGAATTAACATTTGTCTTGTTTTACTGTTTCAGACTAGAAACGCAGTTGATCTATACAGTTGCTGCACAACACATGCTGACAGAAAAATCCTAATGAAAGATGATAGCAATTAACAAGAGTTATCAATGTTAAATTCCTGTGCCAGAGTGAGAGAATAGATTTCTGTCTGATAACCTGAAAAGAACAATATCCAACTTGTGAGCATTATCCACCCTTTTGAAAGCTCTAGAACTATAGGTTTTTCTCTGAGATCATTTTAAAGCAACGACTGACACTTTTCTGAAATCCTGGTCATGAATTTTCATTTGGACTTTTTAAAAATGAGATATTTGTCCTCACATGCTATCTCTGTGGTGAGTGAAAGTGGGCAAATTTCCTGAAAGTGCACCTGAAGTCCATTGGCTTTCTCAATGTTGACAGTGGGATGATACGAGAAGTGTGATAAAAAGGGAAAGACTTAGCAAGATGACAATGCAGATGCCTATGACCCTTTTTACTGAACCAGGCCTGGACTTTAATAGAGATGTTGTCACCACTGTTTGAAAGACTGATCTAACATTCCAGTTCGAATAGGAACTGGACAGGCTAAGTAGCTAATTGTTATTCTTGGCTGGCACTCCAGTACACTGACTCCAAGACGAAAAACAACATCATTGTACTGTAAAACATCTCAAAAAAAAAATACACTCAGTTAATTACTCTGACTCGTACCAACAAAAGCAAGAAAACATAGAGCCAAAGAACTCTCCCTAGTCTGATTTTTCCGTGTTGTGTCTAGGTACTGCAACGTTTTCTAATACAACAAAATGTTCACTGAAGAGCCATGATGTATCTTTGCCTCTGGGAGGTGAGCTAAGGGAAACTCATATATTAAGTTTCCAGTTCTAACAGTGCCAGAATTTAAGTACAGATGAACCTGTCACTATACTGTGAAGGAGCAGTACAGGTTTAAGCCAAGTAAACTTGGCTTTCTTTGGCTGGGTTTCAATGAATACTGCAGGCAAATTTGCTACGTGGGGTTTCCCAGCTCCAAGTCATACAGAGATTGACTCAAAAAAATCAGATCAACCCAACTAAGGCCAATCACTTTGGTTATGAGCCCATGGAGATGCCCAGCTCTTTCCTGTCTTCTGGTAATTTTTGGTACAGACAACCTGGGGTGGACCTACCTCTCTTTCTGGAACCTTTATTTATGGTGTCTCAGGGATGTTCATCTCTCATTTGTTTTTGAAAAAGGTCCAACAAAACTGTTCTGCTGTCTCTCAGGTTATTAGCTGCCACTAATTACTCATGCACAATTTTGGCAGCTGCATTAATTATCTACTGTCACTATACTCCAACATCATTGACAAATTCTGATACAGAATTGAGAAATATTCTTTAATAGCTCAAAGATAACCAAGGCTTTGTTTGTACACACGAAACATTCACCCAGAAATGTATGGAAATATATTAAACATCAGAGAAAGGGAAGAAGAGAAACTACTTGCTGTTTTAGCAGAGATTTATTTTGAACTTTCTGTTCTGTTTTCATCAGCCTTATTTGAGCACGGAATGCTCAGAAGCCAGCAGTGCTTTCAAGAATCAGAAAGAGCAATTAAATTAATGGTTTTGTCAGAGCAATAATAATTATGTTATTACTATATAGCATAGCATCTAAAAGCTTCAACCAAGAACATGGCCTCATTTTGTTAAGCCTTGGAGAAAAACATAATATTTCCTCACCCCACCCTCCACACCACCCCCAAATGTAAATGGATAAAGCAAATAATATTTCAGAAAGGAAGCTGTTATCCCTATTTATAAATAAAGGAATGAACAATAGCCAGATAAGATGAGCTACCCAAAGTCACAGGAAACCTGTGGCAGAGTAACTGAATATTCTTACTCCAAGCCATATGCCCTAACTGCAAAGTCATTCTACTTTTCCAGGCAGCAAGAGTTTCATGTCATGCCACGCCTGGTAAAACATGCAGACTTTCTGAAAAGGAGTGATTTTTAATTTACTGATAGATTTATAAACAAATGAATCCTCTGTATACAATTTGTAGAAAATGTTTAGAAATAACTAAATTTGAAAATAACCAAATTTTCACTACAGACATAATCTATATAGTATTCAGATATGCATTTTAATTCAAAAATATAAAATTAATAAAATTAAAATATATTTTAAAAAAATTTATCGCATCTTTAGTTGTAGAGCTGTAAATGCAGATTTTTAACAACTATGTCATGTGCTGGTGAAATGTCTTCATCAAAATGCACGAACATTTGTGCTTTAACAACCCTGTCAAAAGAACATCATGGTGATCATTTGGCAACACGTATATGTTGTCTGATGAACTTTGCTATAATTAATTATTACTGCTAATGAACATTTGATTAAATTCATTTCCTAAAATATACAAATGATTAAGTGAGAATATGAGAAGATTTACTGCATATATTGATAACAGTAAATTCTATATGACATTTTCCTGTGTTTAATATAATGAAATAGTAAAATTATATCCCTTTAAAAAATAATTTCAAGAGAACCTTTTGGAAAGCTCTTTTCTCATATACATACACCCAGGAGTCATTTGAGTGAGCTCAAGATAACCACAGCGCTGACCCCTGTGATACATTCCTGTCACTATAAAATGCTGCAGAAGAATATTAGTAGAACAGAAATGATGCCAGAGTGGTGCATAGTAATAGGAGTTTTTGTCTTCAGTTCAAATTCAGGGCTTAGCATAAGAGAGCTTCATCCCTCTTGAAACAATGGTCGAAATACAGAACACTTGTCACATGTCCTATGTTTTTAATTTAAGTTGACCGTCTGCATTGCACAACAGTTTTGTATCAGAAAAAAAAAAATGCTGAGAAAGCTGATTTCACTGAAATCAGAACACATACAAATAAACAAGCTGAAACAACACTGTTATTTATCTCTTACATTACAATATTAAAGTATTGAACTGATTCCAGGAGTCAATTTGCTTTTGGTTCGAAATATTGATCCTAAGTCTGTACTAGGTAGATTTTTTGGGTTATAGTTCTGTAAAGAAAATTAATTTGCTAATATTCTATTTTACAATACATAATGCACAAATGTTTCCTTGCTCTCTGAGACTGCTAGAGGAAAGAGAAATATCTGTCATGCTAATTATTGCAGCACGATTTCTCCTAATGATGGATTTTTGGAATGTGATGGTAAAACACAAACCCTGGCACCCATATTCTCTTTCTTCACCATGTGAGTTTATGTCAGCAAGGCTCTCACTCAGTGTAGTTTTGTACCTTGCCTCTACAGTGTCTTACATATTAATATTTAAAATATTATTAATTTCCCATAATATTCCTAAATTACTATAAGTGTCAGAGAAATAGAGCAGTTGTCATATCTGTATCTACAACGAGAGCTGAAACAAGATATGAGAAAAAAGTTCCTTGAGCACCTCAGTTAGTAAAGCCATCTCTTACTGGTTTGAGTATTCTTGTTAGAAAAGTGAAGAACAAAACCAGAAAAGATCTTTCTCTCTTCCCGGTGGATCACATAGTGAATTTGGGGGTGTAAGATGGAAAAGTATATGCAGAAAGATACTGTGATCACATAAGCTGTTATTCTTTAGGAAATCAGACTAATGTGACTTTCTTTCTGTGGTATCTGGATGGCATGTCAGTTTTAATATATGAATATTACTCCCTGTGTAGTACTAGTTGAAGCTTAGCTTGCATGACTGCTCAAGATAATAAGTGGGCATAATCCTACATTTGGCTTTCAGTAATGTTAATAACATCCTGTTATCTTGTTTGATGCTAGCACTAATGTGAAATAAACTAAATTTCAGAAGTAAATCAATACTTATTTTGACAATAAATGAAAATTATTAATAACTGCATTTCAGGAAAAAAAAAAGTACAAATGTAATCCTCAAGAAAATGTGGAGTAGTAGTAACAGTATCATGACATATAGGACACCACTTTCAGTAGACAAATATGTTTTTGACTTAATTTTGATTTCTTCCTTCAGTAAGAATGCTGAACTTTCTGCATGAAAACATTGCAATTTAGGTACAATGCAAAGTTCATAAGCTTAAATTGTTTTTATAAGAAGACTATAATTTATTCTTCTAATGAGCCTAAAGCCCATGAAATAAAAGTCAAAGATTTTTTCAACATCAGCAGTTTTGCCACTTCACTAGGAATGTGACTCTCTCCTTAATTTTTCACACTGCCACCAATACTTTGTACTTCTATAAGGACTCCTTGCTGAAGTTTCAAAATCGTTTACAAGTATCAGCAATTTATTTTTGTGCATCACTCTTCATGTTAGAGGGTACAGAAAAGAAACACTTACTGTTAAACTGTTTGCCTTAAGTTGCACGAGAACATGCATGATTAATAGAAGCAGAATTCAGATTTTGACTTCTTGTCACATACTTTATCTGCCACTGTATTCTAAAATTCTGATTCAGGAAATAAGAAGAAAAAATTTAAAAAGACTTTGAAGTCAATCAACACATAGGTATGGATGCTTCTCACAGATCTACCTTTAGTTTCTAGCTGTCCCTTTGTGGGTGAGTGCTGATGTTCTGCTAGCTTTAAGATTAAATTATTGTTGTCAATGTCAAAACACAAATCTCTTACTCATATATAGATAAAGTTTTCCTTTTTCTCATCCAAGCATCCTCATGATTTCATGTTAGTATACAAGATCCCTATTGTTTCAAGGTCAGTATGGAGAATTCTTCTGCTTAGAAAAATGATGTGTGTTTATCACAAATATTACAGCCTTCTCATATGACACATCTTTAAAGATTTATATAAACTCGATTATTGTGGGGTAAAGAACCCAGAAATTACTGAAGTACTTTAATTTTCCGCACAACATTTCCACACTCATTTAGCTAAAGGATGCAACAGCTATTGACATACTAACTGTGGATCAAGAGGGTTCTTGTAGTATCTCTAATTCTGTCCTCTTAAACCTAGCAGGAGATTTGAATTAATCATACTGGCATCAATGATATAAACAGACAATTCATCTTGAATCATTCAACAATCTTCAGTAAATGATTAATACACTTTTAATCACAGAATACCTGGTATCCTTCCAGTCAATACTTCTCATGAGCTTAAAAAGATATATTAGTGCAAGCTGCAGATCTGATTCTGTTGTGTTAGATCCAATTGAAAATATCTTGGTTTTACTTTGGTAGTAAATTTAGTGACTGAATGTTTTTAATCCAGAGAGAAATGACTGTGCAATATTTTGCTGATTTTCTTCCAGTGAGAACTAATTGAATATAGAAAATATATTGGTATTTTTGTTAGTGGAATCTTTATGAGGTTTAACACATCCAAACTAAATGAACTTTCTGTGAATTTGGGGTGAGCATGGTGTTGTTCTTTCTTTAGGGCATAGTAACATTCTTTCAGGGAAGTTTGGCAGTCATCCATCATCAGTGCTGTCGTTGGAGGTTATCATGCATCATGGAGAAAGGGCCTGCCCTCTCCTTACCAACAATATTTGCCTTGAAGGAGAAAATGCCTCCTCCCCACAGCTCTAACTTTCTTTCTCTGACAAATCCACAGTCCAGCAGGAAGTGGCAAGGTGCCTATCGCTGCCCTTTTTGAACATCAGACCTCTGGGCACTTCAGCTTGCTACTATACCATGAGAAATGTAGGAGGAAGCAGGAGACAGTGTAGCTGAAATGTCAAAGGTTTGAGTTCAATTTGGTTTGAAGGCTGGCTAAAGGCTCAGATCACTTCTTATTTTAACCAAACTACTCATAATACACATTGTCACTTTGGTGGTTATACAGGCTGTTGAATTTGGCTGGTCCAAACAGAAATTGTTTCCACCCTAGGTGCAGAAAAACACTGTCTTTACTAGAAAGTAAAAATGTTTTGTTTGTTTGTTTGTTTGTTTGTTTTTGTTGTTGGTGGTTTGGTTTGGTTTGGTTTGTTGGTTTTTTTTAAACTAATTATGTGTTCTTTTCTATTTCTATTTGGTCCTGATTAGAACACAACTATGAAAATATATATTGTCTATCAGTCTTCACTTTTTAGTGACAACATTCTTTCTCAGAATACCTTAAACTGAGAAACACATACATATTCTGTTATCTCCTGAAGATTTTTTTTGTTCTTCATGGTTATTCTCTTCTTTAATCTCAAGTGTCAATTTATGTCCCTAACACAGTGGATTACTTGAATCAAGCTTCTCAATGCTATAACAATACTGAAGTAAATGTGCATATTTTGCTTTCTACTTAAGGAAATACGGTCTGCTTTTCACAGCATTTGGGGATTTTGTTTGTTTGTTTGAATAGGTGATGTGAAACCAAATACCTTTTAAGTAAGACATACACAGAGAATTTTATTATACTACTGATCAGTGAACCTCTTCATTTGAGCCAAAATTCTCTTTATATTTCCAGAACTTAAAAAGAAGAAAAAAAAAAGATGATAAATTCCCTATTTATTCATCATGTTCATTACTATGCACTTTTATTGTTAATATGTAACTGGCATCCTGTAATTGGGATTTTTTTTTCACAGACTGAGTCGGAGGAAATATTTCCATTTGGAACATCTAATAAATTGCCAAGAAAGATAATCAGGTCCCTTAATTGTATCCAATATTTTCTCTCAAATCTGTCCCATATCAAAAAAATATTTCAAAGTATCATCAATGTGCAATGACATTCTGTTGGAAACTGGAATATGCCCAATTTTCCCCACTGGTTAGCAGCAGGATTTTGCTGACCAGACAATAAAAGTGAAAGGAAAAATACATTTATTTCTCTGCCATAACATCAAATAATTCAGAAATGCTCATATTACAGCATATTAGACTCTATTCTGGTATTCAGTTACACACAATAATGAAACTAAGACTTTTTATTGAAGTGCCCATAGCTATTCTCACAAGAGAAGCAGTCCTCTCGTATAATCTCTTCAATTTATCTTCTCCATCTCATATATGGTTGATAGTAATATGGTTGATTCCACCCTCCTTGAAACTTAATCAGATATTTTATTTGACATCTAACACACATCAACAAAATCTACATTAAATGTCATAGCTATTGAAACTTTCAGCTTGAGGTTAACACTTCTCAATATATCTAATTTGGCAGTGTCGCTTATAAGCTATCTGGCTGTCTGGATGCAAGTGGAGAAAACAGGCAAGCAGGGTCCTCAGTTTCTCTTGCTACCTGAAGGGCTCAGGAAAAACTCCTCCTGGTATCAGTGAAAGCCTCATCTCTTCTTCAGCTGATGACAGAGAGCTGGGAAGATGACAAATGTGACCACCTATGGATATTGCTGATGGGAATGCAATACTTGAGCATATTAAGTCATTTTTAATGATGTTAATACTTCTTTTAGAGCAGCTGCTCTGTATTAAAAGGAAGTCAGGTAAAGCAAAGAAAATTTCCTGAGTGTCATGGGCTGGTACAAGCTCTGCCAGACAAGGTAAGGCTGCTGCATTGCAAAGGCTAACTGCTGGTAATACTTATTCTTGTGGACCTAGCTTTTATTTTCTATCTCTCTCAAACATACAAATGATTAAGAAGAAGTTGGAAAGATTAAGCTAGAAAGTTTCTCCTGCCTTCCTTTTACATTATTAGCTTTCTAAAAAATAGTTCATTGGCTTTAAATAAAAAATGTAAGATTGGGTTTCTAAGACTTTGTGTTCAATATACGTCTTTTCCTCACATCCTGTAGCATATTCTCCCTCTCAGCATTTGTTTCTCCTTGTGGGACCAGCACTGCTTTATATTCTCAGAGATTCACACAGAGATTCCAGAGATTTTTCCAAATCTTGTCTGATTTATCACCATCTCATATAGACCAGTAGTGCTGAATACTAATATTCATGGCAAAGTCTAGAGCAGACACATCTTCTACTTTGCTAAATTCTTTTGCAGTCTTAGCTCTCAATATTTTTTATTAGCTTGAACAATTTCACTCTGAACTGCCAGATAAATTCTTCGTACAAGCACTTTAGACACCCTCATTACCTTTCCTCTCTTTCAAACTGATATTAACTAAAAATGATTTTTTACTCCAAAATTTATTTCAATCAATCTATCAAAATAGACTATTCACTCTCAAAATACTTATTTTGTGTTATTGTTGCTTTTTAACATCTTGAATACTAGTCTAGAACACAGACTAAGTATTTTTCACAGTTACGGACTGTTATTTATTAATATGTGATGATTGCAAGGAATCCCTCAATAATCATTGCCTAGTTCTGTTTTTTTTTTGTTTGTTTTGTTTTTGTTTTATTATTATTATTATTATTAATTTGTGTACTTTTAGTAGTAATAGGTTTATTCATTTGGTATAGCCAGAAGCGCACTTTTAACCATGGTTTCTAGGAAAATTAAGTCAGACAGTCATGTATTCCAGCTTTGCAGAAAGATGGCATCTTTACTCACCAGTTTTTTTAAGGTTTCCAAAAATCTTCTAAATGTTCATAATATCCCATTTATTCCTTTCTGAGCTTCACATTTCACACTTTCATAGCTAAGAGTTTTGAATTCATTTTCAGCAATATAATACATATCATCAACTTACATTTTATTGTATCCTTTCTTTTGATAACCATTTTCCTTGGAGCTCCCCTTCATTTGCTTACACTTTAATTAGCTTAAGTATCATAAGACCTCCAAATCATTGAAACAGATGTAAATCCTCACATGAGATGATGCAGCAATGTGCTGTGCTTCTCCAAGCATCATTTTTCTCATTGTGGTGTATTTAAAGATGTTTGATCATGCTTTTAGATTTTTGTGTATGAATGTACTAAAATGCAGAGATGGCATCTCCCTGGGTAATCTGGTATTCTTCATTTGATATACAGTGCACTCCATTTGGAATCCCTTCATCTCATCACCTACACTATTTCTAAAACAAGTTAAAGGCCATTTCTGATGAATATTATTCAACTCCAACCAAACTGGAGCAATGAAACATTAATGGTCTGCATGAGTGCTGGACCTGTTCATCTACATTATAACCAAACTACTGACATATCTACATACCTAGTATTCCTGTTGCTTCCCTTCTTATCTTGCAGTATATATCAAGAAAGAGTGAGTCACACTTAAACTGTCCAGCTGAAAGAGCAAACTGGAACAAGCACTTTACTGCTCCCTCATATAGCTGAAATACACAGAATTTGATTACATGGAGCTTGATGTAGCCAGAGCTGCAGCCAAGGAGGAATAGATGGAGGATGCCAAAAGAGTGCAGCATTGCCAAAAGGGCTCTCAGCACCCAGTGACACTGCCCCCAGGAACTTCTGGTACCAAATACCTGGAAGGAGACTGCAAAGAAAGAACAGGCTTCAGAGCTGTCAGGAAATAAAAGCTCTGAAAGAAGCAAACTGAACTCCTTACTTTGCTATCCCACCTGTAGTTGTAGTCTGCTTCTCTGATGTTTACCTCATAATAGTTACGAGGTGGTACAAAATCTTTCTAAGATACAAAAAAACAGTTCAGTCTTCCTAAAGTTTATAAGCAATGGGCCATTTTCAGCACTGTATATCTGTTTTATCTGAGGCAAAAATCTCAGTATTTCATTGCTGGAGCCATTTTTTTATTTTTATTTTATTTTATTTTTTCACATCTCAGTCCCCATTTTGCCACTTATTGGTGAGTTCACATGTTTATATTGGCTGCAGCAATATTATTCCATCTGAGGAGGAAAACCATGGAAAATATTTGTATATGAAATGCCTGTAGCACTTATAGAAGGCCCCTTCTATCAGCCACCCAAGGAGCCTATATCTGTATACATCCATCTTTGGGCATATACATGAAAGCATGGTTTTACAATAATATTTGGAGCAATTATACTGTGCCAAACTCAAAGGTGGTATAAGCAGGTGTAGTTCCATCGACTTGACCACTTAACCACTTGTGGGCTTACTATACTTGATTTCAAGGTTTAGTAATACTGGCACCAAAATAGAAGCCTGTTTTGTCAGTTCTGAAAATGTAGCATTGTTAAGTTTCTGGGAAAGGCTACTGGTGTCCTGCACACACACCCTGTAGCCTGATAGCCACACCATGGCTATTTGTCATGCTGGGTACAGTGACAGTTGGTGTAGTGTGGATGAGCTGAAACACACTCTGTGAAACCTGTCCCTTAGTCTTCCCTCTCTGGCTTCAGGAAATTAGAAGTACCCGAGACACTGTATAATACAGGCTGTACAGGGGAATTTTGACTCCTAAATAAAATATTTGTTCTGCGAGTAAACACCTGTCACCAGGAGCATATTCCTTTTACGAAATGAGAGTGAAATGGAAACAAGTAATGGATTTAAACATCAGAGGTTACTTTCCTATTGAGAATCCAAAATGTTTCTGTTGGTTAGGACTGTTGTAGGTGATTATCTACACAGAAGGAACAGGACAGCCTTGCAGAACATGCATAACTAATTTAAGAGGAATATAACTGGAAACCTGTGAAGCTCGTATGGATTCTAGTCTTCCAGGGCTGCTTTTTGTAGATTATCTCTAGTCACAAATTGGCTTTAGCAGGAGCCATGTTATCACTTGCTTTCCCTTCATAACCCATTTCCATGCCTCTAAGAGATCATAGAATCACAGAATCATAGAATCATTAAGGTTGGCAAAGACCTCCAAGATCACCTGGTCCAACCATCCCCCTGCTACCAATGTCACCCACTAAACCATGTCCCTAAGCACCAGATCCTTAACCTCCCCCCAGAGATGGTGACTCTACCACCTCCCTGGGCAACCCGTTCCAATGCCTGACTGCTCTTTCTGAGAAAATGTACCTTAAAGCACAATACTGAGGAGAACACTATATCCAAAAGGCCAGTAAGATACAGCAGAGTTCAAAGGAAAAGAACAATTTGGGAACATCATTGTTCTTTGTTGCATAACTAAGTAAACAGGTTGCTATGAAATATCTTCATATCTACTAATCATGGAAGAAAATCTGTCAACAGCTAAGTTTGCAGCTACTTTTTTGAAGTAACGTTAGTAACTTGCTAGAAACAATCTGAGTTAATTCTTTCTAAATACAAGAAAATGGCAATAATTACACAAAATGTGAGTAAGAAATTGCTGGTAATCACTAGAATACAATAAGCAACGTATTAACATTTTTCCAACAATTTAAAAAAGTGTGATTTTTCCCTGTCTCATTCCAGTACTTTACTTTCAATATTTCATCATGTTACTAAGAGATCTAGTCTCACTTCTCCAATTGGATTTGGTCCTGTGTTGTGTTCTGTGGCCATGCGCATGAAATGTATGGTCCTGTGTGCCTACACATAGTGATTTACATATGTTATAACTCCCAATGATGAGTTAAGGTAGCTTTGAGACTGTGGTTCAGATTAATCTCAGCAAATTGTTCTTGCTGTTGACTGCACCTTACTGGTCTATTTAGTGTATTTTTTTCTGATTCCACAAGTAACTACCTTTACCTGGCCTAGTTCAAAGCTAGCCATATAAAAAAACGCACAGTAAACAAAAGATTATTTCACATCTAATTCCTTCGTAAATGTGTGTACCTCTGATATAAAGAGCTGGGTTCTAATTTACTAGAAAGCAGTGGCTTGATCTTGGTGCTATGCTGGGCACTGTGCCAACCCACAATTTACTGCTGGCCTATATTAATGATTTGTGAGGTAACAAAGTATACCAGTTCAAAATTCCAGGAAAGCTATAAGGACCTTGCAGGGACAAAAGATTTCTGTAATTCTTAATCATCATTCTTTCATGGTTACATCCAAAATCAATATTGTTTTTCTCATTATTAAGAGAAGAAAAAACTGAAATAACAAAATAATACTAAGACTTAAGCTATAGCACCATGTTTTTGTTGGCAGTATATCATATTGAAAATTATTTTTAAAACTCTGGGCAATTTGTAAAGTGCATTATAACATGCAACATGATACTGCATATATATCTATATATCTACTGCACATGATGTCCACACAGATATAATTTCACCCTGATGAGATAAACAGAACTTTCCACAAGAATTCTTCATATGCTGCACAAAATACAACTTCTGCTGTACAAGTGGTACTACCTACACAGAGATTTAATAAGAAGTGTTGTTTTAATGACAGCAATTTGCATTAAACTGCTCAGGAGCAAAATTTAAAATCTGATGGGCAAAGACATATAGACAAGAATTCAACCAGTCAGTGACATTTCATTTGTAGTTAAGAATAGCATTTTGACCCAGTTTTTCATCCAATTTTCATATAAAAAGGCACAAATTCACCATCCACAATCGTATATACTTACCCTGGCAAAAAACACAACAACAACAACAAAACACATAAGGATAAATGAATGCAATAAACTGTAATAAATTAAAGCTTTTTTTTTTTTTCTTTCTTCGCTCTATCAACAAGCCAGGAACTATTTAGTTAGCTGTTTGTTTGAACCTGGCATAAATTGCCTTCTAAAATAGTTTGGAAGACAATGTGCTAATACTATTTTTAGGTGTAACTCTACACATTTAATTTTGCGTAGTCTACCTTTTTTAGCTTTCAGTCCACATAACACATGCTGATTGGAGATGTTGAGGAAATGCAGCCTGGTTTCACATATTACAAACCACAAATCAAAGTGATCCTCATGCTCTCTAGGAAGCCAATCCTTGATGAGCATGCTTTGCTCTGCCTTCTCAAACTGGTGGAAATGAAACAAACAAACAAAAAAACACAACAATAGAGACATGCATGGTAACCGTTCTGCATCACAGCATGGCTGAAATGAGCTGAGCTTCCACTGAGATGTTTCCACTTCACCTGTTGCAGAACAAGGATGGTTCACCTTGCCTGCAGACTGCCTTCTACACTCTGTTTAGCAGTGCAGGTAGTTTCCCAAACAATAGCACAAAGAGCCTTATCAAAAAGCCTTATTGCAACTGCACAGTATTTAACTAAGAGGTTAAAAGTTTATTAAGTTGTGATTAAGTATGTAAAATGTAACACATTATAAGTGTATTATTACAGATTTTATTATCAACAGTAAATTAAATTGGAATACATTAACATAAAACATGTTAAACAAAGACTGAAAAAAAAAAAGGTTACTAGTCAGCTCCTCAAAAAAAAAAAAAAATGGCTGTCAAAGGCAGCAGAAATTGCATTTGTGATGCCTGGGAAAATAAATGGTTCCATTTTCATGGTAGTTTGGTTACAAAATAAGTTTTAAAGGGATGTAGATTCAGACCGTAGCAGATCTTATAATTCTAATACAAATAAAAAATTACAGTGCAGTTAAGCCAGAATTTTTCAGATCAGAATGAGGTGCTGGCAAAGTGAAACTGTGTTCTTCAGTGATGCAATATACCAACTTATTTAAATCCCTACCACTGCTCAAGGGTAACTTCTGAATTCTGGGTCAGACTACTTTGATATCATGCTTCTATGAATCTTTAAACAAATGTTTGTTTCTATTTTGGGTGGATGGAAGGAGAAAGATGAGTAGAGAAAGAGTTTGTGAAATGCTGTAAAAAAGACTAACTTTCATACTTTTATTGTTGTTTCTATGTATATAAAATGTCAGGATAAATTTTACTCAGTGTGGTTTGCTAACAAGCAAGAGAAAAGACTGCAGGACTGGACGACAGGTATGTGCTCAATGAATCATGGTTAGAAATTTTTACGTATAGTTTAATCACTATATTTAACAAGTTAATAGAAGGTTACTTTTAAAAGAAATTGTCCTATTAGGTAATAGTTGAATCACTATGTATGAATCATGATGTAAGAATGATATACCTTAAGGGAACATGATGTCTTTCCTAGGACTATCCTACTGAAAGAAATTCCCTTTATTAATATATAGAATATGACCTGCCAGACTAAGATTTATATGTGATTATACATGTATTTATACATTATATAAATTGCTAGATGAGGTTCTGTTATTTTTCTTTGTGCTTCTGAGTACAAACAGGAAAATGTAATCTAGGAGGAACTATCAATAAAGTACGTAGTCCCTTGTTGCACTTGGAACTTCTCAGGCTATCTCTAGTCATTGCTTAATCAGCATGATTGGTTGCTTTTGTACATTTTAAGGCACTGAGATTCCCAGCTCTGTTGATACTACATGGGAAAGCTAACATTTAACAAATGGTCTAAATGCCTTTTGGTCAAAGCACAGCTAAACCCTACTGACCTTGGTGCTTGGGTGATGAATGCCATTGTCTAGACACCTTCTGTCCTGAAATTGTAACCTAAATAAAAAGAAAATCTCTCTCTAACAGCAACATTAGCTAAAATCAATTAATTAATTAATTAATTAGAAAAATAAAAGAATCCACATTCAGATACTATTTCTAATGTACTTTCAGCAAGATTCAGAATTTTAAATGTTCAACGCCATGCTTTTCTGTGTCTCACAACCTGCTGTTCAATACTTGTACACTGGTAGATCCAAAAGTCTGCTCAAAATATCTAGTATGATATTTCAGGTACTGCAAAGTGAGGTATCTTTCCTGAGAAGGAGAAGGAGGAGTCACCCCCGCAGAGCGTGACTGTGTTGGCTCAGTAGCCCAAGTAAAATGGGCATCCTTTTCTTTAGCCCAGAAAGAACATGAGCCTACTAAGGAAATGCTTCCAAGGAGAAGGTCTTAAGAAAATTTTAAAAATGTGAAAGACTCTCTAATGCCATGAAGCAGGCCATCACAACGGATCTTTAGCTGATCCAGATCTAGGATTCTTTTGTAATTCACACATTACTCAGAAACAAGCTGTGTATGGTGAGAAATTAAAGAGAAAAAGCAACTTTGTGCTCCTTACAAATATGTTCCAAGTAAAAAACATACAAACAGATTGCAACACACATTTAAGTTCAGAAGTTGCAGACTTCCAGAGAGACGCACAGATAGAGACTTGTAAAATAAAAGTACTTTTGGTGGGTAATTATCTTAATTGGCTCCTTTTTTTAAGATCAACTTGTGTTGCTTTTTTATGATTTTTCTTTCTATTTAGTCTTGTAGTACAGAGTCAGAAAATGACTTTTTAGAACACAGTGATTTTATATATTAATATAATTTTCTGGATTTGCATTTCCAGATCAATGTATGCACTATGTCTTTTTTTTTTTTTTTTTTTTTTTTTTTTTTTTTTTTTTTGTCTAGCTTCTCAATTGCCTCAGATAGCTTAATGTTACAGATCTTCACAGAGGTAAAAGATTTGGGAGTTACAACAGGAAGAAGCAAGATGCATATGAAAGCTTAAGTCCCTCATTTTTACTGAAGCTTAAAAGGATGAACTTTGATGAATGAAAGCTATTAATATGTCTTCTTTTTGTTGAGACACCAAACCACCAACATAAGTCATTAAATCTATATTTATCACAAGAGTGTAACTCATTTCCTCATCAATTTGAGCATTCTTGCCAATTCACTATATGTTTAGAAGAACATAAAAACTATTGAAAAAATGCTTTGTCTATTTGCCTTTTATTTAGTTTTGATTTTCTCACTCGAGTTCACCAAAACTTTAACTTTCTAGCAAAACTAATTTCAGACTCTAATCATGGTCATTCTCTAATGTATCAGTGAACTTGTTACCATAAACTGCTTTAGATGTGCACACACTTCAGTGTGATCAAAAGATTGAGGAGTGTGTTTTGTTGTTTTGTTTTGTTTTATTGAGAAGACATTTTCACATTCATTTAAACTGAAATCCTTTAGGGATTCTAGAGGCAGGCACTATATAAGTAGTTGCATGGTTTTGTTGTTGTTGTTGTTGTTGTTTTTTCTTTATATTTGTAACAAGATTACAGAAGGGACTATTTTTAGTTTTAGCTAATCATATTTTAAAATGATTGTTGCAATTCTTCTTATTTTTAATTCAGTCATTCTTAAAGAGGGGCTTATAAATCACAGAGATCAGCAGAACCTCCTAGCTAACTTTCTAGTAGCATCTTTGTATACTGCTCTAACTTCTCTCACTCATCACAACATCTGTAAGTCTTCACTTGATTTTAAACTAATGCAAATTAGTTTTACAGAACTCAGTTTTGGTATGATGAAATTTTGTACAGTCCTGTATTAGTAACCAAAACACCTGATGAAGAGAGTATTTTTGTTCTCATGAAATTTCTGAAAAAAAGCAACACATTTTATAGATCTTTTTTAGAAAGCTGTAAGAAAAAAAATAGATGATATAAATGAAATGTTAAATCTTTTTAATCTTTCAACAGACTACTGTAAACAATACCTTTTCCTAAAATATCATTTTTATCATTATATCTATTGAAGCACATTATTCATGACTTAACAATAATATTTTTCTTGCCACATATATTCTTTAAACTTCTCTGGGGATATGTGTTTCATTCCAAGTATGACCACAGATTTTATGTTAATAAAAGAGTCTTAGTTTTGTCTATATATCTTCCCATATCAGGTAAATTTTCCTTCCACTTGTATCCATTTAACCGTTTAATTATTTCAAAACTTAAAGTATGTCTTCTTTCATTCTGTTTACCAAATTTTACAACTTAGACCAGAAAAGTGTAATGGAAATCAAACCTTCCATTTACATTGAATATCAATGCTATTTTCCAGACCAAGAATAGATTATTTGCCCGCCATTATGAAAGCCATGATCTAATGAAATATGCATATGCATACAGAGAAGACAGCAAGTCAGCACAGGCATGCACCTTCAAGTTGAAAAGCAAAAGTTCTTTGTGAAATGTCTGGTTGCAGCTGACATGTTTGTGTCAGGACTATAGATAAACGGACAAAGACCTTCCAGAAAATTTGTAGTGCTAGCAATTCAAGTGATAACTTCCAGAGCTAATTTTCATTCAACAGTCTTTGGTTCATTCTGGTTTTCTTAATTATTAATTGTATGGTAATGGTATCAGCTTCCCTGTATACCAGTCTGAAAATGGATATCATTTTAATTATAATAATGTTGTTACAAGACTCACTTAATTATAGCCAGATTCTGACAATGAATCGAGTGGCCCCAATGAGTTTATTGAGTACTTTCAGTGACCCCTTGTAGGAAAAGGTGCTATTAACATCAGGAAAAGCGTCTCAATTGATTCCTCGGTGTTAAGGAGATCGTTTGAAATCCCCAGGTGCTAGATAAATGCAAAGTTACATGTCTGTTATGTATAACCCATACAGACTACAAGAAATAATTATCATGCATAGGGGTTCACTAGCATGCACCCTGCCTCCCATCAACTTCATTAAGTCCCTGTGTGGCAGCAAGAGGCTGTAATTTGCAGATTCTTCTGAAGAACTGGGTCTTTACAAGGTAATCTCAGCATACATCATGTTTTCACCAATGAGTTTGATGGAACATAAAACAAAATTGTGGTGACAAGCAAATCCATCAATGGCACACCCAGTAGATTCCAATTACGTTAATTAGAGTAGACTTTCTAATGAGTGGAATGTCAAACACTGGATCCATGCCCAATGCTAATCATTCATTCATTTTGCTGCTGGTTCTAATTCACATTATGCCAAGGAGGTTTCATGCATTCTGACACCAAACTATGAGCAAAGTGCTTCTGCTTTTAGAAATAGAAACAGAAGTACAAACACAAGTTTGACATGCTAATTAAATGTGCCAGGGTGCAAGATATATTGCTAAATGTCAGTCTTTCCCTATAAATGTAAGCGTCAGCCAAAGCACAGAAAGAGTGTAAAGAAGTATTTAGAATAATTCTGTGGCATAAACAAGACAGTGACAGTAACCATCCTGTTATTCTTAAAAGTCTACTGAAGTTGCATCCAAATAAAAAGGAAAAATCTTGGAGGTAACCTTATTATATTAAAAGGGTGCTGAATTAGCAAAGGAAACTGAGTATAGAGAAGGCATGGAATAACTGTATGAATACTAACAACCTGATATCCAGCTAAATGCTTTATATTTGATCTAAGAAATAGAGTTCTAGAAAGATCCAATCAGAAACATAGAGTGCTTGCATTCACCTGCACCAGTAGTTTTAAGACATGGAAAGTTAGCTACCATCTGCTGATAATTAAGCATGTTTGAATTTATTTTCATATTAGCTTCAACCACTGATGAGGATGGATGTGCACTAGGGCACCCAGCTGTGCACTGGAGAGGCATCGACATGCATCCATCTCTTCTGATGGTTCAGCTGCAAGGACAGGAGCCTTTTCCAGAGTAGGAGGTGGGTAGATGGCAGGAAAGTCCCAATTAATTGTGGGGTCTATCCAGACTTGCATTGCTTGAGATGAGTTTCTGTATTTGCCACCTACTTATTGTACAGAAACTCACTAACCACTTTTTCAAGCTCAGATACAGAAGATATGCTTTCAAAACAATGCTGAGGATACAGGAAAGCTCAGGTGACGAGTATCTTCGGCTGTGCAAAGGGTGTCTGATGCTTCTGCCACCTTGAATGAGCAGTTGAGTAGTGATTTGTTTCTGGTATGCAGTTGTAGGTACCCCAGTTCAAAGAGGCCAACCTGTTGACACTGAATTAGAGATACAGTTTTAGCTGAAGTTGCTCCTCTGATTAATTGTACTCATAGCGTCCAAATACCTCAGCTTCCACACTCTAATGTGCTTATGTTAATGATACTAAACAATATGGAAAGTGAGTCAAAGAACACTCTGAGTAAGGTGATATCCCAAGACATTATCACTCTAGTAGTGTATAAATATTTACCAGACACAAGACCTAACATGATAAATTCCTGGTATCAGCTGTAATTTTTTTTTTAATAAATAAATAAAAGGCAAAAAGTATTATAAAAGGTATTTAAGATATTTAAGATCCCTGCAGGTTCCAAGAAATAAACTTCAAGCTGTAATGACTTTTCAGACTTGTGCCTATTATGTAAATCATTATACAGTGACTGAGAATAACTGCATTCTGTCTCAATTTATGTATGGATTAACATATTTGTATAAAATAAAAACCTACCCAAGCTACAAAACATTTCTTTTTAAGATTTGTCTAATTTTATCTGTTTATTTAATTTGGGTAATGTATCATATATACACAAAATACCCTTAACCTCTGACTTTATAATCAAAAGGACAGATGCATAAAAGAGTTTTTACACTAGAAAATTTACAAGGAACTTATTTTAATGATATTAGAAATATTTTTTTAAGTGAAAAACAGAGCTTGATATGTTTTTAAATGGAAAACAGTGAGTAAAGATAATTTCTAAAAAATAATTGTTCATTTTCCTGTTTACAGCCATGATAATTCATTTTTTTTTTGCTTGCTTTCTGCTTTTCAGACTTTCCTCTTAAACATACTTTTTTAATCCAGAAAAAAGAAAGGGAAATATTAAAAGGGAAATTTTCATGTCCAATAAGAATGTAAAGTTAAAAAAATATGGATCTAAATTAACAGTGACAGGAACGGAATATCACAAATGAATTGAGTAGTTATATATCTGAAATATAAAGGCAAAAAAATAGAAAGGCCAATATTCTGTGAATTTCAACCTTTTGTTTAGATATATACCTTTGGGGAAAGTATCCAGATTTTCAGATATTTATTTGGGAGCTGTTGCAATTTATTCGTTGCCACCACAAAGATTATTATGGATAACGTCAAGCTCTGTCCTATAACTCACAGGTCTGAAGTAAATGATCCTACTTAGTCATTGCAATGCTGTAAATAAATAATCAGGAATCAGGTTAACATGCATCCAACTCATCTGAACTCATAAAAGCCAATTCTGAATATAATTCACAGAGCCCTTCTGCTGAAGGTCAAATTCTGAGTGACACGGGACAGAGCATAAAGTCCATAAAGCCATTGAAGAAGATCATTGATTTCTTGTATTTCATGTATACTGAGCAGCAGTGTGTTTCAGGTATTAGAAGTCCATGCACTCTTTCCATGGTACTTACTAGGAAGCTTACCATACAGCTAGATTTTTCCACCATATACGGCAAAATAAAACCATAATATGGTTTATCTTAGTTATGACTCCATTCTGCAGGTGATTCTCTGAACATCAGTTCTGTTAGAAGTTGTAAAAGTTTGACAAATTGTCCTTCTGTTGGGACAGAAGGACACCTTATACCTTATAAAGTAAAAAGGTAAAAGGACACCTTTTACCTTATAAAATTGTTTATTTTATTTATGTACTTTTTTTATGTTTATTTTATTTATGTACTAACAAGGATCACAGGTTATTTTTTGGCTTTTTTTAAAGTTATTTCTTTCTCATTGTGTTATCTTGTTGTAAAATCCCTTCCTTTCTGTTTTCCTTTTTACTTATCTGTTGCACATGATGGGAGGTGAAAATCCTTTTAGCAGGTCTTCTAAGAGCTTTTCACAATTTTACAGAATTCCACAATTTTTCTAAACTTGAACTGGTATGGAGGTAAAATTTGCTTACAAAAATATTAATTATTTCAAATTAAGCAGGTTTTCCATTCTCTTTTACAGGATTGTCTAATTCTTTGTAGAATCCATTGATACGTGAAGTTAGAAATTAAAACTGGCAATATTGATAAAATTGTCCAGAAGCGCTTGTACTAATACAAATCAGTGTATTATTATAGGGTCAGTGGAGAGATGTCAAAATATATCACATAAGGATCTTATTAGAAATCCAAAAAATATTAATTAAGAAAATCATCATTATATCATCAGCCATTAAAAGTTTTTATTAATTTTAACAGTAAAGTTGATTTGAAAGGTATGACTAAAATATCTCACTGATTTTTTTTCTTATTGTCAATACATTGAAGTTATTCAAACTTTTCTTTACTTTTATTATTTTTATATAATTTATTTCATGATATTTATACAATTGTTTTAATAATAATGAAGAATTATAATTCAAATCAAATTTCTTTCACTTGTATTTTACAAAGGTTTAAAGATAAATATGTCACAAAAATTTGTTTCATGTATTTTGGTAAATTAAGGATTAAATCAGTCATTGTTTAGGTGCTCCACCTCCTGTATTAATTTATCCTTACTGACTTCAATGCATCATATAGTATTCTACATTTAGATTTTAATCTACCTTTGTGGCATGAAAAGTTCATCTGTTCCTTGTGGTGTCTTCACTGTGTAGCACCTACTACCCTGGCTAACATTTCAAGGACTGGGTTGGCAGTCTTCCCAGATAAACTCAGAAGTTAGTACACTGTGCTAAAACGTCATGCTTCTACAGAAACTCCTTATAATAGACTCATATCAAATACATTGAATGCTTTGTAATACATAAAAGGATCAATGGGTCACATTAAATAAAAGTAGATTTAGTAAAATTCTGTAGCCTACACTGTATCATAAATTATTAAAATTAATGAACCCGATCCCTTCTGCAGATTACTCCATGGCTGACACTGGTGTAATTTCATTGATATTAATGATTCACTTTCAGTTTCACAGTGATGTAAAACTGGAATAATAGCATGATGATTCAGGTCTAATACTGTTAAATTAGCTGCACCATTTACATTAACAGATGGCAGGCAAATATGTCTTGCTTCATTCATTCAACCCAGGTGATTAAGGAGTTCTTTTTTCTGTCCACTATTATATTGCACATTAATCTATATGTTTCATATGCACCTATATAACAGCTTTTGGATCCTGATCTTCAAAAATGTAATTTTAGTATGGTGAGAAGTATTAGATTGAAGACTGGGCTGGGGGTTGGGCCAGGAATGGGATGAAATTTAGAACCTGAGCTATAATGCCAACATCTCTCCTCACTCAGGGATGTTTTCTTATCCCGGTGCACGCCTGTGGACTCAATATTGTTAATGAACTGACCAGTCTTTCACTGGACCATTGCAATCTGTGGGACAGACTTAAGGCTCTGCAGTTGGATGGCAGTAACCCATCTGATTGTGCTCAACAGAGATTCTTTTGTAGGCTAGAAGGAATAAACAGATCTAGATTTACCTCCACTTTCTGATTTGAAATTCAAAGTGAAAGACCAATACGGTCAGAGTGCACTGATTGTTTAAACTATTACATAAGCTAAGTATAATTAATTCATTGTAATATTCTCATAACAGGATGTTTACTTACATACAGACAAGCCATGTATTTAGCTTTGAAAATTTAAATAAGAAAGAAATATGATTTGCATGCCTCTGTAGCTTGTCCACACCATGAATGTTCAATATGGCTAAAAGTGCCTTTTATAAGCAAAAAGTCCTGTGACTGAATATGCCTGTTAATGTGAGTGATTTTGACATACAGCTTTGCTTTTTACACACTCTAATTCTTCGAAGTTGCAGTATTTTAACTGAAGATAAAAGCTTTAAATCAATAAAAGAATACTGTTAGCTTATTCTTATCTTTTCATTAATATAAATAATTAAAGTGGAACGGAATAAAGCCACTATATTGTAAATACTAAAAAAGCTATACATTCCTAATTAATATCATTTTAATAATATATTGCTTTGAAACATAGTTAGTACAAAATATGTTTCCCAGTACATAAAGATTGAAAAAAAAAATTTTTTTGAAACCTGGTAAATATAGGTGAGTGAATACTTACAGTTTATAGCTGATTATTGGAACTGGTAGCCACAGATAACTAAGATACAAAACATTTTAGAAGTATCACTATAGAGCACTTCTTTCATAGAACAGGAACTGCCTGCAGAAAATATTTCCTTTTTTGTCCTTCCAGTTGTATAAATACACTATGGTCATCCAAATCTGAGGATTACAAAGGAATGTGGTTTGTTCAGTGAAGAAACTAATTTACGTTCTGTGAGATGAGTACCTCTTGGGTACCTAAGTACCTGAAAGACTACCAAACAGTAACGGACTTTCAATGAAAACAATTGCAAAGCTTATATTTGTTGAATTTAGGTTTTGTTACGTAATAAGGGAGAGTTGCAGTTAGATTTCAAAATTTCATGAAGATATGAAAACTGATTAAAACATTCAGGCTAACTGGATAAAAATATTTTCACATAAAAAAATAAAAAAATCCTGGAGTTCTGAAAGTGATGAATTAAAGCTTTTTCCTTTCTCCCATGTTATTTGGCTAACTTTTCTAGTTATTTATGTTACTGTTAAGTTTTCATTATTGTTCATAATTGAATATTCATATTCATCTTTATAATACAGCTACAATATTTGTTGGATGCATAGTGCAGTAATTTTCATCTCAATATGGACATTAAATAGATATGCTGTTATGCAGAATTCTAATTAGGTTCTGTTCCCAGTTTAGCAAGTGGAGCCATGCAACATGGTAGTTTCTACAGTTTTCCCATGTTCTTCCTTGTCTTTATGTTATTAGATTTGGTCCAAACAAAAGCAAGTTGACTCCTATGCACTTCTGGTGTCTTTGAATCACAGTAGGACTAGCCTTACTCTAAGTATCAGCGGACGCAGCAAACAAAAGGCTGTGGGTTTGAACTGCTAGTGGAACAACTGACACTGGAGCAAATAATGGATGATCACAGAATCACAGAATCACAGAATCATCTAGGTTGGAAGAGACCGCCAAGATCACCTAGTCCAACCTCTGACCTAACACTAACAAGTCCTCCACTAAACCATATCACTAAGTTCAACATCTAAATGTCTCTTAAAGACCTCCAGGGATGGTGACTCAACCACTTCCCTGGGCAGCCCATTCCAAAGCCTAACAACCCTTTCAGTAAAGAAGTTCTTCCTAATATCCAACCTAAACCTCCCCTGGCACAACTTTAGCCCATTCCCCCTCGTCCTGTCACCAGGCATGTGGGAGAATAGACCAACCCCCACCTCGCTGCAGCCTCCTTTAAGGTACCTATAGAGAGCAATAAGGTCGCCCATAAGCCTCCTCTTCTCCAGGCTGAACAATCCCAGCTCCCTCAGCTGCTCCTCGTAAGACTTGTTCTCCAGACCCCACACCAGCTTTGTTGCCCTTCTCTGGACTCTCTCAAGCACCTCGATGTCCTTCTTGTAGCGAGGGGCCCAAAACTGAACACAGTACTCGAGGTGCGGCCTCACCAGAGCCGAGTACAAGGGGACAATCACTTCCCTAGACCTGCTGGCCACACTGTTTCTTATACAAGCCAGGATGCTGTTGGCCTTCTTGGCCACCTGAGCACACTGCTGGCACATATTCAGCCGACTATCAACCAATACTCCCAGGTCCTTCTCTGCCAGGCTGCTTTTCAACCACTCGTCTCCCAGCCTGTATCTCTGCTTGGGGTTGTTGCGCCCCAGGTGCAGGACCCGGCACTTGGCCTTGTTGATCTTCATACAGTTGGCCTCAGCCCATCGGTCCAGCCTATCCAGATCCTCCTGCAGAGCCTTCCTACCCCCGAGCAGATCGACACACGCACCTAACTTGGTGTCATCTGCAAACTTACTGAGGGTGCACTCAATCCCTTCATTCAGATCATCAATAAAGATATTAAAGAGGACTGGCCCCAGTATTGAGCCCTGGGGGACTCCACTAGTGACCGGCCTCCAACTGGATTTGACTCCATTTACCACAACTCTTTGGGCCCGGCTATCCAGCCAGTTTTTAACCCAACGAAGCGTACACCAGTCCAAGCCACAAGCAGTCAGTTTCTTGAGGAGAATGTTGTGGGAAATGGTATCAAAAGCCTTACTGAAGTCAAGGTAGACCACATCCACAGCCTTTCCCTCATCCACTAAGCGTGTCACTTTGTCATAGAAGGAGATCAGGTTCGTCAAGCAGGACCTGCCCTTCATAAACCCATGCTGACTGGGCCTGATCGCCTGGCTGCCCTGTAAGTGCCGCGTGATGACACTCAAGATAATCTGCTCCATGAGCTTCCCTGGCACTGAGGTCAAACTAACAGGCCTATAGTTCCCCGGGTCTACCCTCCGGCCCTTCTTGTAGATGGGCGTCATGTTTGCTAGCCGATGATGTGGTGATAGATGCCATGGTATTAAACTGGTACTTGATTGCATGTGGTTGAAATGTGAAAGAGGTTTTTATGTGGGAAAATCATTATCCAGAGGAGAGAGAGTGGTTTATTATGTCCAGACTTCAATAGTTCTTCATGATGCAGCAGATACATTGCTGGCACAGTACCACACAAATTTATTTCTTTGCTAATAAAGAGCCTTTGTGGGTTTTGGTTGTTTTTTGTTTGTTTGTTTTTGTTTTTGTTTTCCATTCATGTGTTTTTTGTTGGTTTGGTTTGGTTTAGTCTGTTTGAAATACCATTAGCAATATGCAAAAGGAATGATGATTGAGTTTGAGACTTCCTTTTCCTGATAAATTGTATTCATGTTTTTAATTTATAAGTTACAGTGTCTGAATATATATGTAAATAGAAGAACCTCATCTGACATATAATAAATTATAATTAAAATTAAAATAATTTCACTGGAAAAAAAATGAAATTAAAATTTTCCAAAGAAAAATACACATTTCCTGCTGCTCCAGCTATGATCTTATTTCTTCTTGAAAAAAAAAAAAAAAGAGAGAAAAAGACTTCATAACACTCCTTAGAAGTCAATACTTGGACTCTGTCACAGCAAGGAAGGAAGCAGATTCCAAAGATAAGGAAATACCAGGAGACTGCAGGAAAAGGGTTCCCCCTGCAATACCTTGTCATCACCCTTTCATTAAAGAAATGCCATTAAGATATACTATTTTTAAATTTAGCTCCATCATGATACAGATGTCTTCAAGAACAACTTTTACATGTTTCTTTTTTTCTGGTAAGCTATTTCTTTAAATGTGGGATACCATGAAATATCTTCAATTAGGTAACTGTAATCTTATCTGATTGATCTGTGATGTCATGTAACCTGTAGTATGTGTCGTACCTCATAAAATAATAATACTAATTTTAAAAAATCCTCTTTTTCTATAAGGGTGTAGCAGCTGGCATTGAAAGCAAAACATCTGTACTCCACCCAGGAGTCAGTGACTATGCTACTTTCTGAATTAGTGTTAGCACTTTACTTGTTCCTGTGCATGCATAGACTAAATAGATAAATGTACAAAATATTCACTTCACAAATATGAATTTGTCTGTCCCCAAACCCTTATTTTTGTAGCTTTTGTTTGGAATTTATTCCAAATGGCCAATGATCTTGAACAAATGATTTTGTGCAGCTTCTTCCAATGTAGTGCCATTTCACTGGGAGTTGACCTACTGCTAGAGACCGTTTGTTCTGTTGAAATATATAAATCTAACAAAAATGAATATATTTTCAATGTTCTTGACTCATTTTTCACCATTGGAAGGCAGAGACTAGAAGGTCTATGGTGATATTTTGGTCCACAGCCCATGGAAGGTTTGAATCTTGTTTAATACTTAAGTTTGTTCTATGAACTTTTTCTCAGCACAGCTTTGCTTTTAACCTTTGCCATCTTGACAGATTCTCCAGGATGTTACTTCCTTTCATGCACCACAGTATAAGCTCATAAACCTCCTTTGGTTACCTCCATGCAAAGTACGAACTAGTGTCACAAGTAATTTAGTTTGTACTGTCTTGTATGTTATGAACATTCTTTAAGGGATTCCATTGAACAGCCTGTATATATCTAAAGTAACTCTGAAAGCACACAATAGGTAGTTTTTGCTCTTATTATAAATCAAAATAAATCAAAATTCTGCCATAATTGAGAGCTGTGCATCTTTAGGCAGTTCCTTTCAGTAACAGCATTTTAATTAGTGTTACATATACTCTGACCTTTCTCAAGGGAACATCTTATTAGAATAAGAATGAATAATGTGACTTCCCTCCTGAAAGTAAAAACCTTGTAAGCTCACAGTACTGTGCCTTTCTGTCTTTTAGATTCAAATGCTGATTAAAGTTAAATTCCAGTCAGAGATAAGGCTCCAGCCTTGGTAGTAACAGCTTTTTGGGGAATGAAAAAAAAAATTTAAATCATATAGTTCTCTGATACTCGAGCCAAAACAACTGTGTGTTGTGGAAAAGCTGGGGAAGGCCAGTTAGGCTGAGACTCAAAGACACTTTCTTTGAGCATTCTCTTCATAACAGATAACAACAGGCTGGTATAAATCTATCATGATTTACTTGTGCATGATGAGTGAGAGTTACTTGAGTATGAAAGGGGATACTTCATCCTCTTCTAAGATGAAGATAGAAATATACTCAACTGCAGACCAATTATGAAGATATTCAAGTATTTTGAAGTCTGTTGAATAGGAAACACTAAGCTGCACTTGTGTGATGATTAGCTTCATTGAGTTCTACCAGCAAATGCAGTACTTAACTTCAATCAATGCCGAGGTTAGGCAAAGGAAGTGTACAGTTATTGATGGATTTCATAAGGGATATACAGAGCCATCTGGAAAGGGGTCACTCCTATGGAACTGCTGAAAGAGCTGGCACTCTGGATTTAAAAGAAAGTAGCCACAGACTTCATCAGATTACTATACCTGAATCACTAGACAGCTGCATACTCTCAATCTCACCTTACTTACAGACTGCAGCATGCAATTACTTGCAAACAACTATTGATTCTGTTAAAAATAAATAGGAATCTATTACAGGGGAGACTCTGCCATTTCTAATGTTCAGAAATGTTTTATTGCCTTCCTGTTGAAATAGTGATATCTTGCTCCAGGAAAATTATAAGCCTAGGGAAAAAAAAAATATATCCTATATCTTTGGGGAAAAAGGTCAGGGGACTGCACACATTGGATTCAAGATCAAAATTATGGGTTAATATCTGAAAATGGGAATCCCAGACAGCTGAGAGTCTAGCAGAAATAACAGTTCAGTTTAAACATTTAACTGCTTAAAAGTTATATACATGCAGCCGGTCAGTTTCAAGTTGTTGGGAGCTATGAAACAGTTTATAAGGTGAAAAGACAGGGAAAGGAGATACCTATGCTAAAGCTATTATCATTATTAACTATTCATATCGCGACATTTTCCTTTAGATTTTTTATTCATACTATGCTGAGTAGTTCATAGTGTTGTTTCTGTAATTTACATATACTTGGAATAATCATTAATAAATTGTATGACTGTGTTTTGCAAATTTTGTCTTACACTAGGCACTTAGTGCACTGCATTTTATCACTTTCTAAATATATGTGATTTTTCATCTGGTGCAACTTTCAGATAATATCCTCTTCAAAGTCAGGTAAAATCCCTATATAGGTGAGAAACCTATAAGTAACCATTAGAGAGTCATCTACGAAAAAATGTTTTTATTATTGGTAGTTCTTTTTCCTACCACCAAAACTGAAATACTGCCTGAGCACACTGTCAGGCGATGTAGTGCTTTCTTCCTGGAATCTGTCTTCTTTATAAGTCATGTCCAAAGTCAGGCTCTAGGCCACTCTGTTTTGGAGATGAGTTGAGCCTCCCCTTTAACAGTAACAGTGCCAGTGATCGTAAGAGCTGAGTCTGTCAAACCAGCTACTGCAGTCAAATGTTATAGATCGTGTTCTGTAATGGGAAGGAAGGAAGCTCTCATGTATCTCTCGGAAAGATGAATATAGGCTTTCTGCACTATCAAGTATTGCTTCTAGGTCAAGCAGAAAGTGAAGTTGCAATTCCCAGCTATAAGGCATGGGTACATGTGTTACTCATCTAGAAAGGTTATTTTCTGTTCAAAATAACTTTTCTGCAGTTTGTGATTATGAAAAGAGCTGAAGAAATCACTTGAAGCATATATGCTAGAATGAAAAGTCTTAAATTAATAACATGATAAACATTTGATTAAGTATAACCTGAGGGGCAGTGTTCAAGTATTCATAAGGTCCAATAAGCTGAACAAAGGTAAGCCAAAAAGACAGTATGCATTTAAAAAGAGAAACTTAAAAAAAAAAAAAAAAAAAAAAAAAGGCAGCTAAATTCAAGTGCAAGTACATGAAAGCAGATGTTGTAGTCAAAAATTGGGTTATAGTTTTATAAATCTCAGTTAACACTGCACATTGTGTTAAGATGCACTGCCTGGGGATAGAGGTATTTATACACTTCCATTGAGAAAATCACTACTTTCCTAAAAAGTAAGCCCATGAATAACTTTACTCTTCTGCTTAACATTAATCCCATCCATATAGGCTGCATACATACATGATTTTTCTGTATAATTTCAAGTATGGTATTTTTGAAGGTAATGGGTTTATTAGAGTGACAAAAACTGCAATGAAAAGGAGATTGAAATCAGAAACAGATTAAAACAGATATTGCTACACCCACAAACAAAGTGCCAGCAACTCTGGCTAATCAAAAGAGTCATCTTTGAATCTAAAAGACTAAATGTAGGTGTTATCACATATTTAATTGTATTGTGTAATAGCACAATGCAATCTTGGATTCTTTTTGAAAATGAAGAATAGAATTTGGCACAACTAAATATGCATCTTCTAAATAAAATAGGTAAAATGCAGTATATGAAAATGATACAATCAGTTTATTCTTAAAAATGTGAATTTTTCATCCGTCATTTTGTTCTAAATTAGAATTTTGTGCTTCAAAAAAAGTTGATGACTGCAAGAGGATTTGACAATATCAGATACAAAGGAAACTTTCTATGGCACATGACTGCAAAAAGAATTGTAACCTCTGCATGAGTGAGTTGAGTTCCTTTGTCACTGCATAATACTATGAAATTTGCTGCCACAGTTCTGGTGGGACTAAAAATATAGCACATCTAAGACACAGCAAAAACACCAAAACCTGGATGCAAGTGACTATAAGAAGAGACATTTGTATTTTTTAACCACAAACTTGTCCTTCAGTCCCAAACTGCTTGCCAGCATTTCAGGGAGCCCACAACAACCAGCAGACAACACAGAAGGAGAACCTGCAGGCTGTGTGTGATGAGGGGGCCTCATAAATCAGAAGAGCATGTTAATTATATGTAATATAACAACTTTCTTTAGGAAAAAAAAAAAAAAAGTAAAAAAAAATAGATGATGTGAAAAGGTGCTACTACATTATGATTTTAGTCCCAAAACAGAAGCCCGTGACAGCAGGCTGAACTCCATGTTAATCTGCTTCTTCAAAGCCTCTATTTTTAGGTAAATTAAATTCCTTGTCCATCGCCTATGGCAGGCAGGGTTTCTATAGGACAGTGCTTTGAAAGTTCCCCACAAACCCACATCCTTTTAACTTCCAGATTTCCAACTTTTTTTTCAGTTTTTAGGCCTGCAGCATTGTAGTTTTAATTTATGTTAATGAATGATTGGATTATGCTACTGTTGCCAGAGCATCTGATATGTCTGCATTGCTCCTCTGTTCTGTGACAATACCTTCAGTGATTAGCTGAGCACATTTAAACATTGTTTGCACTGATGTATAAACTTCTATGCGGCTTTTGAGCAAGAAGATAGTGGCAAAAACTTTGAGTATGTGGCAGACAGAGAGCCAAGTACGGTGCATTGGCGGCAGATTAGCCATCAATGCTCCACAGTGGAGAGAGAAAAGATTAAATGATCTTCATTTCTAGTTATGCTGGAGACTGTTTACAAGCAGTAATAACCTTCAGGTCTGTCTTTTCAGTTTAACTCATTAATTACTAGTCACATATGTTTAATCTATTTGCATGTTTAGATTCTATATAATATTGATTTGTGGCAATTTCTTCAGCCCTGTCACATCTACTCTGTACTCACACTGCAAACTTAAGTTTTGTTCCATGAATGTTTTTCAGATTACAATAAATCTAATTTTTAACTAGGAGGGTAAAAATCAAGATAAATTTTAATAGAACATTTAGTTCAAGTAAATACAATTCTTGTTGTTTTTTCTTTCTGTTGTACTCAGTTTCTCAGATAGCATTAATTTCAAAAGTGGATCCCACTTATTGTATTTTCACAGTGTTTTGTGCTGCACATTTAAATAGAAACCAGCAAGAGTTGTTATCCAGTCCAACAGCCATTGATCAATGACAGATATAGATCCAGTTTGCCTGAGACAGGGAAGAAAGTGAACCTGGATCTCCTACTTCCTTGGGTTTTGTAGCAAACACCAATATACTAAACTCAAAAAAAAAAAAAAAAATCCTCTTCTGCCCGTATGAGAAGTGCTTGTCAATGTTCATTTTATTTGAGCCTATCTATGCATGTCTCTAAAATGTAAAGGTATTTTCCCCTGTAATTCCATCCTTCAGTGACATCCAAACTTGTTGAGTTTTGCTATAGGTATCATTTGGACTGTGATTTCATCTGTTTTGTGTAATCCAAGATGCAGAGATTGAATGCTTCTGGCACACACAAACCCATTCCTGTGGCTGGCCATGGCAGCACTGGGAATTCACAGAAGGGGTCACATGATTGGAAAAAATAAAAACTTGTCAAAGTCAAATTTTCCAAAGGTCCCAAGTAACTTAGAAGTTTGAGTTTCATTTTCAGGCACTAAGGAGCTTTGATTCATGCTTAAATTAACATATATATATTACATATATATAGAAAAAGATTTGGGCATTGCAATGCAACATACTCTTCCTCTCCAAGTCCAATATCCTTGACATTTGGAGCTCATCTACAAAGGAAGTGTGAGGACAGAACCCCTCTTTTACACATTATTTACTTGCCTATGACAAATAAAACAGTTCAGCATGAGATGTCTAGAAACACACAGTTGAGGCAGTCCTGGGCTCAACAACAAGGATTTTGTGATTTGGAAGATGCACTACCCCCATTTCCCGCAGTGGTGTATAAATTATACTTGCAGTCAAATCAAAGACGTCACAAACTTAGACACGCAAGACACGCACAAAGCCTATCAGTCCCCCAAATCTGACAGATTAGTGTTTTGCAGCACTCTTTCATATATTTTGAACATTCACTTGATATATCTTGCAGTTAAATACCTTGTTTTCTAAATGTCTTCAACAAAATACATCTTAAATATATTTTGTAAACTAGGAAATATGTTGTCTTGCAGTCGTTTTGTACTTAGAGACTTCTAGTTTCTTATCTCTCTGTTTATGTAAAATATAACACTCCTCTGGAAGTCCATGGAAAAATATCACATTACAGCAGCAAAGAAAATGGCTGATGCTGTGGATCGTGCCCTCCAAAATTTTGCATATCTTAAAGCACTCTAATTTTTTCTTCAGAGAATTCACAGCTCCATCTTCAGTAAATGAAACAAGAACTGCTTACTAATACCACTGACAATATTTGTTTGAGAAACCTAATTTAATAATGTAAATGAAGTGGAAGTAACTCTTAGCAAATATACCCCTTAAAGGCTTTAGAATGAGAACCAGCCTATAGAAACAATATTTCTCCGTAGAATGACAGTTTAAAAATGACTGCAATGATTTGTAGGATAGGCTATTAAATTATATTGTTTGTATACAATGGTTGCTCTGAAGAGCCTCACAGCATCTATTTGTAAGTAATTACCCTTAGTGTGGTATTTGCCACCATCAGCATGGCTTACCGTTACCTCTACTGGTAAGTAATATAGTCAGTGAACTCTCAGGTAAAAGGCAAATGTTGAAAGGCTTCATTTTGTACAATCGTGCAAAATAGCTGAGTGTAGAAACAGATAATGCTGATGAGGTGTTCTAAGACTCCACTGGCCTTATATCCCATTTCTTAATATTTTTCCAGTGATATAAATAACAAATGACATGAAGCTGAAAAAGGGGAAGTTCAGGCTGGATATTAGTAAAGGGTTCTTCACTGAAAGGGTTGTTGGGCTCTGGAACAGGCTCCCCAGGGAAGTGGTCACAGCACGAAGCCTGACAGAGTTCAAGAAGTGTTTGGACAATGCTCTCAGACACAGGCTCCTCTGTGGAGCCAGGAGTTGGACTCGATGATCCTTCTTGGTCCCTTCCAACTCACGATATTCTATGATTGTATGATTCTATACTTGTTCTGTACCTCCTCATCAATACCTACTCCACTGGCATGATGTTAAATAGTAAGAGCACATGGCTCCCAGGTTCACTAAACTTCTACAGAAGTATGCTTCAAGAAAATAGGCTGTTTTTTGCTCTCAGTACAGAAGAGTTTTCCAAATGACCTGTAAACAGTGAGTCCACCTATCTTCAGCAATAGAAACCTGAGATTCTGCAGTTTGCTTTCTGGCACATATTATTATTCCGCACACAGATTCACAGAGCAATGGTACAGGCTTTTTCTAGAAGGACATTATAATGTGAGTCAGCTACAGCCATGAATTTTATTAACTTTTTTTGTTAGATACTGCATTAAATGGCAACACTAATGCACAGATGAGCTCTGCAATGTTCCTATTCCAAGGCTGAGCATATGGCTGTTTCGATGTGTGCTTGCTTTCATGTTCTCCATTTCATGCAATGTCCCTTATCTTAGGCAACCCACTTACATTTATGCTGCCAGAGAGCCTTTAAACTTACTGGAAGTTTATGGAGTAAAGGGATGGTATGGTGGAAAAGCCAGAGGGAAAACTCAGATAAGATTCTGGTTGTGCTTTCTCCTCTGCTTGATTAGCTCAGGAAGCTTCTTAGATTTCCAGTCACTTTTGTGAAGATGGGGGAACTAATTTGGTAGGGAAAACCCAGCTGAACCCTATTTCAAAACCTGAATAAACCAAAAGTCTAAAATGTTCCTTTCTCCCAAAATAGTTTTTGTCACATTTTTCCTTTTGCTTTTTAACTCTGTACAAAGACCCATATTTACATCTAACTATAAAATAATTTTTAGAAGGAATAAACAATTCAAACAGTAGAGAACAATAAATACTACAGGTGCCCAGGCCCTTTGGAAAGTAAGTCACTGATGTTACAAGAGAGGTATTCAAACTGAACCACTGAACATTCAGAGGCCACTGTTCTGTTCCCATTGCAGCTGGTATTTTCCTTCTCATTTGCATTTAAATGCAGGCTGATCCAGATATTCACTCTTCTTCCCTTGACAAGCTTCTATTGCAGGTGGTGCAAAATGCTCAGTTTTTTGTTTTGTTTTGTTTTGTTGTTTTGTTGTGCTTTTTCTTTTGGATCAGCCTCCAACCAGCACTCTGACTTGTTCCTCAATGATACTTAGAAATACAGAGCTTTCCCAACTTCCATGTGCCCCAGCCCACTTGCTGCTATCGGATGATTTTACAGCAGGAAGCCTGTGGACGAGGAGCTGTAACTTGGCTGTATTGCCCCAGCAAATGACTGACTGCTGTGGCACAAAGCAGTCTGGTGCAACTTGCGTATGCTGCCAGCTTGTTACTGCAGACGGAGGCTATGCAAGTGCTACAGAATGACAGTGTTATGCAGCTCCCCAAAACCTGGCTTTAGTGGAAATGTGGAAATCTGCACAGGCTGCAGGTTACTGGCAGTGTCTGGTTGAACTGCCACCTGTTAGAATTTGAGAGTATGACCTCAGCCACAAGGAAATGAAATGCAAAAACCAGCACTCAAGCATATGACTTATAAAGTATGCTTAAATGGTAAACAGCAATGCTTTGCTTTCCACCTGTGATCACTATGCACTACAAATATTGGTGTTTATCTCCTTATTATCCCAGTTGAAGAAGCAGCACCAGAATGCAATAATTATGAGATTCAACAGCCAGTAAAGAACTAGTGAAGGCATCAGTTACCAATTCTGGATTCTATCCTGTTTCACTTTAACTCCCAAGATACCCTAGAAAGACATACATCTTCCACTCAGAGATCAGCACTGAATGGATGTCCACAGTTCTCACCAGTTTTCTTATGCCATAAGACTTTATATGTGAGAGGATTTTTTTTGGATATTCACAAAGAAATGTGGAGAAAATCAGCAATAAGCAGTGCCCAAGTCCCCTTTGTCTGAAACAGCTCCCTGGCTTGAACCTCAGCAGCTGTTGACTGGCATTTGGCTTTTATTTTTCTTTAAGCAACAAACTCCCGATTTCTCTTTATTCCTTCTGACACTCATGATCCTCTTAGTCACACATAGGAACTCCCCTTTGATCACTTCTTGCTATTTCATACACATAAAAAAGGAAAAGATTCACAACACTTTGTTGAGGACTGGAGAAATTAAATGACTTGCTTGAGTTATGAGAAGAAACTGATAGAAAAGCTGAATCATCAGTCTTGTTCCTGTGCCATAATGATAGAATCATAGAATCACAGAATCATAGAATGGCTTGGGTTGGAAGAGACCCCAAAGATCATCTAATTCCAATCCCCTGCCATGGGCAGGGACACCTCCCACTAGATGAGGCTGCCCAAAGCCACATCCAGACTGGCCTTGAACACTTCCAGTGTTCCACTTTTTATAAGCCCTGTTCAAGTACTGAAAGGCTGCAATAAGGTCTCCCCAGAGCCTTCTCTTCTCTAGGCTGACATACCCAGCTCTCTGTCTTTATTAAAAAGGAAAGGTGAAGTTCTCCATCTCTCTGATCTGACAGAGCTTTTCATCCACCAGAACCTACCAAGTCCTTCTCCATAGGGATGCTCCTAATGAGTTCTTCTCCCAGTCTGTCCTCATGTCTGGGATTGCCCCAACCCAGGTGCAGCACCTTGCACTTGGCCTTGTTGAACCTCATTACATTCCCTTTGGGCCCACTTCTCAAGCTTGTCCAGGTCCCTTTGGATGGCTCCCCTTCCTTCTGTTGTATCAACTGTACCACTCAGCTTGGTGTCATCTGCAAACTTCCTGAGGGTGCACTCAATCACACTGTCTATGTCATTGACAAAGATAATAAAGATATTAAACAGCACTGATCCCAGGACAGACTTCTGAGGGCACCACTCATCACCAGCCTCCACCTGGACATTGAACCATTAACCACAACTCTCTGGATGCAGCCATCCAGCCAATTCCTTATCTACCAAATAGTCCACTTCATTTAATTTTCTGTCCCTATTCTGTATATATAAAATATGTCATCAGTATGCATCAATACTTTCTTTTATTTTAATTTTGAACTACTAATTTACTGTTTGAGCATGATGAGTTTGTAAATGATCTTTTTCTAGCTTAACATCATGGATGTGAACATTAGTTGCACAGTAAGAACAGACTGAAAAGGCTAACGGCATTGTCAGGAAATCAAAATGAACAACCATCACGATCCATATTCCTTGCTATATAAGGGGGAGAGTCTTTTACATGAGTTAAACTCCTCAAGGTCTTGTTCAGACATGAAACCCAATCAGCCTAAAGTAGCAGAGGAAGTAATGCCATGTATTTCACAAACTCCCTACAGCTGGTTGAGCACCCTTCGTATCACACATAGCCAAGCTTTCACAGCCTAATTTAGCCTCTTTTTCATTTTAATATTTTTAAATCCAACTAGAAAAATTGTATCATCTATGCACAGCAGGATGTCCCATTATATGTGAAATAAGCTTTACTGGTATTACAGAAATAACAAGTTCATTCTTGACTCTATGTACAAAGCATAATTCAGTTCCGTAAAGCTTATTGCATTCAGAAAACCCAATAGCATATGTGAGCCGTATGTCATTCTGCCCTTTCACAACATTTACAAACTGATACATATCTCTTCAAGAGGATAAATATTTTCCTAAGTCAAAAAATGTCAGCTTTAGCTTGGACTGCATTAGCTCTGTTGAGTTCTTCAAATACACACCAGGTTAATGAAGACTAAACCATGGTGGGCTATGCTTTTTGATAAATATTGAAGTGCTCTTTGATCCTGATAACCCACAAATGTTCAGCATGAGTGAGTTTTCATGGTCAGCATGCAATGATTTTGATATTTGACTTAATCTGCAGCCCAGTGTGGTTTATTTTCCTTATCTGGATGGTATGCATAGAACGAGAAAAGACAGAGAAATTAAAAACAGCACAGTAGTAGTGCTCAAAAGACTTTTTTTCTTTTTTTCCTGATTTAAAAAAATTCTGTCAAGTTGACCCAAGACTTAAAGACACCTCTACACAAAAGACTTTGCAAACAAAAATGCACTGTGATGCCCCTGCTTGTGGTGGACAATATCCACTTTTGCACTGGAGAATACAGTTTAGCTGTCCATTCACTCAGCAGCTTTCTATCAGGCCAGGAATTAATAATAATATTTTGTACTTGTATCAATGCTTATATAGCACCTTTTTATCCCAGGCTCTCAAAGCACTTTACAAACATTAATTAATTAAGTCTCACAACAGCCCTGTGAGGCAAGGAGCTATTAGGTGAAATAATTCCTTTCGGTTTCTTGCCTTTGCCATAGGGAAAAGAACTGGCATAAAGCGCTTAGCTTGTGCCAGAAAGATATAGCCCAGAAATAATGCTGGCAGCACTGTATGTCTCATCACTGCAGGAACCAAGCACTCAAAATCCTTATGCATTAGCAGAACAAGAAGCAGTACCACAATCCATGAGCTGACAGAGAGGCGGGAGCCAGTAGCCTTTGCTAGCTGAGCATGATGTCTTTGTGGGCATACAGGTTATTATTTTAATCAGAAGAAATAAAAAGTGAGAGCTCACCTGCTAAGTTTTCTAATGCTCTTGTGGATCCTTAATAACAATGCATGACTCCTCAAACAGCAGTTAAGGCCAACTGGTACATAATTGAAAAGAATGAGAGTTGCCACATCTCTAGGCATGAAGAATTACCAACACGAGCTGAAGTTGTTTCCTGGATCTGATAAAATTAGCAGTAACAAGGTTATTATGCAGACAAGCCAAACATGAAAGAACACAAAGATAAAGGATGACGGATAAACATGTGACAAAGTATTGTTTAAAAATGAACACAAAGGTTTCAGGCAATGAGTTCAGATGCTGAAGCACAAAACCTCAGAAATAATCCAGTAAATCTTGATGTCTCATTTAGGGGCACATTTGGTAGTTCATTTTGTCTATTTATTTATTTTTATTTTTTTGCCATTCTAAAGGGAGACCAACAGGAGGAACAAAGCTAAAAAAGAAAAAAACAGACTTACAGCTTGGGAAAAATAAATAAATAAAAACTAGACTTATAGCCTGTAAAAAAAAATAATGCCATCTGAATTCAATGTTTAGCCAAGCACTGTTTATCAGGGTTTCATTCTGTGCACTAAGAACATAAATGGTTTCTTTTTTCCTGGGGCCAGATTTGGATCACTAACTTGAGTTGGGCCTGAGGGAGAAACACAGCATGTATGATGAGCTGATTAATTACCAGAAATCAAATGCCTTGCAGTCAGGAGCAACGTGCTTGAAAGAAAGCACTAGTACTGTAAAAGCGGTGCATATCTACATGCATGCATAGCCAGGCAAGAACACCATGGGGATTAGGTTTCACTGTAGCCTGAAACAAAGGATTTAGGAATGATTGTTTATTCTTGACAGTGTGACCTGTGCCAGTCTTTATTAACAAGGGCTTTCAGTATATGACATTTAAAGTAACAGAACCCTCTTAAATAAACCTCAGGATTTTACCTTCTTAAAACATCACTAGGATTTCAGCTGCTTTTCAAAAACCATGGCAGTGATTCATAATTAAAGGTTAGGATATGTCTTATTTCAAGCCTTGTGTGCATAAATATAATCCTTTTGAGTCTGTCTCTTAGGAAGAGCTCATTTAAAGTGGAGTGCAAATCTACCAGAAAGCCATAAATGAAGGTAGAATCATATTAAATAATATGAACATTATATTGGCAAGCTTGGAAAGTTGTTGAAAAATAACAGGATAATAGGAGATGGGTCAGATCAGTTTAGTAAATTTTCCCTGTCTCTGAAAGTCATGTGTGTATATATATATATAGTATATGTATATACATATATATACACATATGTAGAAGCCTAGTAGAATTTTTTTCTGTTTTCTATACAAGATTATTTTAGAATTACTTTCTCAGTCATGAAACTCAGAGAAATCACAAACTCACCTGACTCTTCCAATGTATCATTTCATGCAGTCCTCCGATACAGAGCGTCATCTTGTCTGGATAAAAGTTAATGGATGATTTAATATAAAATATTGTTAGACTGCTTTAAAGTGTTCTGTTTACAGCTGTCTGTTCTGGTACTTATTTGTTCATTCCACTGTTTGCTTGCTAGACAATAAATAGTACATTGTCATCTCACTTAGAGTACTTCTGCAGTTTGAACATTTTTTCCTGTACCTATGAACTACCCTTTGAACTGGTAAATGTTTCAAAATAATATGGGTGCTGTAAGTGAGGCTGTGGCAAGGATCTGACAGGCTGACTGGGAAACCGCAGAAGACCAAGCCAGATGATGGTTTCCTAGTTACAGACGGTAGTTATATAACCTTGAGAGAAATCTTTGCCTAAACAGTGACTGGCATGATATGTCATTATGTTCACTTGGATTCATTCAAAACTAAACTAACTTTTTTATTATTTTCTGTTTTTCCTATCCCATTTTTTCTGTGCTAGAAGAAATATTGCTTAAGAAAGGGTATTTTGTCCAAACTTTCACATTTGCCTCTGCTATATTATCAAAGGATAGAAAGCTATTTTAAACAGCTGTCAAAGCTCCCCAACTCTCCAACTCTCCTTTCAACTTTTTATGCAATAAACATTTATAGGTGATTTTTACTTTTCTTTTCTTTCCTGATGACATATTTTAAATGGGTGATTCTGAAAAATGTAATATCTTACTGCTGTCAGACACAACAGAGGACATTGTTCATTATTTCAGTATTGCACGTGTCTTACTTTCAGCCCAATGACCAGCATGTTCCTTGACCTGAGCTGGGAATCAACATATTTTTTGAACTTCTTTCCCCATCTGGGAGTAAAGAACCATCCAGCAGAATTAATTTGGCAAGTTTCTCCGCTAAGCATGCACAAAAAGAGCCTAAAGAACAGAGATCCTTTGGATCCCACAGTCATGGTTCCCTGAATGCAGGGACAAAGAAAAAGATGACAATCTTGGCTTTCACTGAAAGAAATTCTGGCAAAATACCACTGCAAGACAGCCAGGAAAATTATTATTTATACTTCCCTAGTACACAGGTGCCACGAGGTATGTTTTTTTCCAAATTATAGCAATTCTGTACAGCATGGCAATATGTATAGCAAAATATATATACATATATAAAATAATTCTAACAACTAGCACCCCTGAAAGTGGAGAAGCCACAAGCACCCTCTGAATTTACTGGAACATCTCCTGAACTCAAGTTCCCACTTGTGATCTGCCATAGCTTCCCCACAAACCAGTGGAAGGATAATAATACCATAACATCACTTGGCAAAGTTGTGAAATAAATGGAAGGAAGGTCTTGAAACAGCATTGGAGAGCATACAAACAGAGAGAGAAGGACAGCAAGAAAGAAAGACTTCCCCCACACCCAACAACAACGGTGTTGGGGCACAGAGCTCAAAATCTTCAAAGCAGAAAAAAACCCTCTTATCCAAAGACAAAATTTTCTTCCCCCAGAACCACAATGCTAATCCTATTAGCATACTAGTGTGTGATCATGGCTCTAGAGTTACATACAACATTCATCCCAAATTTGAACATACTGTGAAAGCAGCTGTGAGGGCTTGATGAACTCGAGATAAAAAGAGAGGCATCGATGAGCTGTCAGCAGCAGCAGCCCCACACTAACAGGGAGACAACACGGCGACGAACCAGGCCGCACATCTGCAGCTCCAGCAGGTAACCTTGGAGCATGGGCTGCTCTCACATACAGTGCTTACAGGGCTGCAGCAAGATCTAACATCGTCCTTAACTCACCAGTGAACATACATTTGAGATCCTTCCTTCTGCTTTATCATCTCTGTCGTCCAGACTCCAAGTACCTTTCAAGTTGGTGCCATGGGTACAAGACAGGTTGTCTGACAACCCAAAACTGTATCAGTATCTGTACTCACCTCTGTGTCGTAATGTCATACAAAGTCAAAATCTGCTGAGATGAAAGGCAGATGTGCAGCATAAGATAGATAGACACACAACAGCTTTCACCAGGGTGAGGAGGGGGGCTGCATTCAGCCAACAATTAATAGCTTGCAATTATCTTTATTGAAGAAGTTATTTTATAATTTAAATAAACTGTTTGGAAAAAGAATACGAAACCTTCAAAATACATATCTTATTCTTGATTTCCACGTGTTATTTAAGTTTCAATAATTAAACCTGCTAAATCCCCATCTCAGATGTCTGGTTTGGGTATTTTTTCCTTAGTACCTAAGCAGCTGTAGTCATGATGCTTCTCCATGGGAGTTTGATGATGGAGTGAGTCTTTGACTCGTACCATTAATTACAGTAAAAGTGGGGATTGCTTAGAGCTCAGACATCACCTCCCAGCCACCACCTTCTTCTTACTCCTCACCACCAGCACTACCACCTATATTTTTTGGCAAGCATCCTATTTCATGAAACACTGCCTAAGTGACTATGGTACTCATCTTGAATTTCTTCTGCTGTTACGGTGCCACTTATCTCCCAGTGAGCCTTTGTAACAACAGCTAAGTGAAACAATACCTGTTATTTTTTTAATACTTCTTTATTGCTTAAAAGTGAAAACACTTCTAACTAATAGAGAAAGTGATTTCTATCTTTATTATCTCTGCTCATTGTTACAGAATTAATATGTTTAATCCAACTGGTATCTCGCTCACTCCTGTAGGCTTTGTATGTCAGTGGCAAGTGTCTGCTGTGTTAAAGACTCTCCAAAGAAGAATTTTTTTTTTATTTTTTTTTTACCCCAAAGGAAGTTTTTCTCTTGCACTTTGCCCTCCAATGCAATGAGTTGGCAAGAAGACTTTTATCTGATTTCCAACTCAGCACTATCACTTCGGACATTCTCACCATTCATGTGATTTTTTAATTTAATTTAATTTTATTTGTATTTAATCCTGCTAAAAGCAACACTGCTTTTGGCAAAGAGTTCCATGGGATAATAATTCTTCATTGTGGAGACAAATATTTCCACTCTTCATCTTTAAGTTTCATCTTTTAAGTGAATATCCCTTTGTCTCTGTAATATGAAAAAGCTGGTGTTGAATATTCCACTCTGTGCTCTCTATGCCATATATTATTTTATAAAGTTTTATCTGGCCTCTTTGCATTTATCTTTTTTTCTAAAATAAACAGTTCTACTCTTTTTACCCTCATCAGAGATTTTTCTTTTTCATGCCTTCAGTTATCCTCAGAGAGAAAGCAGAGATCCAACTGCTTTCTATTTCTTCTTTCCCTCAGCTTTTTCAGTAGACGTGACAGAAAGCTTTTAAGCATAAAGCTTGTCAGTAGTTCATATCATGACATTAAATATTTGCCATTTTGTTTTCTATCAATTATAGACAGCATTCCCCAAGATACTGCAGAATTAATGTTGCAAAGAGCACAATTTTCTTAAATACAAATAGGTTGTTTTTTTTTTTTTTTTTAAAAAAAAAAGTCCTATTTTATTTTATACCTTCGCTCTTTCTCAAGTCTGGCATGTTATGACTTTAATATATGTATATAACACCAAGTGCCTGTAGATCTTTCTAGAACCTGCTAATTTCTGTTAAATCAAAAGCTTACTTTGTATGGATATAAAAATGGAATTGCTTCTGGAGTATTAATTTCTACAGATACAAACCGTTTGTGCTGTTTACATCTATCCGGCTATAAGACTAAGAGAAACAGATCGACATTTCGGAATTCAGATGAGAGGTACATTTCAGCAGCAGCATTCATACACGTCTTGTCTTTTGGCTGCCTCCTCCTCTCCCCATCTGCTGCAGTGGCTGCCTGCCTGCACTGAGCTGGCCAAGCCCCGGCCGCCGTGCTGCTGTGCCAGGCCAGGAACTGCCCAAGCAGAGCTCGCCACTTCTGCTGTGACCAGCCCGCACCCTCGCCGAGGCTGAATTACTGCCTTCACATGCCCCTCCAAGCACTGCCACACCTGCCCGGTGTTTACATGCCAGAAGTACTAAATGGAAGCACAGGAAAAACTTAAAGCACAAATAGTGCTGGTGCCTTGAGGAAACTGCCTCACAACGTGGGACTGGCTGTGGCAGGGTGGGTGTGCATGATGGAAACAGCCCCTCACGTCCACGCTGCTGGGCACAAAAGGTGGGCAGAGAAGGACAACGCACTTGCAGGTAGTGCTGGGACAGCATGCACCTGGGTCAGGCCTGTTTGCCTGCAGCCCTGTGCTATGCAGCACGGAACCAGGATGACCCGAAAAAAAGCTTGCATGGATGCGTCCCGTCTCTGTGATCAGTGCACAGTGATGATGTATGTATGTTTACACATACCCTGATATATATTGCAAGGGAAAGAATTGAAAATGATTTTTTTCATGAAAAGGAACAGAAATGATGATATCCATTTCCACCAGAATAAAGGACAAGGAGAAAAAGAAAAAAAAATGCACATATCCTCACACGCATGCACATGTGTGTCCATGCACTCACATTCACACACCCATTGCTGGTTCCGTCATCTCCTGGTTTGCTTGCACCAAAAGAATGTAAAACTGTTCAGACAGAAATCTGTTTTTCAGTTTAATTGTTCTACCTTTTGTTCTGCAGGATATTTCTAAATGAAGTTCTGCTTGTTATCTGCTACAGCAGATAACAAGTTAGCTGTACGTTATTGCGTGCTTCTACTTATCCTATTTCTCTAAATTCATCTACAAAAATTACTGTTGTTACAGAATCAGAGAAGCTTAATCAATATGAAACACCTGCTTATATTTCTCACTATTTATATTATTACTTCAGCTCCACTGTATTTGAAAAGCTGCTATGCACTGGCCACTGTTGTTTTTATTTTTAATAATTTGCAGCCTAACCGCTCAGTTTAAAACTTCCCAGACAAGTCATTAGCACTACCGCTCCCAACTTTGCCAAAGCCAGAGATTTCCAAGGTCTCTGTGAAAACAAATGAGCTTTTTCAAGAAAGAGGTCTGTAGTTTGTCTACCATCTTCAAGAAAGATCAAAAGTCTTATGAAAAATGTCTCGTGGAAAGCTCTGAATGTTTTTCTGTATTCTTGTCACTATGTTCATCATTTTTTTTATTGAAGCCAACCATTGCACCAGCAGTGGTGGGTATGTACCTCCTGAGATTATTTGGTCAAACACTCTTCTTTTCTAGCATTCCCTCCCATTCAGTGAACTAATGACTCCACACCACCAGACTGGGCACGGTTTAAATAACAGGCTCTGTTAGCAAATTAGGTCATGTAGACATTAAAAATGCAATTAATTCAAAGTAAAATAGTTGTTGTTTCCTGGGAAGAGACTGTAAAGTCCATAGAGAAAAGTTATTCGCCCAAGTAATCCAACTTATTTCAGTGGAATTGTTTGAGAACATTTTGAACACAAAAATCAGTTTACAGTATGACCCATGGTGATTATAACTATTTTACGGTTATACAATTTCAGGTATCATGAGAGGTAAAGACTGAGATTTTAGGAAAATACTGATGTTCTTCCTCATTGCTGTGAAGTGTGATGCTGCAAAGCCCTCCTTTCTTAAGGGACAAGACAGATAAAAATGTGTGGAGCTGCTAGTTGTTACAATGCACTCAGTTCCCAGAACCCACAGCTCACAAATGAAGCTGTCCACTGGCAATTTTCAAATGTAACATCTTTGCAACTCGGGTATTAAGTGGAATCAATAAATGTTTTTCTGGGAGACAAAAATGCAAATGCACAAGCACATATACACATGGGCTTCCATGAGCAGGACTGCAGCTCCCCTGGGACTGTCCACCTGCCTGATTGCAAGGCTGGGAGGATTTGCCCTTCCTCAGGGAACTTGCTGCTAAAGTGTAAGCTGATCAGCAAAAAATTTTTAACAGAGCAAGTGTCTCTCTCATGGCCTTCACTTTCCTTCCCTGTCAATTTCTTGCTAAATGTATTACAGCTGACCATCACCTATGCCCCTCTACAGAGAGATTTGCCTTTCTAAATGCACTTGCAAAAACAAAGGGAAAAGAGGAAAAAAAAAAAAAACTCTATTAGAAGATAGGGAAACAAAAAGGTTTTCTTGTGTAGATAAGAAAATCTGTTTTACAAAAGAGGATAAATCTTGTTTGCTCTGAAGAATGTATATGAATTTTCCTATATATATGTATACATACATATGTATATATAAACTTAAACTGATACCATGCTAATTCTTTCATCATATTTCACTTACATGTTAGGGAAATAGGCCTATGGTAAGTTTCCCCAAATCATGTGTTTGAATTAAAGTGTTTTACAGTTATTAAAAATCTTCAAAACAGTTTGGAAACTGAGGCAGAAATTTTAGGTCAGTGTCAGGGTCCAGATAAAGCCCGAAGAGCCAATGAGAACCTTTAGACCACAGGAATTAAGGAAGTACTTTAGTGAGTTTTCTGTCTAGGAATGGACTGAATGAAGTAAAGCCTGAGTGCAGGTATCTGTCCTCTTCCCTGGCCTGCATCGCTTCTACCCTCTTGAAGACTGATTAGCTTGGAAAATATTTTTAAAAAGACAAAAAATTTGACTGAAACTGTCATATTGATTAAAGCTGTATCTTTATATTTGAAAACATTCAGAGTAGAAATTAAAATAGACACTAGTCTCAACAATTTTCTTTGACTTGTACTTATTTCAGCAATTTCTCTGCTGCTCTGGCTAACTGCTCCTTATTTGCAGCTTAGCATGTCACTCTGCATTGCTGCTCCTCCTCTCAATCCTGCCACAATTTGCCTGATCCTATATGGTGTCTTTTCTTACTAGTTTCTGTCAAGATTAAAAAGATTGGAATTCTTTCCTCAATAACATACTGACCACCTGAGTCTAGTACATACCAGTCAGGTCTCAGCATACTTTGATAGTCCTTCAGCATTTTACAAAAAGTCTCCACTTACTGCAGTAAACACACCTAGGAATATGTTCACTTATAAGATTATGAAATCTATTAACTGTTTTTGTTTGGTTGTTTGGTTGGTTGTTTGGTTTGCTTTGCTTTGCTTTGCTTTTGCAGCTTGAAAGAAAAATAATATCTAGAATCTACATTTTAAAAAGTAATGAGTCTCTTTATGCCAGGTGCTGTACAAATCCTCTCTGAGCTGAAGATCCTGCCATTCAAACAGAAAAGCAGGTAATGGGGAAAGGATGGGGATGAGGTGGAGGTGAGATGGTGGTAAGAGGCCGTAGGGGAACTCCATGATAAAGGCAGGGAGGAGGCTGTTCTCCCCAGAATCTCAGCCTGAAGTCTTTGCAGTGTGATTGTCCTTTTACATCTCTCACAAGTTGTTTGTTATCTTGACCTCCTTACCTTCACTTTCTTTTGACAGATGCTCTTTCAGTAGTTCTTTTACAGAAGGAGTCCGACTTTCCTTTAATGTGAATCAAAGCAGTTTAATTTAAATTGTCAAAATATAACACAATTCAAAAAATTAATTATTGTGTTCCCCAACTAATATTCACCTCCTGAGTGCCTTATAATTACATGGAGAGTGAACCCTAGGAAATTTAATGAACATGAAGGGTGTGGGGGAATGAGCATCAATTTGTAAAATAGTGCATTTTCCCTCTGGATTTTAACCTTTGGAGAGTACAATCCACGTGTGAAATGTGATTGCAAAAAGAAGAGTGAATAGAAAAGCCTATTTAGCTAGATTATAATATCATAGCTGTATTTAAAATTCCTGAAGCACTCCAGAGTTGTGGCTGCAGGATGTTTTCCCCAAAGTACCTAATGTAAACATAAGCCTGTTTGTATTTCAGTAGGTGTGAATAAACTCAGCCAATACTCTGTGCCAAGAAAATGAAGCACTTTTTCCCCCATCACAACAATTGATGTAAGCAATCAACTTGCTGTGTGTTGCAAATGCGGCCTTCATTTTGCTGTCTCCAACAAACAATATTAATGCATAAGTGTTTGAGAAGCTTGGAGGAGATAATTTTCTACAGAGAAAATCATTCCTCTGTATGTTTGTGAAGAAAAAAGAGTCCACAAAATTTTACAAGACCAGCTCCCTAATGGTGTGATGAAATGCAAGAGCTTTTAATAGTTAATCCTTAATCGTGCTCAAACTATGAAAAGGACCGTTGTGCCAGAGGTGGCAGGAGGAGGGAGTGATGGTACATATCAAAGAAAATAGTTTTAGTGGCCAGTGAAGCTTGTGGTCTTTTCTTTCTCTTGGGACACTGCAGAGAGAAGCCAGCCACAAAAATGTGACTGAGCTTTTCGTGATGCTGAAGGGAGAAGCACAGAGAAAGAGCAGGCTTTTTCTAATACGTGAGGAAGTAATAGCATCAGGTGAAGCAGGCTTCCCTGGGTTTGCAATGGCTTTTTTTAAATGAGATGTTTCTGGGGAACCAAAACATTTAATCTGTAGCCAAGAGCACAGAAGGGAGGTGGCTTTGTATTTTGTAAAAATAATGAAGCCATAGATCCGCAGCCAAATTTTGAAGAGGATTCTAAATGCTGTTTTGGGGAAAAGATTATGGAAAGAATTACCAGTAGCTGTTGTCACCTCCCAAAGTACCACTGCTGAAAGAAAGTACTGAATAGCCTTTTTAATCTTTTCTCTCATCCCTTTCTTGTGGATGAAGTCAAGCAGAATGCAGTTAAAGACTCTATTTCCACTGAAATCTTCTGTGTTAAATTAGACCTTCTGAATCCAACCTTTCCCAGCAGACACTCTTTCTTATTCTTTTTTCCTTTTTTTCTTTTTTTTTTTTTTTACAGTAAGTAATCAGTGTTTAATTACTTGACTTTTACATGGTACAACCTTTGAGACCTTCCTGACTTGCTGAGTATTCAAAGTGTACTGTTCAGAGTGTTCAACAACTCCAACTGCCTTGTTAACACTTACAATACAGGGAAGGAAAGGGAAAAGGTACCAGGAGCTTTTTTTTTTTTTTTTTTTTTAAACTTGTGCAGTTTTGTAACATGTCTTGAAATCAAGGACTGTAGTGAAATCAAACATGAACTGACAAAGGCCTTTATGATTTTAGCTCTCATGTAGCTACATATGCATGTATACTCATGCATACTGCATATGCATATGTACTCATGCATACCTACTTTTAGTTTGCATTAGGACTTTGCACTGCTTTCTCTGGCTTTCTGCAAGCAGAAAGCTGGTTTTCAACCTGTGTGGGCTCACACCCACTTCCACCCTCAAATTTGACTATGAGGTTTTGAGTTCAAGCAAACTTAAAATTGCAAAGTGAAATGCCATCAAAACCAATGAGTTTTATCTGGCTTGGTGTCAAAAGTGAGAGAAACTGCACATTTTGCATGCTTTCAGAATATTGCTTCATGGGAACATTTCTAAAACATTAATCATTCTTTCAGGAGACTTCAGGTCTCATGTTTTACATTCACTAACACATATAAATCACAGATCTGGAACACCAGTTCTGATCTCAATTATATTTGACACAATTCTCTTGTCATCAGTTGGGTCAAATGTGGCTCCTGATTCTATGAACAGTTTAATAATACAGCTTTAAAATTAAACATATGCATAAATACTTGTAAGACTGCACTCTCATTTTCAGGCTGTGGAACTTCAGTTCTCAGAAGGTAAAACTTGTTTTACCTGATCATTTTGCCAGTTTACTTCTTATTGTTTTCCCTACTTATTTTTAGTTTATAAGAATTTTAAGTAATGCCACACTAAGCTTCAGCAGAAGCTTGAAACATTGCATTGTTTGACTAATTAAGACTAAAAAGTTTCTCTTGAACAAAATGTCATATCCCTCAATTATACCTAATGAGGAAAAACATAATTCTTAATAGGCCTCTTGTAACTTAAATAGCTCCTTTTGAAAATAAGAAGCGTTAATTATTTGATAGAAACAAGAGCTAAAATCCTATTGAAATCTATATGTTAACAAGACTGCTATCTGAGGAAAAATGTTATTAATAATTGTAAAATTAAAAAACAAAAATAAAAAATTGTTGTTTCAGTTCAAAAGTGCTAACTTTCCTGTGTTTGCTTATAGAAACTCAGACATAGGAGAGATCGTCTTAGCATTTTTCTTAACAATAGAAAAAAATAAATTGTTTTGTTCCTGCTGCTTCCCAAAGAGAATTTGCAAAGCTGTTCTTAGCAGGCTATGGATATCCTAAACATGCAGAAGAAACCTAGATGCAAATTTTGGAATCACACAAGTCAGTAAGCTTGTGACCAAAAATTTACAGAGGTTAACCAAATGCAAGTTGGCTTAGGTATGACTGAGGTAACTCCTATTTTACTGACATTAGTTTAAACAATCAATGGATTGATCAGAAAAAATAGGTAATAAAATGTAGATTTTCATTTCACGTTTGATTGTAACACTAACTGAAGAACATTTTGCCTGTCTTCCATTCCTCCTAATCTGTTTGAGTTCGCAGTACTTGTATAAATATATAGCAATGATAATAATTTGTATTTATACAATGGCACTTTTTAATCTGTATCTTGGAAATAGTGTCTTTAAGCTGGAGACCTGAATGTCAGGCTAGAGTGCCCATGAAATGCGTTCCACTCATGCTGTTACATTCAAGCTTCTGGGATCAAAGTTCCTTAAATTGCAAAATAATTTCCTCTCTAATATGCTGGAAAAAAAATTCAAGAGTTTCTTCATCCACTGAAGAAACTACTTCTCCTCCTCCTTCCCACCCAGAAGCAGTATCTTGCAGGTTACTTTGCTATCTGCTCATGATGGATTAGAGCAGGAGCAATTTAGCTACTCAAACAAGTCTGATTTGTAGTCTGAAAGTAGAAGTCATTAGCAAAATGCTATTTGGCTAATGGCAGCTTAAACAGTGATATATGATTTTCACTCATTTTAAGTCATTTCTGCACATTTCTTAGCTCCTATTAAGTGAATCTAGGAAATTTTCTCTGTGAAATTGAGAGATTTGTGCATGTTAAATGGGAGATTATAAAACATTGTTTTTACAGCTGTTTGATCTCTTGTTAGTTAACACATTTTTCATTTACTTTCTCTTCTCTGAATTCTGGTGCACTTCAGACACACGAATTGAAAAGACTAATATAGTTCTCAGTTTAGTCTGGTTTGGACCTTGAAATAACTTTTAGGAATAAACAACTGAGCTAATGACATATACAGTGAAGGCATTAAAATGTAATATGGTCTGCAAAATGCCATATAGTCGGCAAAATACAAGGAACTTCAAATCAAAAAAGCTGCAGATCATACCTGTAAAATTTGATTTACTGCTGACAGACACAATCAGCTAGTAGTAACAGTGTGGTCTTAAAACCTAAAGGCAGCTATGGTTTCCTTTAGGAATCTGGAGAAGAAGAGAATGGCAGAGAGGAAGCCTTGAAAAATGCACCTTCCCATGAGAAACAACTTCGTTTTCTGAAGGGGTGTTAGTTATAATACCCTTGGTATTCTAGTGAAACATTTACTAAATAGGAAAGAACACCGTAAATTAACAACAAATCTACAAAACAATCAGCATATTTTTTTTATGGTCACCCTTTTATAGTCTCCCTAAGAGATTTATAGTCTCTGTAGCTGTAAATGGCGTGACTGAGTGATCTCCCAGTGAGAACTGCTATGGTACTGTTACTTCCCAGCAGGCAGTCCAGTCAGATGATGTGGAGTAGGCGTAGGGAGACAGATCCCATTTGAATGCATGAAAAAAACATGATGCTGAAATTTCATAGTTGTTGGAGAGTACATTCTAGAGGCCTGATCCTCATTTTTTGCACGCTCGGAGCTTCCATTCAAAACTAATACTGGATTTGTACAAAACTGCATTCTGTCACTTGTTTGAATGTATCAGCATTTAATTTCTGCTAACTCTGAAGGCCCTGCAGGGAGCACAGAAACTCCAGGATCCACACGTGGCTGATGACTGTGCTGCTTTCGGTTCTGTGTCAGCCAGGGCTGCCAAGCCACACACCCTGGCCTTCAGGAGAGGCAGCACCAGAAGCACTCCTGAGATTTCTTAACACAGATTGCTCGTCTCTAAATTGGGACTAATAGCACTTCACTATTTTGAGCAGTCCTTAATGTAGAGTTCAGACCTCTATAATAGATTCCACTCTGAGCCTCAAGTGGTTTCTCCCGTGTCCAACAACCTGCTTCGGTAAAAGTTGCTGACTACCTTGATAAGGAGCTGGATTAAGCTATTTGTTATCTGCCTGTATTGTACCCCAGATACTTATCTACCTAAGGTACTTATATCAGCACCTTTACACCTAAGCACTTCCCAGTCTATAATGAAAAGTATTTTCTTTATCATACTCCTGGAAATAGTATTCTTTTTAATTTATAGATGGGGAACTGAAGCAGAGAGAGCAAATAACTTTCCTGTAGTTTTAACAGAAAGTCTGAAGCAGAGGAAGGAGCTGCCCCTGGCCAGGCTGTGTGCTTGGCTGTGTGTCAGGCTGTGGCAGCAAACCCATCACAGAGGAAGCCAGTGTGAGGTGTGAGAGGAGGGGGAAATGATGTTTTAACAAAACATATTATTTTGTCTGTTTACCACCATATATCCACTTCCATCAATTGTCCTGATCAAAAGGGATAAGGGAAGCTCATTAAAACTAAATTATTATTTTTTGCTTTTTGTATATGTTTCAGATCATATCCATAAGTGCATAATTCACAAATCCTTATGATGAAAGCAAGCATATTTTAGGAAAACTTTTTTGTTATAAACTCTAAATATTCACACCCAAGAAAAGTAATGCCTATGAATCCTGATGGAATTACTTTAAGTTCACAATATGCTCCTTATTGTTTTTTAAGACAGAAAAAATTTAACTCAATTAGGAATATTAACCCTACAGTAGTAAGACGCCCTGTCTCTGCTTACCAAAACCAATTGCATTTGAAGAGATAAGTATTCCTATTTTAAAATGTATTCTGGTAGAACTGTGGATTATAGTGAGGATAAAACCAACTGTTTTGAAGGAATTGTTCACAAGCATTTAACAATTAACCAAACATTAATGCCTTTTGTTCTATCTGGTAATTAGTAATTAGCCACTAGTTAGTACCATATGTCACATATCTGCTATGGAAATTAAAGTGACTGACAAAGGAAATTGGAGTGATGGGGGTCAATGATTATACTGAGCCCACTAAGCATAGGCCAGGTTAGTGTTAGCATTACATTTTATGTTTTGTTTCAAGTATCAACAGGCAAAAACTGAAGGATGGGAAGTTCTAGCTGAATATGAGAGGGCACTTCTTTACTGTGAGGGTGACAGAGCACTGAGACAAGTTGCTCAAAGAGGTTGTGGGCTCTCCTCCTCTGGAGATATTCAAAAACCTCCCGGATGCCATCCTGCGCAATGTGCTCTAGATGATTCTGCTTAGCAGGGAGGTTGGACCAGATGATCTTCAGAGGTTCCTTCCAACCTTGGCCTTCTGTGATTCTGTGCCCTTAGGCCTGAGGAGAAACAGGGACTGTGAGGGGTGGGAGGAGAGAAGTAAAAGGTTCCTCCCCTGAAGGAAAGAGTGTGTGTGTAAAGGTGACTCTGTCTGAGCAAGTAGGGAAGCTGCTGGTTGAAAATCTGGGAGAAGATGCATGGGTAAGTCTACACAATAATAGCAACTCAGAGATCTTTCCAGTGAATGCTGTGTAGAGATCTTTCTAGGGAGTTAGTGAATGCTGCGGAGAGTTTGGGCAACCTTTAAAGCCACTGAAAGAGTGAAGGATTGGTCCCATAGGGATAGACTGTCAAGGAAAAGATTGGTTTCCTGTTTTATTTATTTTTTTTCCCATGTGGTATGTCTGAGCTTTCTTTATCTGGAGCGTTTTCTGTCTTACATATTTGTTGTCCTTCATTTTACAGCCTAGAGGCTGAGTGTTTTCTGCATGTATTTTAAGGGAAAATGGCAGGCAATTCCATGCAGAGCTCTGGCCGGTAAGTGGTCCCAGCACTAAGCTGCTTCACGTTGTTTCACCTCCTGTAGCTAAGCAGTGAGATAATATTCCATGAGAACTTACTCTCTGAAGACACAAAGATGAAAGCTTCTTGCCTGGGGAGGGGCAGTAGGTTTCTCTGAGAGATGAGACTGAAAAGATCGGGAAAAGTGATCCTGATGGAGGGCAGGGTGGCTGAGCACGTGTAGGGGTCTCAAGAGGTGAACAAAGTCTCTTACACATTACTAAGAAAACTAAATGAAATTCTTTTACAAAGCACACACCTTCTTCAAGTGGTATATGGTACTATGGACCATAAGCCATTCAACAGAAATTTTGGTTTGATTCCTGTCAAAACTGTTTTTAAACGTAGAAAGGTATCAAATTATTCCATATTGCACATAGAAAACACAGTACAAAAAACGTGGCCAAGTATAACATCACAAATATTTAAATTATTGCCGCAAATTGTTTAACAGACACTTGTTGTCTGAATTAACAAAAAGTAAATGATTTAAGGAAAAGGAGCTTCTCTTCTATATTGCTCCTATCACTTTATATTAAATGTCCCTGTCTTGTTATATTCTAGTGGAGAGGACTGAATGCTGTAATGTTGCAAAATATTCTAGGCAATATCATGCAACAGGACAATTGCAATATAAGGAAAAATGGGCTTTAAATAAATCAGTCCTTACTACCAGGGCTGTATAGCAGTATTATAAAAGGAAAACTGTTTCCTCAATTACAGTAAGCTGTAGCTCATCCTCTGACCCTTCTCTGCCTGAATGTGCACAGAGAAACATCTGCACAGCCTTTGCTCTGCAGAGAGGCTCCTCTGAAGGTGCCCCTTGCACACAAACCAGACCCTGGATGTTCTCACACTTATGTCAGTTAACGTTGCCTGGTGCTAGAGGTGGCATTGGGCATAACCCATTTATTTTGGCTGCTATATGGATTGGCTTTGTGTGAATGACCATCTCCATATGCTGGCAATATCAAAGGTAAGTCTTGCAGCTAGATATCTTCTAAAGAGTAGTTGCTGTTGGTATATGGAGAAAACAGGTCAGATGGGCATATCTCTAAAGAAATGTGCTGGAGAGCACACAGAGCTGCCTGGATATGCCAGGCCTCATTTGTGTAATGGATATGAAGTATATGTGACATCTTTGTTAAAATATCACTCTAGGTAACCCTGGAGCGCATATGATGTTTGTATTCATGTTTGGAAACATTTTTGGCAAATTTCTGTGCAGAGGGGTCATCAAAAAATTTGTTAAGGTCTTCAACAGTCACAGAAAGGAAATAGTGAGGGGAGGAAAAAGGGTAAAGGAAGAGTTTTCTTTCAGGTGCTCTGTGTTTTATAGTAAGAACAGGCAATGGGTCTGGAGAGTCATTGATGTCTTTTCTTAAGGTAGCTATGGACTACAGAGTTGATGGATGGACTGTTAAGAGAAAAGGAGGAGGAGCAGTTGTGGCAAGGCTCGCAGGAGCAAGCAAACTGAAAGTGAGATGGAAAGCAAGTGAGATCACCCGGGCTGACTTCAGCAACAGAGAGAAATAGCTCTGGAGGGGCCACTCCAGCCCTACTGAGCTGTGATCACTGCAGTGTATCCTGTTTAACACGTGTGTGTCCTTAGATCCAGTAAACTACATGAGAGTTCAATCAGAGGTGGAAGATCATGTCATCTGATAGGTGAGCATCTCTGTCCTGTTGGAATAGCCGTGGGATGGTAGAGCCTTAATTATTCAGGTTTACCAAGCCAGTGTTTCTTGTATCTCTTTTTCATTTGTACAGCTTCCTGTTGTTCAGTTCTGCTTAATAATCCACTGATTTGGGAGTTGCTTAATCTTTTCAATAATAGTTGCAAAAATAGGACGGATAATTCATTCTTGAGCACAAAATGGACCACGTTTTCTTTCCTGGATGTGGTTGTTCTGGTATTTAAACTTTGTTAGGAACACAATATATAAAACTCTTCCCTCTGTATTGTTTGGCATAGGGTACCAGTGGATCCTGCATTCTTCCACTACTAGAGAAACTGTCTTGGGGCTTATGATTTTTTTTTTTAAATAAAATATGTGAATAGTTACTCATGTAAATCCTCTACTTTAATTATTGATGGGATTTCCATCCTCCTAATATTATACCTAAGGCATCTTCCTCTGTTCTTTTGTATTTATCACTCTGTGTAGTACAGAGAGAATACAAGTTTCTCACTGTCATTTTCCATCTGTATGAAATACCATCAAGTGTTGGTCAGCAAGGGAATAGAGACAAAAAAGCATTGGCATCTGTTGACAGGTTTTGTTTTCCTAGCAGAAACCTTTGTTTGGTTTTTGCTTTAGTATTTCAATTAATTGGTCAGCCACATAACTCAAATATTAGTTAGCTTAAAATAATGTTGAGTTTATATGAGTCACCAGTTTTACCTTATAAAGTGAAGCATTTTGTCACTGACTTTACGAGAGTAGACAAGCATGAAATTAATTTTATATATTAGCACTAGGTAAGCTTGTGGCTTGCTAACATTGGTAGGAAACTTTACTAGAATTGTAATATAAGGCTGTGGGGATTTTCCCTGCTTCAGCTAGGTGAATTTCTTCAGCAATTCAAACCTAATAATTTTTTTAAATAGGATATCTAAATTTCTATACTGGGACTCCTTAATCTAATTCTACTCTGCCTTCTTGTGTATGTGTAGCTGTGATACAGAATATATTTTTTTTATATATTTTGTGGTTAGATTGGTACCACGTTGGCAAGTTTAGACTCACTTAAGAAATTTTGACTCAATTATAGAAAGCTTGTTTTACAGCTTAGTTTAGACTACAAAAGTAGGGAGATGTTTGTCCACTATCCTGGTATTCGGACTCCTGTTTTAAAGCAAATGAACTGCTAACACATCAGTGCTTAGAATATTCTTCAGAAACAGCCATTCCCTTCCTCACATGGATACTCAAGGAGCAGGTTTGTATTCTAAGACTGATTTCTGCACAGTGGATGACTGGGTTTATCCTGACACATGTAGCTGTGGTTGATTCAGATTCAAGCCAGACTGCATTTTTACACCAATGTATTTCTATCATGATGTATTTTGATAATGTCTGCCTTCAGCAATGAAGTAAGCAGGTCAAAGTTTAACAGTAGATCAAGAAGTACTTGTAACTTGCTACCGCAGTGCGTCTTTGAATATTTAATTACAGTACATAAGGACTTGTGATAGGTTAGGCATGGTACTAGACAGCTTCTAATATAGTTGCATAATCTCATCTTTCTTTTGAAAAGATAAAGTAAAATCTCTTTTTCTGCTTTTCAATGTAAATTAGAGTTTTAAATGATGTGGCTGTCATTTGAATATGCTAATTATGCTATATTATTTTACAGAACATTAGACATGCCTATAAAAATGTGTCTTAAGTTATAAGCTTTTTGATTAACTTGTTGAGACTCAGTATTCTCCAGTACTTGCTTAAGACTTGTAAATAGCGTTCAGAGAGGTGGTAGAATGCACCTGCCATTCTGACCACTGGTGACCTTCACTCTGAATTAACTGCAAAATCCATGTCAGGCAGTTAATTGAATGAAGCTGTGAACTTGTAAGTGGTAATGGTTATGATTAGTGTATAACATGCCATAACAGTAATGATGTAATCTTGGTCTCAGGAGACTTAGGGTTGAAGTCTTGGGGGTTTTATATGCCAAATTAAAGAGGGGATAAATGACAAGTGGTAAGCTTGAAAGGGGGAGAGAGGGAAAGGAATCCCTCATCTCTTCTTTCTAAAGATAAAAAATATTTAATTGAATTTGAGAGGTTGGTGAACTTCTTATTCCCATCAAAGTACTTCATCTGTCTTTAAGGTAGAAAGAACTGTCAGCAGTCCTTTCATCTGGGCTAGCAGAGGTATTTGCCATTTGTGGCTGGATGTGAGGAGTAGCATTAAAATGTCTGGATTTTTCCATTGTTTCAGGGAGCCGGAGAACACCCGTGGCTCATTATGGCACATGCTGTGCAATGTATGTATGTTAGGACTGGTTTCTATGCTACTTTTTTGTTGGTTACTTTCATAGCCATTACAGTAACAAGATTAGTGATGCCAAGCTGCTCATGCTTTCTTTAGACTTTACATTTTGTATACTAGTGACAAATATGAACTGAGCAACCAGAAAAAGACTTTCGGTAAGGATGATGTGGGTATATCTAAACACGCCCTGCATGCAAGGAGGAAGAGTTTTTGTAAACTGGATGGATCCTGCTGGGCTTTTAGCATTGGAGCCCACAGATAAAAAGGAACTTGTCTTTTGTGAATTTGCTTCTGACTCCATGCCCTGTTTATATGCTTGTTAGAATATGACATCTTGCAAATATACTCTACAAGGCGTGTTGCTGAACCAATAAATCAGAGAAATGAAGCCTTTCATGGCTGTTGTATCAGGCCAGTAACCAACCTGCTTATGAGCTGAAATGGAGCATATGTCCAGAAATGCAAAGCTTTTCAATGTGCTGCCAGTCTAGTTAAGCATAACATTCTCAGTTTAACGGTAGTTGTACTAATGAATCACAAAAGTGTTAAGTGAATTTCAGAAATCTTCATATTTACACTTAAAGATGTAAGTTGTATTTAACATGATCAAATTATGGTAACCACGCTTAACTAGAGTTTACGCTACTTGTTATCTCCAGAGTAAGGAAAGATTTATGCCTTTCTGGAGATGTTACTCTGAGGTTTTTTTAATAGTGAGATGATGCATGTAAAGGACATACCATTCATGTAATTCTACATACAGTTTTTAGAGATTTCTAATTTGATTCCAATTTAACATTCCAAGCCCAATCATGTTAAAATTTCATACCTTCCCCCCCCCCTCCCCCGACACCTTTCTTGTTCAATATTTGATCCAAAAAAATATAAGGTAGTGCATGCTTGTCTATGCTTCCACAACTAAACTACTGATTTTTCCCTTTTGCTGAAGTCATTACAGTTCTGTGAGGTCCTGTGCAACTTGTAATGCAAGATGCTAAATAGTCTACTCTCTGGCCTTGTTTCTAAATGAAACAAGAGTAGTGCAATTACACTACATGTCTTTGAAATCTTCCTGTCAAATTTCCTGGAAATTGACACACTTTCATAAATTATGGATGGAAAAAGTCTGTTAATGAAGGTCTTGTGATGGTAATAGACCAGGTAGAAGAGTCTACTGACAGCTACTTGGAGGGAATGTTTGCATGGAACCTGTATTAGGCATCAGAGAAGCCATAAAGAGAAAAGACTTAGAGATGTCCAGGCCTGTGAGAAGCTTCATTCAGGACTTGTCTTCTTGGACATCCCAATTAACTATTCTGTAGAAATCCAGGCTGCCAGAACATAATTCTATTCAGTGTGTATCCATATCATGTGAGGATGTCAGGGCCTTCAGTCTTAGAAATGTGAAATTCCTCCAAAGCATAAGCTGAACATATAAGAGCTTGGGAAGCTGAATGCTAATCAAGACTGTGGCTAGATGCCTTGCAGCCAAAGCCAAAAAGATATTTAAAGGAAAATGGTTGCCTCGGGACTAAATTGAAGAAACTTTTTGATTCTTTAAATTGCAAGATTCAAATGACCTTTCAAAAAAGATTCTGAGACAGTGCCAGCTGGGGAGTCAATGCATGGGTACCTGTGTCCAGGACTTACTTCACTTTGGGTCTGTATGAGCTCATGTATATGTTTAAATTTCACTTCTACAGCTTCCAAGTCCTTTTTGTATGTTCAGACCAGCCTTTTGGTTTGTCTGCTTTATCAGCAAATACTACGTGGGTAGTTATCATGTGGCTGATAATTTTTCTAATATTTAAATTTTACATCACATAGATATCTACATAATAAATGAGAATGGATGGCCAGTGTAACTGTTAAATGCAGTCAGCTGACAGCTGGAGAGCCTGCATCTCAGTACTGATCACACTAATGAAATATCTTTTGGTGCTAATATTCTTGTCCTTAGGACAAATGTCTGTATTTGACAAAGTTCATTTTCAGTTAAATATCCAGCTCTGCACTCAAATTTCAAGACAATGTGCTCCTGAGGCCAGGCACTGAGCTCACCATGTGAAGTTCTGCTGCTGTTGTCATCGGTGAGAGCTGAGGGCACTCAGCACCTGGCAGGAATTGGCACTTTGATGGCAAGCAGGGATATTGCAAAGCAGGATTAAAGTGCACTTGCTGACAGAGCTGTTTGAAGAAGCTTTCAGAGCACCTGCCCATGCTGTGCATGACTCTAGACTTTGCTATCATCCCCTCAACCTCATTAGTACCAAACTCATTCTCAAAATTAAATAAATAAGGTGCTATGACAGTGCTATTTATTTCCTACAGTATCCCTAAATTATTCCCAAGTAATAAAATACAATATCTTGCTGTTCTTTCTCCCAGAAAGCAACTTAAAGAACATAGTTCTAGACACTTTGCTTTCCCCTTTCTCTTTCGTTCTGGGGCAGTAAAAATGCTCAATTTCTTTAGTTTTCATTAAAATTTAGTTTGCATATTTTCAAATCAAGAAAGCAGACAGGAAACCAAGTGAAATTCCTGGTTCAGAGGATTTTGCTTGTTTTGTGCTTTTGTTTGTGCTATATTTTGGTCATGACCATTATCATATTAAATCAAAAGGGACAAGAGAACAATACATTCTATATAGTTGGAATTCCTCCCTACCCTTTGGACTTATCTTTGAATTAAAAAAAATTGTATTTCTTTGAACTGACAGGTGAATTCAAATTTCTAGAGGCAGAGAACATTGACAGGGTAATTGGTTTTCTATAAAAACTTTCAAGATTGAGAAGAAAATGTGCTATAATAAATGAAACTATCTGGAGGGGTGGGGAGGAAGAAACGTGAAAAGTGAAAAATGAGTATCTTGTGAAAGTCATGAGTTTGCTGTAATGATGAATCTGTAGTTTAGGAATATTTCATTTCTGATGAAAATTTCATATGCACTGTATTTTTGGTAAAAAGGCTACTAGAGATGTCTATTCTCTATAGGAAAAAACTGTCTATTGCACTAATGACACAGAAACTGATGAATACTTTAGTCAGTTGTACTGGTTATGACTGCCCTCAGACAAAAAAATGGGTACTTCCCAAATTAACTTTAATTTTCACTAGCAGTTTGTCCTCCCTAGCAAGAACTGCACCCTTTCTGCCCTACCAAGTCACACAGCCACTCTCCATAAAACTCTCCCAGCTGAGACTCTTATGCCCAAATACAAAGATTTATTAAATAAGTGGCTTACCTCTGATATCTGGATATCTTCCATGTAATCTTGATATTGTAACAAAGACTAAAGTAGACAGAATAGGGAGTAATGCAAGAGGAAACCTCCAGACTTGAGAAAGTCAAATTTCTCACACAAAGTGCTTTGGTTTACAGTATATTTTTATGGTACATATAAAGCCTTATTTAGAAAGTGATCATTCTTTGTTTCTTGTCATTTGTGAAATTGCTGGTGTATGTGTGTCCACTGACTGCCTCTATGGCTTTCCCAAAGTCACTGGATAACTGCTAGAATCAATTTAAATCAAATTACATGCATAAATCTAATTATCTGCTATTGTTTATAGAAGCAGAGCCTGAGGGATTTAACAGATGGAAAGCAAAGTGTGAAGTAAAGCTTTGAAGTGGGTGGTTTTGTTCCACTGCCCCTCAGTTTTCAGGTGTTCAAAAGTACAGGAAATTAAAGACAAAAAAAAAAATCACTGTGAATCTCACACAGTAAATCATTGTCAGGCTTCTGATTGGTTCTTTTTATTTTGTGCTACAATGCTAATTGGGCTACAAATTACTCATTCATGACTGGAGATTATTTAATATTTGAATTAGAAAAATATCACTGTTTATATTCCCCTTCTGTCTTTTTTATTTCCTAATATTTTTAGTGGAGGAGAAAAATGAAATTTTAATTTTTACTGTTTCAATAATTACCCTTTAAAAGACTACTTTGTCACTATTTTCTATGTTTTGATTCTTTCACAATATTGTTTTTTGTCTCACTTGTCTTTCACTAATGTATATAACTTCAAATTCGTCAATAATTTAAGAACATCTTGGGGATTATCTCTAATAGAGTAAATCAGGAGTAATTCAACTGAAGTTAATTTAAAACAGATGCAATAGGCATGCAAATCAAATCCTTTTTCTCTACTGTATTATCTTTCTAACAAAGTAGTTCTTGTTTTTTAACTACATATGTTTATTTCATGTTTGTTCTGTGTTGATTAGATCTCTCTGGATGGCTAAGACAAGCCTACTCAAGTCATAACAGGAGCAGTGCCTATGAGCTCAACGGTTAGGAAATGTTTTCTAGTCTTGCTGATTATGGCAGGTCTTTTACCGAGACTTTTTCTGCTACAAGTCACAACAATTTTAGACAGAAGTGCATTTCTATTTGATAATACTCAATTAATAAGCTCAGACTTCAGAGTATTAAAAACTCAGTGTTTATATGCTCTTCTCTTGCTTTTCTCTGAAGCTTTGTTTGCCCTCGAACGCTGTACCATGAACACTTTCATGAACCTTCCTGTAAATTACACTGCTTACTATTCAGAGATTTCTTTGTTCCTTACCAACCTTTGAACTTTTTTCTTCCACAACAGACTAGTGTGTAGTGCTATAAATTACAGTGCTCATAAGATGTGCTGTTCCTCTTTTTTAGAGAAGAATACTTGACATAGAACACTAATGTATGAATCTTAAAAGGAGTATTGTATTTGTATTTTTTCTCTTCCTGCTTAGAGGGGTAGATGTAAAACTGATACAAGGAAGACAACAAAGAGCTGGTCAGCTGCTCTGGACACTTTCAGATTTCAGAAGTTCTCTGAACTTCACCATTCACTTGTCCATGCTTTAAACAAACTTCTATTGTTCTTAAACACTTAGGTAGCTGTTAACAAAAATGAAATAAGTCATTGCACAAAAAATCTGTAATCCTTCTAGCAAGGCTTTATCTTTATGACACTAACGATAATCCCTTGTGTAATTAACTGTGGAGTGGTTATGCATGCAGTATGCAGTCCATGACAAGCCTCATAGAAAATACATCAGTATTAGCCACAGGTGAATTCATTTAGAAAGATTAATGACTGCACCTGAATATTAATGCCTGAAAAGGGATGGAACACTGAATCCTTAATTAAAAAGTTGAATGACTGGTATGGTTTGTTTAACATCGCAAATTTCAACGGGAGATTTTTATATTCAAATGAAGTCTGCAAAGGAAAACTTTTGTTAGAAGGTGGTGAAGTAAGGGTGAAAAGCAAAAATGTTCTATGTGCTTTACTTTATGTAAATCGATACATGGATCAGTAGCTTTGATATGGATCAAATGAAGTATAATTATGGCTCCTCTCTGTTTACAATGAACATGGGGCAAAGAATTCTTAAGAAATGCAAGGCATTGCTACACTCCTACCAATATAAAGTTAGATGAGAAAAAGCAGTAAAATTGACAAGTAATCTTATTCTTTCCTTAATGAGATGGTTTCCTCTTCATTATTATTTTACAAAGTTTTTAATGAAGAGAAAGTAATCTTGAAAAATACTGTAACAATCCCATTTTCAGAAGATGCTTAACTCATTTAAAAAAAAAACTCTGCTTTCAATTAGTAATTAGTTAGAAGTAATTCAGAGAACCACCATTATCAATGCAAACAGTGTCTTTCAAAAAATTCTTACATTTTAATATTTAATAAAAAGAGCGGCAAGATTTTGAGAGGAATAAATAATTGAAGTCGAATTCTCATACCTGTTCAGAAATGCTAACATAAGGAACATCTAAATGTACTGTAGCTACACTGCCTAAAATGCATCTTTAAAAACCCTTTGCTGACTGTTTTCAGTTGCTCTTAATCATGGGAAATGTATTCTAAAAACTGGAGCCCTGGTAAAGCTTATTTGAACAGCAAAATGGATCAGTGTTTTCAAAAGCAAGACTGAGATGTTCATCTACTGACCTGCATAGATACTGAAGGTCAGCTGTTTTGCTGTCTTATTCCTAACAAATGAGAGTCACCCAAACTTTATTTTTAATGAGATCTTTCTCTTTAACTGCAGTATGAGACTCCCGGAACACAAGCTTTCAGGCAAAAACAAGGAAAACAGCTGCTCCAAGTCTGTCTTCCTAATAACCTAATTATATTTCCCATTGCTCCACTTTTATCCACTCAGAAAAAGAACATAGACCAGAAATTTTGAGATGAGGGAGCAGAAAGAAACATAAAATCAAAAGTCAAGGAAGGGGTGCCAGTGATTTATCCTGGGAAGCGCCTGTGACTACCACTCACAGCCGTAGTAGAGCAGATTGCGATGCTCTTTAGCTGCAGCATGCTGCCTGCTGTACTGCTTTTACTGCCAAGCAGAAGCATGGCTTTATTCTTGACCAATTTCCAAGGAAGCATATTTTAAATGAGATGTCACTTAAAAAAAAAAAAAAAAAAGGCCTCCCTTCTTGTAAAGGGAGGATGTATTTGGAAAGCCGTGTGGTGTGTGTTTGTATGCATGTATAAACACTCAGTCGGTTGCTCCCATAAATTACCTACAACATTTGCCAGGACATAGAAAACTGGAAGATTTTTTATATGTATCCATTCTGTAGTTTTACATCTACATATAGTTTTCAGGTATATCAAGCAGTTTAAATGCTTACCTGAAAAGGAATATGTATAATGAACTTCCATACCCAGTTTAATGTTTAGCTTGTTTATTGCTCCATATTTCCATAGTCTCTGCTGCAAAACAATCACTGGCATATGAATTGTAAATATTTTTGCTACTCATAGTTTAATTTCCTGGAATTAAACACTGACATCAGAGGATAAAAATAAATCTGGAAAGAGATGTTAATACTTTACAATCCTTGTCTTGATGAACTTGGTTAATCCACCCAGCAAAAGTCAATCGCAGGGTGCTGCTTTGAGTGGGTTAAAGCAATGAGTTTGTTAATACCAGTTAAAAATCAGTTGTAAAAGGTGTTATTAAATTTGTGAAAAGGAAATGCTGATTGACAGAGCAGGTTAAGTCCTTGGCTCTCCAAAATATTTTGCATAAAATGTCAGCTGATCTGGGCAAACATCAAAAAGTGCAGCACTTGCATTCAGAGTAGATGCTTACATAATATTGCTCTCTGGTATGTTTGAGACTCGATCCCAAATCAGTAGGATTCCTGCTGTTGATTTTAGTGGAATTTGGACTATTGGACCATTATAGTCTAAATAAATAAGATAATACGACGTTCTGAACCAGATAACTTTATTATTAGTTTTCTAACATTAGCTTTTCATTTTTAAGAAAGGTGGCCATCGCAGTAGATGGCAATAGAGTGAGAGCTTGTCTCTTGGTCTTAATCATAGATCACACTTTCTTTCATTCTTTGGACAGGAAATGACTTTGGAAGTCAAAATTTGGCTGGATGAGAAACTGGGCAAAAGTAAGTTGATGTGGTACTAAAGTTGTTTGATTGTGGGTTGTGGTTTGTTTTTGTTTTTTTTTTTAGTAAGCATTTTGACATTCATGCAGTCTTCCCCATTACCATTCTGGGGATTCCATATGCTCAGGAGGAAACAAGCTATTGACAAGCATTTGCAATATACCTTATATCAAAGGTTCCAGGTGATCAGTAAGATCACGCAGATTCCCACTTTAGGACATAGGGACACACATATGAGACACCCCACCTCTGCAAAAACAAGTGTCTACGCACCCCAATGAACTTATCTTCTGAAGGAAACAAGGGGCAGGTTTAACGTGAGCACTCTGTCTTCTTTGACTCTTTGAAAACTCCATGGAATCTGCTCAGAAACCTCTTACAAACCTCATAGGTGTCCAAAAGTTGACCATCCTGCCTGCTTAATGGAGGTAATGATAAGTGTTATCTCCTTTCCATAAGCCATGGGGAAAGCTCCCTAGTTCTTAAGGCAGACTTTCCATTGACTATAATGCTGTTCTGGGTTTATCTCAAAACCTTGGTTCTCCTGTGGAAATTTCCCTTTATAACAATGATTATTCCTACTGACATGATTTTTAACTCAGCACACCATGTTTTTAAACTAGAAATGCTTTTCAGTTCGTATTCAGTTTACTAGATGGATAATTTCAAATTGCCAAAGATCAGTTTGGAACAATAATTTATTGTGCGGCTGTTGCATAACTATAACCCAAGTGATACTTTGAGGAAGAGAGAGAAACAACTTTATGCAGCTTATACAAAGTCTAGAAATCTAAAAAGTCTCGGATAGTTGATATCCTTAAAGGAGTGGTGCATACCCTCTTCAGGGTGGACTGCAAGTCCCCAGGTACACTGTATATCCCCACATCTGCCCTGATCTCAGCCTGTTTATCCAGAATCCTGACACATGCGTTTCATTAGTGGATCAGATATGAGCCACTTTCTTTGCTAAAAGAAGGAATATAATGGCTTTCACCAGAAACTGATCCTCAGTAGTGTATTTTGGTATTATCAAGCACAATGCAAACTTTTTAACACAATTTAGAGTTGTGGCTACAATTGTAGTATCTAAAAGGTGTATGTGAAACAGTCATGTTTCTAGAGGTAACTACTTTGATGTTGTTATTCCAGCTACAATTTGATATCCATCTTCAAGAATCCAGTGCCTAAAGAAAATATAAAATAGAGGAAAAGATGGGCTTACTTGGGAAAGTAGTAAAGAAAGAATATGTGGCTATTGTAGGTATGTTAGGTGTGCTTTCATTTTTGAAATGTTTTGTAGACTTGGAAAAACATTGGGTACATAGGTTAAAGCAGTCCCTATGCAAGTTTAACTTGTACAACCAGTATTTACTGAGCTGATCACCATCCTCTGCTACTGACCTTGGCAATACTACGAGAATCCTGTATTCACACAGATAAACTCTTCCCTGTAACTCACCAACATATTAAGGATAAACAGGCTTTACTTCAGCATCTGGCGTATGTGATTCATATCTGTCTATTTTTCATTCAGGTTCCTCTTTCCACCTCTCTTTGGACAGTGATTGCTTCTCCTCCATTTCTCCTGCTGTGTGCCATGTAAGTAAGTGTTCAAGAGATCAGTTTATTCAGGAGGGAAAGCTGACAGTGAGTAATACCCAGGAGAGAGCAGGCTTACGTTACCTCAATTAGTCATGAAGAACTATGCAGAAAAAATAGGAGATGTAAAGGACTTACCTAAGACTGGAAAACAGATCCTCTAGATTAGACTAAACCATACAGAAGATACTGTTACCCTTTGTATATTGTTCTCTACATGATAACTGTTGGGGAAAAAAAACTGCGTGACTGATACAAAACTGTGCTTTTTAACACTTCTCATTACATTTATATTTCAGTTCAGAAACTAAACTTACTTTCTGATATCTTAATTAATGTGGGGAAAGCGTGAAAAATATATTTTTTGTATGTGTAAAAACAACAAACTTATTAATATTAAGGATAAGTATCTGTGACTAGCACACCGGCATTATACTGAAGGCCATCTCAGTATCATTCTTGTGCCAGACTGTTTGTACACTTGGTATCAGAAAAGCACATGGCTAGGTATTACTGAAAAATAAATTATTCTTACAAAGGGTGAAATTGAAGTAAGCATTGCCAGAACGAAAATGCAATTTTTTGAAGATTAGTTATTAAGATCATATAGTTTAAGAAGTGTTTAGGGTTTTCTTTTTTTTAAGAGCTGTTGCAGATTTAATATTTCTTCCATAATAGACTGTGGAAAAAACTATAGCACTTACTGCAAAGCCATTTATCATATAGGTTCAATATCTATTCTGTATCTTTTGTGTACCATTAAAATTCATTGCCATTTTAGTAGAAATTGAGCATTATAGAAAATAAAGAACAACATTAAGGCACAAGAAAAATATAAAGCATTATGTAGGTATTTATTCTATATGTGTATGTTCTGATTTTAAACATTAAAATAAGTTCTTGACCGAAACAGGCTGCTGCACAATCATATGTTTTATGTGGCAGGTTCATGGTTTTCACATTCAGCGTTAATACTCAGGGATTATGCAGCTGAGGAGATTGACTTAACAACAGTGCTTTTGTATGTATGGTGTTAAGGTGAAACAGTCCAGTGACAACTGTATTTTTTCTTCCCTTTTCAGCTGTCCACACTTGTGCAATAAGATCAATATCCTGTCAGACTTCATCATGTGTCCTCTTTAGTATCTCATTGTGTAAATCTGCATAGCTGTAAATCAGATTTTTTTTTTTTAATTTGAAAAAATAATAATGAATTCCTCATCACAGCAAAGATGTTGTTGTTACTGTCAGTCCGGCACAGATAATGAAGTCAATAAGGGATCTCTGATATGCTTGTATCTGGCCAGAAAAATTTAAGTTTTAGAAGCTAATGCCACCAGGACAATTGAGGAAAACAGCTGCAACACAGGACCTGGTAACTTATCTATTCTTTCTTTTTTTTTTTAAGACTCAAGGGGGATACATAAGGCTGTGTCTATTACTTCTAAAATGTTAGTATATTTGATTCTCCCTCGTGTACACACATTGCTATTACCCTTCAGAAATTCCATTTGAAAACACGATACCAGGAGTCTGGTGTGGTTGATCAGGACTATCTAAACACGCTGCCGGCTTTAGTGTTTGTATACTGTGTTTGTCACTGTGATGTGGGACCTGTGATATTTGCAATCTCCACAGTCTAAGTTTTCTTTGAAAAGTAGTTAGCAGCACAATGTGATCCCTGAGCTTGGCTTATGTTTGTTTTTATCAGTATGCAATAATCCACCCTCACATGATAGCTGTGTGAGCTGCCAAAATGTAAATGACGTTCCTGCCTATGCTCTCACTGGAGGTACTGGACTAGTTATTTCTCCTCTGAAAGAGCAATGAATCTGATAGTTGTCAGCAACCTGAGATTTAGATGCTAACTTTTCCCCTTGTGTTGCTGTGTATTGATCTCCTTTATCCTAATTTGTTTGTTTGTTGTTTGGTCCGCTGTCTCTGAGTAAGCTAATCTGTTTAGATTTTCATGTATACATATGGCTCTGGTTTAGGTCTGTGTTTTGTTTTAGGATGGTAAAGCTCAAGAGTAATCAAGACGTCTGTTCCATGGGGTAGACTCCCCATTATACACACATCCCTGGGATACTGGAAACCTTTGACAACCGGAGCCTCACCATTTCATTTTCCCCCCTGAAACCCAGATTTGTTAAAGTAATAAAGTAGAAAAGTAATAAAGCAGGAAAAAAAAAGGAGTAACGTAGACATTGTAGTCATTTGGACTTTTTCTAGGATACCAAAAGTCTCCCAAGTCATCCACCCATCTCCCTCTTGACGTGGCACCTAATTGCTCCAGATCTTCCCTTGGGCTGGAGCATCATTCCCCTCTGCTGCTTCCAAAAGCTGTAAAGGTCAATAGGATTTTTCCTTCTCTGCTGTCACTTCATGCTAATTATCCCAGAGGTATAAAATAAAAACCAAGAATGGAGAACAAGTAAATAAATAGAATAGGTTGAGTATCCAATAGGAGAAAAAATTGCTAATAATTGCTAGTAGATTGATGGTAATTGTGAAAATTCATAGCAATTTGTTTGCTTTCATACCAACAAATTACTAAAATATGTTGCTGTGACTTAAATGTCCTATTTCATCTCACTCACTAAACGGTTATTGCTCCACGCTTTAAACTGTTTATATACAATTCTGTAACAATCTCGCTGTATGACAAACTCACGTTAACATCTCTAACTTGGTGTTTGGAGCATTTGCACTCACAGAAGGTCTGTCTAGAAGGCCTCAAAGATCAATGAGACTTTTTTCCATTACTTTCAGTATGCTTGCTGTGAATCCCAAAGTGAAAAGTAGCTTGCAGGAAGCCTGGATATTGAGCAGGCTGGTACACACGAGTAGGAAGTGTCAGACTGCAAAACTCTGGGAAATGGTTTTGCTTCCCAGACAGACTGCTGAGTCTGTGAGGCTTCTGCCTGTGGTCTCTTGTGCAGTTGGGACTACCAAGCATTTAGCAACAGTGACATCGAATGCCTGACCTCCACTCTAGCACTTTGGCTGCTACAATATCTCTATCGCTTCACCCCAAATGAGTGAATTTTAAATTATAAAAAAAAATACAATAAAATAAAATCTAATGGCTTTTTTATGCACTTCAGTAAGCATTTTTTTTTCCTTTTAAATTCATAACATATGCTGTGCCATGTATTTTTTCTGCTCCACTGCCCTCTCTCCTCTCCATTCTCTAAGGGAAGGGAAATTTTAACATTTTTTCCTCTGCTGTGCATGAGAACACCATTCTGAATCATGCTGTCAGTCAAAGCTCATCACTCCGCGGTAGGCATATCAGCCTAATCCCGCCACAGAGTTCTGACTTTCTCAAAATCTGAGAACTAAAGTTGTCAGCTAGCAAACAGCATCAAATTCCTTGTGCAACCTGTTGAATGATGAAATGCATATACTTTGCCTCTTTTTCTGGCTTCTAAGTTCTCAGCAGTTCGTATGCTTCTGTGATGGAAATCTTAAAAACCTCCTTTGATTATTATTAGTCCTGGTCAGAGAAACTTAGCTGGAATCACATTCCTCCGCAATATGCGGTTCTGTCAACGCATTGTAAAGTCAGTTCTAATTTTGTCAGAATAAGTTTTCAGTCAAAAAACATGGAATATAGTTCTGACAATGTTAAGACACTATATTTTTTTGTTTCAAAATGTTTTGCTTATAATACTAAATTTTAAAAAAATAATAATTCACTTTTTTGGTGAAGTAATTCACAAAGTTTTCAGTGAGTGAATTTTAGAACACTCAGGGTTTTGTTTTTTTTTTTTTAATTAAAAATTATTTTATAAGATGAAATGTCAACATGTTATCCAGGAAACCTCAGTATAATGCTAAGCAGAGTAGATGCTAATGTGTATCTCAATGAAATACTTTGTTCTAGCATCTGCCACACATGTTAATTACATGTCTAATGTTTCCTATGTGATCTAATAAAAAGTTAGGAGTATTCTGGGGATAACTAACTTGATAGAATGCATTTTCAGTTAGTATTTTGTTTAATATATGCTATAATGGGGTATTGTGGATCATAAAAGGAATGCAAATCCAACTACCTAATTAAGCTAAATAAAGAACAAAGTCACTGTCTTTTGCAGTGAAACCTAGGTAGCCATCAAGTGCATTTAAAGATCCTAAAACATCTCAAAACTTTCAGCATTTCTCAACGTTCCATATTTTGCGGTGTAAATGTTTAAACAAAATATTTCTGTACAAAAAGCTAAATATAACCACAAGCACATGTTCACACGCTACACACACTAAATTTTACATCCAATTGAGGTTGAGTGGCATCTAGATCTTCAAAAAACTTCATGAATAAAGATTTTATACCAATCATTATAAATTCAAAATAAAACAAAGTATGTGAGAAATATAAGAACTGAATATAAGTAGGGAAAGTTTAATAGACATTAGTTCCTTTCTTTTAAATGAACAGGTAGCTCTTCTCATGCTTTTGTCAGCTTGCTTTTTGGTGTCATGTGTGTTGCTCTTTGTAACTTGCTGTGCAATTGCTTTTAAGCACTGGCTTCTAGAAGGGTCAGTGACTTCCATATCTTTACAACGTACCTTCCACAACCAACAATTCTTGTGAATGTTACCTATTAATTCAGTAAGCATGGGTCTGCAAAACAATGAAAGCCATAGCTCTGATTTCCTTCATGTTGACCCTTCTCTTCAAACAAACTGCATTTAGTTATTCCTAGCACTCTAGATTAAAATCTTGAAAGTTGCTACCCTGTGAGCAATTTTAATGGGGGACTAGTTCAAAACTTAGGTTCTGCTGTCGATTTTACTGACTTGAATGAGCCTCCTTGAAAAGCTTTGTGCTGTCCTCTGCTAAATGTCCTTTGGCACATAAAAAACAAATGGTGAGGAAGGAAGGTAAAATCTGTTTGCACTTTTTTTTTTTAATGGAGGTCATTATAGCTGTTTGTTAGTTCCACTGAGAGGATCAAATTGTGCTCTCTAAAGGCAGTGTAAGTCCACTGAATCCATTTGAATTGCTCTGAATTCACCCCAGATAAATGCCAAAAGAATTTTTCCCCTTGGATTGCAATGGCATACTGTTAAATGTGTTAAACAGGAAATCAGAACTCCAAAAGACAAAGAGTTAATTAGTACACAGCTGAATATATAAACTAAATAAATTATCCAGGACATATTGTGCCCAAAGAAGTGGTGCCAAACATAGCTGTTTTGAAAAGCTGTCAGATGGAGGCGTTCAGTGGTTTGCATAGCAGATATAGACTGCTGACTGCCTCCCTCAAGTCTGGCACTGTTGGTGCTATGTAACCTTAATTGAGATCTGCTTCCAAACCCTTTTCTCTCTTTTGCTATTGGCAGTTGCTTCTACCTGTAAGTGTAGGAAATTCCAGATGTGGTAACTCAAAGCTGCAACCTACGCTCCCCAAAGTGATATGTGATAGGAATACTTAATATTGAAAGTCCTTGGAAATACTAAAATAGCACTTGTCATTTCTTCTGTGAAAATGAAAATAAACCTTATTTTCTAAACTGAATGAGTCCTAGTATAATTGTATGACAAAGTGAATACCAGACACATAGCTCCAAAGTGTCTAAAACATAAAAGACAAACAAAATATCCAAGTCTGTCTATTTTTCTCCTCTTTGTTGTTGAAACAGTTGACACATACGCATAACCAACTGTATGTAGCACATCTGCATTCCAAGGTGGACTGTCTCTCTAAAATTAATTTTAATACTAATTGTGAGAATGATGAAGTCTGCTAAGACATACATACCAATGATATGAGTCATCAAAAAATACGTCCAGCTGCTGGACTGTTCTGTTCGTGAGAGTCCTGGGGCTGGCACAAAGCAACAGTTGGGCCTTTTGTCTTTTGTCTTTTCTTCTTTTTTTCTCCATCATGGACCATGGGTCATAATTCTGTTTTGTCCTTCTCATCACTAACTTCAAGGGATAAGAAGAACAATTTCACCAGAACATCTCAAAACAATTACAGTTTGGGGTTAAGTTTGATGACTCCTGCTCTTTGCACCTTTCTGAACTGTGAAGTAGAACCATTTCTGCTCAATTCTGTGCTGCCACAGTCTCTCCCTGCTCTACTGTCTCTTCTCATACCATCTGCCCTTTTACCAATGCTTTCACATTATGTTGTTTAAACTCCTTAGACTATCTGATTCTTCCTTAGGATGTATTCAGCATTTTGGTTTGCTTTAAAGAATATGTCAATGAAGAAGATAGGATCTGATCAGCTACCATGGATGTTCAACAGATACTTTTGAAAATCTCCTTTTCAGAGTTTATCTTCTTTTTTCAGAGTTTTCCCTGATATACTCTGACTGTTATTAAGCAAAAGTGCAAAATGAAAAGTTGCCATCACTCCCTGTAACTGTTACAAAAATATTTCCAGTAGTAAGGTTTTCATTTACATTTTTAATTCATACTGAAAAAAATCAATTATTAACATGTTTTCTGGTGACGTTTAAATGTTATTATGAGTCATAGTCAGTATTCTTTTCTATCTGCAAATCAGTTTATAGTGCAATATTCCTTGGGTAACATAGACTTTTAACTGTATGACCATGCTTAGCACTGGCATTCATTAAAAGCAAAGTGCATCCACTGATTTCTTATGTAAACCTGATGACACAATATATCCCACTACTAAAATATAGTAATGCTGGATCCTTAAACTCTGTAAGTTGAATTAATTCTCCTGAGGCAGCAATGCATCTGAACCATTCAGTTATTTTAACAAGCATATAATTAATTTCTTTCTTTCCCTATTCATGGTCAGTTAGGTATTTCTGTCTTCTTAGTGAATAACAGTATCACATATAACACTTAGTGTGCTTCTTTCCTTGTATTTTTTATGTGGAATGAGAGTGTCTTTTCTTTCAGGACATGTCTTTTCTGCCGGTTCACAGGGATGAGACTTTTATAAGGTTACCAAAATCGGAAGACTTCAGAAAGAGGAAATGGTATTTCTCATACTGAGGACCTGACAGAGAAGATTGGTGGTTTTCCGTAAGTGAGCTGCTTGACTGAAGTCAGATAGTTACTTAGGTCTCATTACGTGTGGTTAGTTTGGCTAAGAATAGACACATTCAAAACCAGACATCAATGTCTTAAAAGCCACTCATGGGATAAACAGCTTCTTTCTTTAAGCCACTTAATTTTTGCCATCAAATTAATATTTTATTATTCCTTAGAGCCCCTGACATGGTCTTTATGGTTTTAAGATGTGCAACACACCATATACACAATTCTAAATAGGGTCTTGCAAGTCCATTGAGAAAAGGTGCTAGAACTAAATATTTTAGTTTCCACTAGAAGTAATAAGCTGTGTATAATGTTGTAATAGTTTGCTTTAAGTGAGAATAAGCAAGAGAATAAAAATATAAATAAATACAATTTCTGAATTACTTATCTATAATATTAGCTTCTGTTTTCAGCCATAAATATTTAGTTTGAAGCTGTTGATTGAGTCTTCTACTGGTAAGCATATATTTTATATACTAAACCATTTCATATTTCACACAAGAGATTTCATAAAGGAGACAGATTTATAACTTTTTTTCACTGATCTCAAAATTATCAGTTATTTTTTATAGAAGTTCTTGCATCATTTACTGAATAGGTATTCATAGCTTTATAAACCCTTTCCTTTTTCATCAGTCATTCAGAAGTAAAAGATTTATGAAGTCAAATGTTTTTTATCATGCTCTGATTCATACAAGCATGTTGGTTAAATTTGTGATCCTTCAGTCAAAATAATTTTTCACAGTAATGAATTTATACTTTTTAATAATGCAGCATAGGTGAATTAAGAAATAAGATGGCATGAATCCATAGACCAGCACAGATCAATATGGAAAAAAAAGTTTCAAAAAGGGTTTTCATAAATGAATTATACTTTCTAATTTTTATTTTATTTTTTAATTCTTGTTGGGCATTTTTTCTGGATTATTATAACTGCTGGGAAAAAATATATACTGCCACATATAGAGCAGTGATTACATCAAAAAAGCAGAAGGGTAATACATTGTTTGTTCAGAAATTGGCTACAACATGCCAATAGCAAAATAAAGAATTATACTTAAAATTCTTTCATGTTTAATACAAATCAGGAGGCAAATAATTAGCAACTTTGAAAGACTGGGATTGGACATGCTCTTAAAATTAATTTATATACATCTTGGAAATTTTTCTGCACGATGCTAAGAGCACCCGCACTGATATTGATGCATTCCATGAAGAATTTGGCTAGATGTTTTTTAAAAACCCTTTATGTCTCTGTAATAAGTGCTTCTATAATAAGCCTTTACCTAGAATTTACATGGGTCCATTTCTGTCTGGCTCCCAAGACATATATAAGGACTGTTCATGGCATTATATTGGCATGCTGTGAAACAAATCACTTTACAATAGTCTGGAAGTATATATATTTTTACGGAACATATGACAGATACACAGTATAGCTTTGCTATCAAAAACATGACAGCAAAAAGCAGATACCACAGTGTTAGCAGTCATTAGCAAATACCTGGATTAAATTCCATATGGAGGGAATCTGGTTATCAAACCAGCTTTCTACAAATGATGAGCAGACTGATTACAGGAAGGCACAGAGGATTACAGGAGAATGACTGTATCAGAGCAAAAAATGGCAGAGAGGTAGAAAAAGAGAGGGACTTAATCTGAGCAGAGTGGAAGAGGCCAAGTAGGGTAGGGTGGCTCCATCAGAGCATAACAAAGCAGGCCAGTGGTGCTGGCAGTGGGAAGAGGAGTGAGAGCCAGCTCTATCAGGAGGAAAAAGAGAAGCCGAGAAGAGCAGTTCCTTTGATGAAGAGTGGAATGATCCAACCTCTTTAAAGAGGGAAGAGAGAATCAGGCCACGCTCAGCAGAGAAGAGAATTGTAGAGCTACAGCACTTAAAAAGCCTGAAATCAATATTACTTGATTGGAAAGAACTGTAAGCACTATGCCAGAAGAGCCAGATTTAGCTTGGAAACAGAGTTGAAAACCATGAAGTACTCCATGTAAAATAGCTTGACATGCAGTATACGGTAGTGAAACAGTACTATAGAAAAAGTGAGTGAAACTGTAGCTTATAGAGCTCTTAGAAATGCGTTTTGATCAATGCTACTAACAGCAAGATTGGTGATTCAACATGTGTCTCTTAGTGTATTTACTCTTCATCGGTATTTCTGTCCTCTACTTTGTCTTCCAATGATGTATTGAAAAGAGGAGACAGGTAATCACAGAACTTTTCAGGAATGATTTTGAGAGAAATAAAACCTTGTAATGCTTTCCATTCATTGCAAAGCATGATGTAAAAAAGCAAAGTGAGGTGATTGCAGTAACTGCTCAGTCACAGACAAATGGAACCAAGCAGTAAAGGTTTAAGGTAATTTCTTGATGTATGCTAAAGCAAATATTTTCTATTTTATACCTCTGAAGTTTGTAATAAAGTGGGAGGTAAACTCTTTCTTTGAATGATGAATTTGAAATCTGGGACAAACAGATAACCCTGAATATGTGCTGGGGAGATGCGTCTTGCTTTCTGTAAAATAAGAATTTGTGGAACAGAATCAAAATAAACATCTGTGCTTTAATTTAAATTTTATGTTATTTTATCAATTTCATCATTAGCTTGATGAACTTCTTTGGGCTACATGACCAGAAAGCAGTTCCTAAAGTTAAGATGATGCATGGAAAAAGACCTGTCATAGACTCACATGTTCCTTTTTACGTGTGTACTGTAGATTTCTTATGTGTCTTTGTGGCCAGAAGCCCCCTGTAATATCTTATTGAAGACATATCAGCTGAAGGTTAATTCTTCTCCCCCCCGCCCCCACCCCCCAAAAAAAAAAAAAATGGTGTTATGGCCATCTGTTAACTCCTTAATTTGCACTTTATTCTGGGTAAAGAGTTGCCTCATGAATCCCTCTGGAATAATAAATGGTGGATGTTTTCCTACATCGTCCTCTCCCAGAGCTAGATACATGGTTAAAGTAATGATTAATCCCTGAGTATTCATTAGCCTTTCTGCATAATCCTGATCTAGGAGTGACAGTAAGGAGGATTCCTTGTAATGGAATGATGTAATACTCAGGGAAATTAGTCACTGTAAATCCCAGCACAGTAATGTCACATTAAAGGGAGATAATCACAAGAAGAGAAAGTCTTACAGTGACACAGCGTGTCTATGAAAGCCTCTAGGTTACAGAATTAAAGTGTTTTCTTCAACACCCTGTCCATGCCAAGCTTTAATAACACTGTGCATCATGACACCAGACAGATCAGACTGCGTTTGCATTATTCTAGTACCCTCAAATCAGACTCGCAAATCCTGACCGTACCTGATAACCTCAGTTTAAACTAAAAAAAAAAAAAAAGTATTTTCTAATTCACTAGGGACTGTCCATTACAGGCAAATCATTTTTAAGAAATAGGATATGATTTGCAATAAATTAACATTCCTGGGAATGAGTAGTGGCTGAATTTCTGCCAGAGAATGAGGCTGCCCTGGAGATTTACATCTATTCTATGTGATGCTAAAGTAGGCAACCATCTGATGAAGTTTCCTTTTGGCCCATGTCTAAAAATAATGGTGAAGTCATTACAAAACACTCAAAAACATATACTTAAAAGTCTGTAAGAAAAAAAGAAAAAAAAAAGGTATCCCAAGTATGTATAGCAATTAGCAACAAAAAAGACACAGAAGAATGGAAAGTTCACTTAGTATAATATTTAGTAGAAAATAAGCAAGTAGGGAACACTGAGAGTAAAGAAAGAAACATGATAATATGTAGAATGCCCTTACCCTATCTCAATATAAATCTAGCCTGAAAACTTTTCTATTTGCATGGACTATTCAGGCTTAGCTTCCTCTTTCTCCATTTTATACAGGACTTTGAACTGACTGCTTGATGTTAAAAGCAGTATATAAATTGAAACTGCATTATGCTTCAGAGCAGATAAAGATATTGCAAATGCAAAGAAAAAATTTTAAATGAGACACACTACAGCTGGAAATGCAAACCACATTAATCCAGGAAGTTTTGGTTTTTTAGTTCTGCCAAAGGAAGCAAGAGGTCAAGGGGGAAGTTTTAAAGAATATAGGAAGGGATATGAAGCCAAATGACAGAGGATGGTAAAATAGCTGAACAACAAATGAAAGCACACACTGTCAGATAAGTCCAAGAGACCAGGCAGGAAGCCAGCAAATATGGTTGCAATATTAAAACAAGGGATGAAAATCATCAAGAAAATTATAGACACATTAAATGTCTGTATGTGGGGAGGGAAAGGGGCAAAAGTAAGTGACACAGAGGGAGTCATTGGATGAGTGCATAAGGTTGTATTTTACAGGGCATGAAGAACGGTTGTCGTTTGTCACAGTTCATACAGGGGTGTGGTAAGGGCATTCTAAATATTAGATAAAATCCTGGCTATATTGGAGTCAACGTGAGTTTTGACATTGACTCTGACAGAGCCATTTCATTCATTAAGGAAGGACCCACCTCAGTGAGGTAGGAAAAAAACATTATTTCATTGCACAGAGGGGAATCTTGAACTCCAATAGACTTAGGGTCATATTCTGTAAAGATGTGTTACCTCTGTAAGGTCCAGAGGACTTTAAATTTTAACAGCCATGTGTCTGGCATGCAGAATAAGATCTCAAAACAAGACTAAAGTGTTCAAGTTCTCACTACAATATTCAGGTAGAATTAGTAGAATAACTTAAGCATGCTTCTTCAGAAGAGAGCTGCCTTGAGCTATGCCAACAGGGAAAAGCTAGACATTGAGAAAAACCTTGGGCTTCCCCAGCCATGCCTCGAAAAAAAAAAAAAAAAAAACTTATTTTTTTCCAACAAACTGTCCTTCATTAAAAAAGAAAAGTGGCTAATGGCAGAGGAAACATTCATCAGGTTCCCAGTTTGTGAAGGAGGAATATCTTAGGAAATAGTAAGTCTAGTTTGTAACCCAACTCTCCAAATTCAAGGTAGGAGGGAAACAACTCCCAGGCGTAATCATTTATTTGTACTCCTTGAATGAACTGTGCATGACTTTTTGTCTTTACAGAGGGATGCTGGAGGACTTGTTGAATACATTTCATATTAAGCAGTTATTGACAAAAAAGCCCTCTGAAATAAAATGCTGGGAATACAATCTAGAACACTTCTCCCTTTTCACAGTTGAATGCCCTGCTAAAATTAAAAGCCATCCTCTCTCTTTTATTTTTCCTGCTGCTTAAAGTAGTCTTGCTTTATTTGCTGCTTGCATTATTTGTTATGACATAGTGTTATCAAGATCAGAGATGTATATTGATTCCAGACAATTTGGTAAGTTCCTTAATGTAGTGGTTACAGCTTGTAGCTCCTGATGTGTGGAAACTAGCATTGCTCAGGAACTTAAGCACTTCCCCATCTATGTTTTTGTTTCTGATGGTGTTTATAGAGATTTACCATGTACCATAGCCACCAAAAGCATGGACACAATGCGTATCTATATGAACCTAAAGATGTTACAGGTAGAAAAAAAAATGGGATTTTTGCCTTACAAGATCACAAATCAGAAGAGGTTTTAAGCGTTATTGGACACTCAGCCTTACCTAAGGCTTATTTTCAGTGTGTAAGGCTTATATAGACATTCATTATGCAACTGGTTGGACACTGCTTTCAGACTCTTTTCAGCCAGCTGGAGGCTCACTCTGCTTCCTCTGAAACAGGGACTACATAAGTACTCCACCACGTACAAAATCACTGAAGCTTCTAATTCTGAAACCTTTGCAAACATCTGCGTGATCTCAACTGACTTTGACTGAAAATAAAGAAGCAATAACATGGTCTGTCCCATTACCTTGCCTGCAGCTACAAGGACGTAGCAGTCTGGATGCAGGAAGGACGTCTGCTTGTGCCTTAAGCCTCTTAAACCAATTTATAAATTATGTGCTTTTGATCTCCCAGCTTTACCTAAGATTTTGCTTAATGTACTAACCCTCCATCTACCTTCCTGTTGGGACTTTTCTCACGACTATTTGTCCTGGAGTCTGTCAGTCTCTCCCTAGTCAGCTTGTGCATGAATTATTACAACGTTCCTACTGCAGGGATCAACAAAACAAACTGTCTTATTAAAATCATGATTTTCAAACTTATTATTTATGTATAGAGTTGCCAGCTAATACGTTTTCTTCGTCAGGGTATTTGTTATATTTCATACACTCCATGTTCTGTTTCTGTATCAGCCAGAGACTACTCTTTTGGAAGGACAGATCCTTTGTAAGAAAGAAACTGGCAATCAAAACTATTTTTTCCAAACCATTTTTCAGCTCTTGACCAACTACAGGCTTAAGATTCTCTATCCATAAAGCAATGAGCCAGACAAGAGCATTCTATATCATTCTGGAGCCAAAAATAACTCCCACATACCCCCCCAAGGAGGGGGGTAAACCCTTCTGTTCTAAACCTTTCTATTCTTGGCCTAAGTTTGTGACTTGATATATGTAAAATTTAGTTGGATACATTTTTCTACATTTCTAATTGTTTTTTCATCTTTGACTACTATAATTAGAGATATATTACAGGTGAGAGAGAAAATGTTAAGTACCATTCCATTAAAAAAAATATTTCAAAACACTTCTCAAGGATGTAGAGCACATGTTACATGAAAGTGTGGTTGGTAATAAAAGTTTTATTTATGCTTACATTTGCTGGGCTATATAACTCACCTTAAGCTGAGCCACTCAAATCTTGTACTCTGAGTTTGCCAGTGAGTGAGCAAGTGTCACTGTATATACAACATACAAGTAACCCATCAATCAGCTGTATTCACCAATTTGTTACATAAGGATTTTCACCATATGCCTCTTTATATCTCTGCTTATGAGCTAAGTCTTGAAGTTGTCCTCACCTTCTGTACCACAGCTGCAGTCTGTACCAACAGTGCAGTGACTAAGGTGTAACCTATCCTTCAAAGGGGATAAGCTCCCTGTAGAAGTCAGTCTCTTCTAAAATTGTCCCCATTTTTTGTTAGAAGAGTTGGAAACAGGGATGCAGAAGACTGGAACAGAATGTTATAAGATTGATGCTCATGACCAATGCTCAACTCTCCTTTAAAATCAGTAGTTAGATACATGACTTGCTCATGATCTTTTGAAGATACTAATATATCTCCAATGTTGTAAAAGGTGAGATGTATTATAATAGAAAATCAGATAAAGAAATCAACGCATTTTATTGTCATAAACTCAAAATATAATTAATGAAGAAGAGTAACTTTTTAAACATAAGGTGTACGAAATACAAAAAGTATCTGAAAAGTGTTTTGTTGATATGCCATAGTCATTCACTGAATGGGTTGTTATCTTAGCATCTCAAAGTAAGGGAAATATCTTAAAACCAAATTTGGTTTTGATGATCCTATGCTAATAGGAAAAAAAAATCTGAAGAAAGGAAAAAGCCCTAATGATGAGACTGAGTGCTTGGTACTTTGTATATAGAATGTATTCTAGCATTGTACATGCATGACAAAAAAAAAAAAATATTGCAAAGTATCTTAGTAGTAGAAAAAAAAAAGCAATAAATATGAAGCAATTTTCCTCTGAAGAAAAATTAAAAGGAAAAATATATACTTACAGAGATTTTGGGACCTGATGTGCAATGACAAATATCTTTCAGAGACTAAAAATATGTGGTTTTTTTTTGCCTTCATCCATCAGTCTCTCCACCCCTTGCATAGCACAAGGCTTCTTAGTGTGGTTCTAGCATTTGGGAATTCCCAAACACTCTAGAATTTCCTCTGGTTCTCCATGCCTCCCAATTTCTTACCATTCAGGAAAATGTCGTGGAAGAATGGAAGACATAACAGGTTTCAACTAAAGAAAATATTTAAATAAAGTATTAGCATTTGCACTCTTTTGTCAGTAGTTCCAAAATAAGATAAGTAAATAAAGTTGCAGCCTAATTAAACCATATTCATTTCATCTTATCTGTTTCTCCCCAAGTGTCCTGGACAGCTGTACCTTACAAAACAGATATCAGAGCTCCCTGAAGAGCAAACTCTCATTAGGGAGGTACTACTAAGCATGCATTTTTTTTTGTATGTCATATCCACCTGCAAAATGCAGTTTTACAAGTCCTTTTATTCCAAAGTACAAATAGAATAAAGAGGTAAAATAAAATAAAGACATGTTTCCTGTTCATTGCTAGAATGAGATATTTCTCCAGTGACAGACAAGCAAGGGAGTCCTGCATGAAAAGCTATTGTTTCTCTGTTATCACCTCTCACTGAGATATCACAAACCCCAGCATATTTGGTGTTTTCGTTATTATCCTTGCTATAATGGTTATGTGCCCGTAGAAGAATCCCAAATTTCACTCTGAAAAAAAGAATGTTCTTGCACTCATTTTGGGTAAATTGACTCATGACTGTTCACAGCTTGGGTTACTGGTACAGTTTCTAACCTACTTTAATGACATTATCTGATCTCAATAAGCAGGGATTTTGATAGCAAAAGCAACAACTTAGTAGTGTAACTAGCTCACCCTACAGATATTTAGCAAGAAAAGCTATATTTCAAGTACTTGCCATGGCTGCTGTTTCAAAAACTTGAGAGTAGCATCTTATTTCATCCCCAAACATGTCATTTTGACCCATTCATCAAAAGCACTTACTTCAGTCTCAGCCAGCTGCAAAACCATTTGAGGTTATCTTGCCAGAGACGGAGCCTTCATATCCTGCTCCACTTTAAAAGCACCTTTGCTCTTTACATACCAGAAGGTAAATACACTATAAAAATGCCAAGGCCCACCACAGTTCAGATATTTGAGCCTCATGAAGAAAAGGCACACAGAGAACCTGAATAGATGCTGCCCATGAACTTTTAAAAGAATTCAAGAACATAATTCTTGGCTCTCCTAGGTGAGCAAGTCATCAGCTTACTCCTAATTCATTCCTCTCTTAACAAGCTTACAGAGAAAACCGCTACAGAGAAGAGCATGCTTTAAACAGAGATCAGCAGCAACCCTACTCCCCAGCTGTGCTGAGAACCTTCTTAGGAGACAAGATCTATGCATGGCCTTCCTTATGGTGCAGTGCAGGATTTAACATTAAAAATATATATATATGGCAGTAACAATATCATTAAAAATTCCCTTCATTTCTTTTACTTTACAAACCAAAGGATGAATAGGTTTGAACAATGTTTCTGAGAACAAAGCAAATACCTAATCAGGCTCCAGAGATGGCACCTTTGTAGTAAATGTTATGTCCATGTTGAGATCTTGCTTATGAAAATAGAGTTTTTACCAGAAATGGTAACAGATGCTTACATTTACTAGCATTAGCAGATGCCCCTTTAATAAAGACAGCATCAGAATGAACCCCTTGAGTTTGAATTTCATAAAGTTTGTTAAGGAAATATTTTTGAAAAGAGAGAAGGAAACTATGTTTTAATGATGTTCACGTTTCCCCAAAGAGTGTAAGCCGATACATACGGGCGTCGAAAGCATTAAATGCTAATTTCATTAAAGTGGGGGAGGGTGCCTAGAAAAAGCACAAAAGTAAATGCCGTTGACCTCACTGGTAAGAGGCTAAAAAGGAACCTGCTCTGGGAAGCTGAGACTTTTTGCCTCTGTAGCAACTAGGTAGGTGATGCCTGTCTTGGAAAATTTATGGTATCATTTTATTTATAGCAGATGTCCGCTTAAAGAAAACATTTTTTGCTTTATGCTATGCAAATCTTATGGATAGTTACAAAATGTAACATAGAGTAATGCTGCAGATACCAACAGTATTTTCAAAAATGAATTATGAATGAAAAGAGGAAAAAATATCCTGATACTGATCTAAGGCTTGAAGATAAAAGGTTAATCAAAACAAGACTTTTGCTGATCCTTTCTAGAAACTTGTTGTTTTAAGGAGAAAAGGTAAAAGTTGAAACTTTGTGTGGAGCCCACTAATTAAATCATTGTTTATCCAAAATGAGTCTTGCAGTTCCAATAAAGATGATCAGATGCCAAAATAAGCCTGAAGTAGTATGAGTAGTCATCGTCAGAGACCTATAACTTAAGAGTTTGTTTTGGATATGTATCTTTTATTCAAGCAGGGAAACTGTGTTATTTGCATTTCTAGCTCTGCTTAAGTAAACCAAGTACACATCATCAATTACATTTTCTTAGTGGAACCCATATGAAAGACCTCCATTCGTTTAAATTATGGTGATGTTTTTTTCCCAAGCAGGCATTTCTGAGCTGCATCTTCCAGAAATTTCATCATCTCATCCAACTAAAAGAGTCAAGAACAATTAAACCAAACACTGTAGTCCCACAGAAAAGTTTGACCAATAGAGAGGATGATTAAACAGAAAGCACTATCTTTCAATGTCAAAATTTTAATTTGCCATGTTAAACTCTATCCAGTTTCAAATATAAAACTTGGTTCTTCAAGCCCTTGAAGATGAACAAAGTTGCTGTTGATGGGATCTTTCTTTCCTTAATATTCTCCACTAATTAGCGAAGTTCAAGGCTGAAATAAATAAATTTTGGTAAAATGCAAATGGACAGAAATAATACATCTGTGAATTCGCTGTTCATTATGCATGGTATGTAAGAATGCATATTTCAAAAAGAAAGTCATTAAAGTAATGCTGCTGTTCTGTTTTGCAGGTCTTCATGACAGTTTAAGCAATAAAATGGTTTAATCTCTCTGGATTGCAACAGCAGAAACCCCTGACAAGGACAGGAGATTGACAGAATTTGTAATAATATATTTTTACTTATGTCACATATTTGTAATTTCAAGGACGTGATTCACAATGACCCTATTGCAATGTTGTGTAGGCATTGTTCTACACTGATTTGCATTAATGTCTACAGAAGAGTTTTTCTCTCTTAGTACTGCTTCAGAGGATATGCTTGTCATTAAAATTCTGGTCACAGATGTGGGTTAAAATATCTCTAACCTTTACAAATGTATTATGTGGCACTACTGACATAGCTTTTATTGCAGATAAAATCTATAACAAATTCTGTGTGTGACAGGAGAGGAACATGAGTTTGTATTAAATTCAGATGATAGAGATGCATTCCTTGCTTGTACTTTTAAAATGTTTTGGATTTAGTAACAATGAGTTAGGCTTTCTACTCTGTTGCATTAGAAACCCATTAAATCTATTCACTTTGTTTTAGTTTGTTATTTTGATAAATTTTTCTTAAACAGGCTTTCAGAAGAGGACATAAAAGAGTGGTAAGAATTCAGCTCATTTCCAGTCCTGGTTGAGTCCCTCAGAAGTAAACAAGAAATCAGTTTATTAGGATAGACTGCCTAAGATTTATCATTGAAAATTTTTGATAACGTGCCTTAAATGCAGCCTGTGATCCTCTGCTTCTGTTTCCTAACTTATACTGGTATTCATATACCTAAAAGGGTCATGTTTACTGGTGGAGAAGTGTGTATCTTTTTTTTTTTCTTTTTTTGTCAATGATTAACTACAATGTGCTTCCGTTGGGGGAAAAAAATGGGAATGGAAGAATTTAACCAAACCATAAAATTAACTTAACTAATAGTTGTTATAACATCTTTAGTTTCTACCATAGGAAACAGGCACTACATCAGAAAAGATAAATAGAACTCTTCCCCATCTTAGTCACAGAGCTGGACTCCTAGGATGAGAATGAGGCAAAGGGGCAATGCTGACTTGAAAGCCAGTTGAGGTCACTTGGTCCAAATGGTTTCATGGAGGGCTCATAAGGGTCATGGAGGATTTCACTCAGATGCCTCAAGATCTCTGGATCTTTGATTTTTGAGCAATTTTATCTCCTTGTACAGTCTCTAGCACCTCAAACATTCAGGAACAGTCTAGGATTATGGAGTAATTCATTACACATTCAAGACAGAACAAGCTCTCTTAGAAGTTGACACAATGGACCCTTCTTGAAGCAGGTTGTATTGTCAACAATAAAAATAGAGAGGAAATTGTACAAAGTTTGGTTGTTTAGCTCTACTCAGTGAGGAAAGGGTGTGGAGAAGAGAAGCAAACAAAAAGCAATGTCATGAGAATTTACAGAATTACTGAATTTTAGATGCGATGAGAGGTGGGATTTGGCTAATTCAGATGACACAGACTTGATTTTGAAGGCTTCTAATGCCTTTTTCATGCAGAAGGGAGATAGTTTGAGAAGGAATTCTTAGACTGTAATGTATCAGAAATACAAGCTGTTCAGCACTGAGGTGTTGTTGTGTATTTAGTGCTCACCATGGCTGACATGGGATAGCAGTTGTTCAGAGTTAGAAGAGTAACCTCGTGCACATTAGGTGTACGCTCAGAATGCAAGCAGGAAGAAACCACTCAACACTTTTAAGTGCTGTGCTCTTCTTATTTAACCCTTCCTGCAGTACAGCAGGAATTTGTCACAGTAATTAGAGGCTGGATATTCAAGTGTAAGAGCTGGGATATGGCCCACCACTGAGTTGCCATCTGCACGTCTACACTCACTACAAGGCTGCTCTATGCTGGCATACTACTGAGAGCTAAGGAATAGGTCATGATAACAGATGCTTTGTGCCCCATAGGTGGGCAGTCAATTCTTCTCAGTGCCCTCTCACAGTTAATGTTGGCTTGTAATGTCTCAAGTCAACTTCTGTTCGTAGGAAATCCTACATAAGTATGTATATATTTTGACATTCTGATTTAGACACAGCAGAATGCATACTTAGTAACTCATTTCCTCATCTGGAAAAGAGTGAATTAAAATCAAGAACTCTCAATTTATTTCAGTGTTTTAAATTATGTAATTGATGAGTTTTCAACCTCTCTGAACTCACACCAATAAGGCAGCCAGAGAGCTATATAATAGAATCTTTGTAGAATAAAGTATTTCACCAGTGATAGCAATAAAATGTTTCTTCTGAGAATTGCAAGAATGTGAGGAGCTTCTTGATGTAAAGAATAATTACATAGATAAAAGGTCCTCAGTCCTGATGCAGAATTTTCTTTGTACTTCACTTACCTAATAGAATTACTGGAGGAGATATCAATGTCTGGATTTTATATTTTAATTTTGTTTAATTATATTCATGATGCTAAATAATTTCCAGGATCCTACATGAAAAGTGTTAATTTGAGATGTCTAGATGATATAGATGAGATACTAGATAAGGCCTTTTCTAAACACCAAATTTTCTTAACTGTAGAATGGGAAAATGATATTAAACCTTTGTTAAATAGTTTAAGAAATTCTAAAGAAAAGTGTTGTATGAAGAACACACATACGTAATGTTTGTATGACAACAAATATCCAAACAATGCATTTATATAAACATACATATTTATAATAATTTTCCTGTTATTACATTTTAAGTTATATTTTATTAATTATAGTGTTAATATACATTTTAATGTCAACACCAAAGCCCGATGAAAAACATTCTTAAGATTCCCATTTACTTTTATTCACCTTGTGACAGGTTCGAACACCACTGACAGCAACTTCATAAAGACGTTAATGAATTTTACATGATACTCATGAGAATGAATGTATTTCTCATCAAATAAGAGGTACAGGATTCTGGCCGGAAAAGAGTAACTGAGTTTGCAAAAATGTTAAAATGTAGTATATTTCTGAGGGAACAATTTGTAGTGCTTGGGAGAAATCTGATAGCATTTGTTCATACTGTAAATTATATAATTCTTCTCCATACTGCTGCTGAAAGAGCAAGAGAAGGGAGTTTGCCTTGGTTTAATGCCTTTTTCAGGGGTGCTGAACACAGATGGATACATTTGTACCTGTTTAAAATTAGGTGGCAAACACAAAGACAGAAAATCTGCTGTAAATAAATTCTGAGATGTTTCAGTCTCCACTGTCATTAAATGCTGGGTGAAAAAAACATTTAATGTTTTTTCATCATAAACAACTACAATAAAAACTATTTTTATTTCATTTTGCTCACTATCTGGTAGAAGCAAAAACAGCAAAATATTATTGAATTGCTCTCTGTTTGGCAAAAAGATGTTTTTTTTTCTGTAATTACAACATTTTCCTTCAGTTTTCTACTTGATTTTGAGTAATATGTTTCCCTTAACTACAGCCCGTCTTTAAAACTACAAGGACAAATTCAGTCTGATTCAAGTTTGTGGCATGCCATTGAAGGCGATGGAGCTGTCTCTGTTTGACATGAGTTTGTCTCTCTGTCTTATGTCTGTCATATGTAGCCCTGTCAGTGTCATTCACAGTGAACATTGTCTCAGCACTGCCCAGATCCTTCAAGGTGCTGAGTGTCCTAAAACCTGCTTCAAAGAAAGCCCTCATTACCTCCTAATATACCTGGCTCTAAGTAGAGTATTTGTTGTATTTCTCCGTACTTACCCACTAAGTACTTTGAACATTACAAATACTGAGTTCAGCCAACTGCCAGATCCAGCCTTAGTGGTTTTGGATAGATCTGAGAAAAGTTGCATTTCGATCATTTCTTTTGTTGTTCATTTTGACACCCTTTTTCTTACCTCTCCCTTCTTCCCCAACGCACATGCAACATTTTTTGTTCCTGTGATCATGCCCACTAAATACAAAGCGGGCCTCAGAGGTCTTTTGGAGGGTAAGGCACAGAATTCAGGCTGCGCAGAGGCTGAATGCATGCAGAGCGCACGTGCATGCTTCTGCGTCTCTGTGCTTGTCTTTGGGCAGGCAATATTTATATTCTCCACATTTATATTTTCCTTTTGCAAAAGCGGCACACAGCTGCCTCTGACGGTAAACAGCCTGAAGTAGTCCCTGTCATCGTAAAGGAAAAGGCTAGCAATAAACTTATTTCAATTTTCTATGAATGGAAACTTTCCCCTACTTCCAGGACCATCCCACACCAGTCGATGTTCACAGCTGCCAGTCCTCAGAGAACAAATGTTCTTGCCATGTAAAAACTTGCCAGGTACATCCAGTAGGACAGATCTCTATAAATTAATATTATTCCTGTGCAAGGAGTTTTGGAGCTAAACACACTGAAGAAGCAAAGCCTTGCTTACAGACACAGATGTGGAAAAGAAGGAGAGCTGGGTAATTTCAGCCCAAGCCAGGAGCAGTGGAGGAGGGAGCTGTGCTCTGCAGCTTGCACTGCACAGCTCGAGACAGCTTGAGACAGCAACCAGCTGAACCTGACCTCAGTCTCTTTTGACTGCTCAGGGCTGCCCAAGAGACTGCACCTTCCACTGTCTGACCCAAAATAATCCAAATTATATTGGCACTGATAAATACCTAATTGTTCTAGATTAGAATAAATGAATGCAACCCTGCTCAGTCTTTCCCAGGGTTTTGCAATAAGGTGAGATGTTGACACAAAGAAGATTTATTGTACTGAATGAAGTGCCCCTAGTTTAATAAAACCATGAATATTAATAACAGGACAAAGCCCACAACAAAGAGTCACCAAAGAGTGACAGAGGAATGAAAAGGTGGATAAGCTTTACGCTCTTCATGGGGTAATTCCTTTGCATTACCTAACCCAGTGGAAAAGGCTAAAGTGGTTGCTTAAATTCAATCTTCAATATTGCTTCTCTGCAAAAATAAATGTGATGAATTAAAAAGTAAGACTTGCATGAAGAATAGGACTGTTTGAATTCCTAAGCAAACAGAAAACTAACCCAGAAAGATTTCTTTAAAAACTGATTTAGTGATTTGTTTGACCTTATTAGCTCCTCTTTAGCAATTTTGTTGATTTCTACCTATCAGCCTTCTGCTTCAAATCAGCTTCAAGATACATAGGTAGCACAGTTTAGTAGTATGCAAATCAGTTTTAATGAAAAAGAGCATCCTGAAGGCAGCCAGAGAACTGAGATTTAATTCATCCAGGTGCTAATACCCAGGCCTCCCTATATTGTTCTCATTCACTTCTGAAAGGGAGAAGAGGAGCTGGATTGGTGAAACAAAAACTGAGAGGAAGTAATAAATGTAGTTTGGGAAACAGGAGCCATTGGTCAAAAAAAAAAAAAAAAAAAAAGCTAGATTTTCCATCCAAAACTCCTGGGATGAGATTCTCAGAACAATGTCACCAAATTGCCACTAATAGTAATGGTAAGTGGGTAACAATATCCATTAGCTGCTTGTGAAAAAATATCAAAATACATGTGTTTGTCTTTGACATGGCAATCCAAGCATGGCTTCACATACCTGGTGTTAAAGACCACAGATCCACTGAATTAATCCATCTCCTCTTGGAACTTGCTGTTGGTGCTGAACAGGTGAAACCTCTTGGGGGGGGGTGAGAAGGGGATGTTCCTGCCTTCCTTAGTGACCTTGATTGCTCTTGGAAGGAATAGCTCTTTCTCTCCCTTCTGGATGTAGAGGTACTTAGACTAGCTTCCTGGTTTTGGCATTTAAATTAGGTATTTAAGGCTGGGTTTTGTGAATATACTCCTGGATCAGCAAGCAACTTAAAATTCTTATTCTTTAAAAAACTATTTGTTATTTAAGATCTTTGGCCTTAATTTATATTTAATTTTATGTACTGTGTACAGTTATATTAAAATTTCTAGGAAAAAAAAAAAAGGGGGAGGGAGGAAGGAAGGAAGGAAGGAAGAGAGAAACAAAGACAGAGAGAAAGAAAGAAAATAGGAAACCAAACAGTAGCCTAAACCTTCCAGGAAGCAAGGTATGAAATGGGAATATTCTCAGTTGAATGAGTTATTTAAAATAGTTATGATACTGTTCCTGAAATTAAGTAGCAAATCTCAAAATGGC